>NC_053429.1:6128227-6730056 GCF_007990345.1 Gossypium hirsutum
TGAAATCTTCTACTTAAAATAAATAAAAATATTATAAATCTATGCTTTCATGATTGGAAAATTAACTTCAAATTACACAAAACTATAGTCCAAACCCATATTAAAAATGGTTGAAAATCAGATTAATTCTTATAAAACACATTATATATATGTTCTTAAATTTAAAATAATGTCACTAGAATATTGTACAAAATACAATATACAATGATTTTTTCCTTGAACAGGTTACAAATAAAGATTTAAATAACATCACATTAAGTTATCCTTTTAACCTTTTTCCCCTTTAGAGAAGAGGGAGAGAATCTATCTCCAATTGAATTAAAATTAAGATGAAGGTTATGATCTTACCTATATCGTACGAATTGCATTTTCTTAGATCTGAAAAATATAATCGTTATTTCAGACAACATATGACATATAGAGAAAGAAAGGTTTGAATTAACTACATCAAATCACCCATAACTTTTTTCACTTTCCTCAACAGAACCAGAATCAATAGTGGAGACAAAGATTGTCCCACTGCCCAACACATAACACGTTCTCCGATCTAAATGATATAATCGTAATTTGTATAGATACATCATACATCGATTATCTTCCTTGTTTTAAATCATCCTTTAGAGAAAGAGAGAGAATCTATCCCAATTGAATTAAAATTAAGGTGAAGGTTACGGTCATATCTATATTGAACGAATAGCACATTCTTATATCTGAAAGACATAATCATTATTCCCAAAAAAATATGACATATAGAGAAAGAATGATTTGAATTAATTACATCGAATCACCAGTAACTTTTTTTTATTTTCCTCGACAAAACCAAAATCAATAATGAGAACAATGATTAAATTTTAACTATTTTTTTCATTTTCAAATTATAAAAATTTCACCCTTAATGTATCAAAAAAATTTATCTATATCCAAGTCAGGCATTGAGAAACTTAATGTGGAATATATATTAGGTAATAATGATGAGCTAGCAAGGATTGTGGAGTTTGCCAGCGTGTAATTGTTGTCAAACCCCCTATTTCATCCTGATAAAATGAAAGCAAATAATCAAATCTCTATTATAATTCATCATTAGCAATGATTATATATAAAGGATGCATATCTAAATAACTATGCTGAAAATATTGTTTAGTTTTGTATATAAAGAAAGCAATTACCTGATAGTTACATGATGGCAAACATCCTCAAATGAGGATCAACATGAAGCCCAGTCCCCTCGATTAATGGATCTTACAACGAATTTGTAATTGGCTTGAAAACTATTAGACTTTCTTATAAAAAAAATCTAAGGTTGAAGAGAAAAAACTATTCAAGAATTCATAGATAAAGAAATAGAATCTGTAGAACTAACCTCGGACAAAAAAGGTTGCTAGTGTTGGAAATAGTGCCATCTTTATTGTGCATCCATAGAAGGTTCTGATTCTCACTTTCAGCATCGGATGCTACCTGTAGACACTTAATTTTGCCTGGACCCAGAAATAAATCTAAAAATAATAATAAACTCAAAAAAAAAAAGAAATCCAAGTTCAGTCCAGAATTACAAATATAATTTTGCTCGATCAGAATAGACCATTACTTGAAAAGATTTAAGGTCCATCTACAAGCTTGACTCATATGGAAATATAATCTTCAATGATATGCAATCTTAGATATGATATGCAATCTTAGATATGATACAATCTTAGATATGATTGCAATATTAGATATGATATGCAATCTTAGATATGATACAATCTTAGAAGATATGATTTTGTAATCTTAGAGATTTAATTTGTAGATACATTTTAATCTTAACCGTTGATGTAATTGATCTGTACCGTTAGATTTGAGGAGGTTCAACTATAAATAGAGTCCTCTCCCTTCATTGTAAACACACTGGAGTTTTGGGAAACAATAAAAATTTTTGAGAGCTTTCACTCAAATTTCTCTCCCTCTTACGTTCTTATTTTCTACGATTTGTTCTTATTTTATTCTTTGTTCATCTTTGTTTTTCAACCCTTTTTATTTTGATTTAATCCATGTTTCCCTGATTTTTTATATATTTTAATTTTTTAATAATTTTAGTATCATATCAAACTCTTTCATTTTTTAATAATTTTTTTTAGTATTACTCTTAGTAAATTATTTTTTAAATTTTACTCAAATCATTATTTTTAAAATATATATATATTTCATTTAATTGTCATATTTTATCCAAAAGTTTTTCTAAAATGAGGCAATTTTTTTTCGTATTTAGGAATTCGGGAAATAGTGCCCTAACATGCTGGGTTGTGATTTCTTGTTTGTCTAAATGCCTAAAGTATCCTTCTAAATAGATTTTGTAAATCACGAGATGATTTCAGTTACGAGAGTTTAAGAATATTGTGTCCTATCATGCTGGATGTGATATTTGTATTCTTTCGGAGCTAAAGAATCTCGATTTTTCAACTTAAATAATTTCGGTTTTAAAAAAGGGATCCTATTTTTTAATCCTTTCACATTTTTGACATTAAGACAGAAAACTACTCAATTTGGTACCAATTTTGGGCGTTGCGAGGGTGCTAATCCTTCCTCGTACGTAACCGACTCCCGAACCTGTTTTCTTAATTTTCGTAGACCAAAACGTTTTATAAGGTGATCCAATCACACCTAAAAAGGTTGGTGGATACTCCTGTTTTCATTTTTCAAAAGTTGATCTCCATTTTTCAAACCTCCCTTTAAAAAATGGTTTCGACAGCTTGGTGACTCCACTGGGGACTTAAGAGAGTCAAGCCAAGAAATTGAGTATTTTCTGTCTTAATGTCGGAAGTTTGGAAAATTTAAAATTGGATCCTTTTTACATGTGTTTGCTGCATATGTTTGTTACCTTATTGTTGTACATTGCATTTGTATGACCGTTGTGGTCACACCCTTAAGTGGGAGTGAGAAGCTATGCTTTCGTAAGGTTTTCACCTTCGTATGAGCTAGTGAATTGCTTCCGGGATACTATACCTATGTCTTCGTGAGATTTTCATCTCCGTATGGCCATAGGAAAATGTGTCCCCTTGAACTGAACTTGGTCTATATGAGCCTATAATGGGTGAAGACCAAGGAATCTGCTGGTTCAGGTACCCTTACTTTAGAACTAAAACTCATATAGTGAACTTTAAAGAGTTTAGGAAAGATAGTGATAGCCTTTAGTAAGCTACCCTTGTAAGTACTTGTTTATCATTTTTTTTATGATACTGACCTATTTTTATTTTGCTATCATTGCATGTCATTTGGCATTTAAAGGTGTCGATTCACGACTCGATTTCTAGATTAGAAAGTTTTGTAATGAGGAATGAATACCTTGATAGAGTGGAGGACAATGCTTCTGTCTGTACCTGGTTAGAGAAAACCCAGTTAGAGAAAGGACATAGTGTCACCGAGGGATATACGTCAGAGTTATGGGACTTCACTCATATTAATTCGACGCAGAATGAGTTTCAGGAGCTGAGAAACATTTGGGCCCAATGGGATGACGAGGCTAGATAGCTTTTCTTTCAGACTTATGGAGATCTTTCTTATTTGCTAGACATTAAGGAAGATAAGCATCTATTTCAAGCTATGGTACAGTTGGAACCTTGCTTATAGTTGCTTTACATTTGAGAGGTAGATGTAGTGCCTACTTTGGAGGAGTATACAACCTTGCTTCGCTGTCCGAGAATTCAAGGTAACACAGCTTATGTTAGGCATGCTAGTCTCCCAATTTTCGTGAGGAAATTAGTGATGATCACAGGGATGAGTGAGCAGTGGGTTGTAGCTCGAGTGTAGCAAAAGGGCGATAGTAAGTGCATTCCATAGGCCATTTTGAAGGATTTGATATCGACACATCTAGACGTAAAGAAAAGGGTTGATGTCCTAGCTTTGAGTATTTACGGCATGGTGATTTTCCCAAAGGCATTGGGGCACATAGATGAGGCAGTCGCAGATTTGTTTGATCGTATTGGTAAACAGAACACACCGGTGCTAGCAATCCTAGCTGAAACATTTAGATCCTTGAAGTACATGTCAGAGAGTCGGTGAAGTAGATTCATTGGATGTGCATAGTTTTTGTTAGTATGGTTCCATAGTCACTTTAGGAAGCTTGAGAAGGTTCCTTACTGAGTGTTCTTTGAGGGTTATTCCCCCTTAAAGGAAGCAGCAACTACACCAAGGAGAGACGATATTACAGAATAAAGGTGGATGGATATTCTTCAGAATCTTCAAGAGGAGGAGGTTTTATGGAAAGCACCTTGGATGACTCCTAATGAAGTCCTTTATCTCTACGGTAGTTTTGATTGGGTACCTCTTCTTGGGATTTGGGGAGTTGTTAGCTATGCACCATTACTCGTCCTGAGGCAATATAAAGCGGGGTAGTTCAGATAGAGGTTGAGAGTTATCTTTGTTATTAGATAAGGTTAAGACTCTGGGCTTACGAGTGAAAGCGTATTTGTAATACGTTTTATGAAAAGACTTTTGTTCCTTAAATAACGTTTTCTAAAATGAAACTAAATCGAGATCGATACCTTTTTGCATTCATGCATTTGCATTACATTACATCAAAGAAAAGAATGTGTTGATTCAAAATTCGATTCCTAAATAGAATAGTTTGTCATAAGGAAATAAATTTCTTGATAAAGTAGATTATAGTACGGTCATTTGAATATAGTCCAAGTAAACACGACGAAAGAAAGCTGGTAGTCCACGGAGGAATACATGATGTAATTTCCAGAGATTGAAGCCAACAAAGGTTATCCAAGAGCATGACGAGAGAAAGTTGGAAGTCCACGAAGGAATACATGACTTGATTTAATTGCCAACGAAGATTATTCAAGAGCTGGCACTTTTTGATGAGTATCATGGAGATAAGCGAGCAAGGGATCGAGGCTCAGATTAAGCAGCAAGGAGCTAGCAAAGGCATCTTTTGAAGAATTTACAGGATTCGACCATGAAGAAAAGATCAGCGTTTACTTGGACTATAAAGGGCAAGATCGCATATGTAATCTATTTTCATGTAAAGAAATATGTTTTCTAAGAAAGTTATTCTAATGGAATTGAATTCAAGATCAACATCTCCTTTTCTTTTGCATTCATGCATTTGCATTGCATCACATCACATGCATTTAAATCCATAAAAAGACCCTAATTAGTTAAGGTTAAAAAGAGAAAGAAAGAGAGAAGAGGGTCACGACTGAGCAAAAAGAAGACGCTCCCTTACATATCTTAGATGGGGGTGTCTGGAAATAAAAATCATTCCATCAATTCCATACATGAAGAAGGAACTGATTAAGGAAACCTTGAGGGGATTCGTCCTTACGAACCGGGAAGCTCTCTGAACAATTGGACTGCGGAGGAGCTTCTTGTAGTCTTTAGGAATTTTTCAAAGTAATTTTCAAAACATTCTTGTTACTCTAGGGCCTAGAAGTAATAGGATTACATTTGTGGGATGGGCTTACGATCATCTATTATTTTTTAAATAAAACATTACTTTTACCAATTTGAACGAGTATTGTTTTTTTAACCAATATTCCGTTAAACTTTTGCAATTCTTATTCATAACACATAAATAATCATTCTTAAATTCATTCATTCTTTGTATATTATTTATACTTCACAGGCTCCTAGATATCAATGACATGAGCATTAATAGTACAAATCCTAATTTCTCTCGCAAACAACACATGTGTTTAAAGGAATCTCAGGATTTTGAAGATGTCCAGGATTGTGATGTGTCTCCGGATCTGTTGAGGATGGTAAAACAGGAGGAGAAACAAATTATGCCGCATGAGAAGAGGCAATAGAGAATATAGCCCTAGAGGAAGGGAAAGAGGTGAAAATCGGCACGTATATTACTGAGGACACAAAGCAAGGACTGATTGAGTTGCTACGTGAGTTCGAGGATATCTTCACATGGTCCTATCAAGATATGCCAGGGTTAAATACCGATATCGTGGTGTATCATCTTCCAATAAGACAGGATTGTAAACCAATCCAACAGAAATTGCGAAGAATGAGACCAGATATCATATTCAAGATAAAGGACGAAGTCAAGAAGCAGTTCGATGCAGTATTCTTTCAAGAGGTGAAGTACTCTGAATGGGTAGCTAACATTGTACCAGTCCCTAAGAAGGATGGGAAGGTACGAATGTGCGTTGATTACAGAGATCTGAACAAAGCTAGCCCAAAAGATAATTTCCCTCTGCCACACATAGACACTTTGGTAGACAACACAGCGGGATATTCATTGTTCTCCTTCATAGATGGTTTCTCAGGGTACAACCAGATCAAGATGCATCCGGAAGACATGGATAAAACCACTTTCATAACATTGTGGGACACCTTTTGTTATAAGGTAATGCCGTTTGGATTGAAGGATGTAGGGGCAACATACCAACGGGCTATGGTGAACTTATTCCACGATATGATGCACAAAGAAATTGATGTGTATGTTGATGATATGATTGACAAATCTCGAACGGAGGAGGAACATATTAAAGTTTTGAGGAAGCTGTTCCAAAGATTACGGAAGTTTTAGTTAAAACTTAATCCAGCAAAGTGCACTTTTGGAGCTAGGTCAGGGAAGTTATTAGGCTTTGTGGTTAGCGAAAAGGGAATAGAAGTTGACTTAGACAAAGTTAGAGCCATACGAGATTTGCCTCCACCACTACTCAGAAGGAAGTTCAGGGTTTTCTTAGAAGGTTGAATTATATTGCTCGGTTTATTTCATAATTAACTGAGAAATGTGATCTTATATTTCGCCTCCTTAGAAAACACAACTAAGGTACTTGGAATGAGGAATGCCAGAATACCTTTGACAAAGTCAAGCAATACTTGCTAAACGCTCCAGTACTATCCCCACCTAGTCCAGATAAACCATTAATTCTGTACTTATCAGTGTTTAGTAATTCTATGGGATGTGTGCTTAGTCAACATGACGAATCGGGAAGAAAAGAGAAGGCAATATACTACCTCAGCAAGAAATTCACAGAGTGTGAGATGAGATATTCACCAATTGAAAAATTGTGTTGTGCTTTAATCTGGATGACTCGAAGGTTGAGGCAATATATGTTATATCATTCAACTTGGTTAATTTCAAAACTTGATCTATTAAAGTACATGATGGAGTCAACAGCACTAAATGGAAGAATGGCAATGTGGCAAATATTGCTTTCAGAACTTGATATAGTCTATGTGAGTCAAAAGGCTATAAAAGGGAGTGCGATAGTAGAATTTCTGGCAAGCAGAGCTCTAGAAGATTATGAACCATTAAATTTTGATTTCCCTAATGAGGAGTTGTTGTATGTGGCAACTATTGAAAAACGTCCATGGAAGATAAACTTTGATGGGGTATCCAATGCAATGGGAAATGGAATTGGGGCAGCTTGGTATCCCCAAATGGTGATTATTATCAATTCACGTGCAAGTTGGATTTTGATTGCACAAACAATATGGCCAAGTATGAAGCGTGCATCATGGGACTCCGAGCGGCTATAGAGCGAAGAATAAGAACCTTGGAAGTTTATGGAGACTCCGCGTTGGTAATTTACCAGCTTAAAGGTGAATGGGAGACAAGGGATCCTAAATTGATCAATTATCGAAAGGTAGTTTTGGGGTTACTTGAGGAGTTCGATGACATCACTTTCAATTATATCCCACGAGATGAAAACCAGATGGCAGATGCTCTAGCAACCTTGGCTTCAATGATTAAAGTGAATAAAGAGGAGGAGATAAGACCCATTCAAATGAGTATCTTTGAGGCTCCAGCTCACTGTTGTAACATTGAGGAAGAAGAAAAGGATGATAACCCTTGGTATCAGGATATATGCGATATGTGAGAGATCGTAAATACCCAGAACAGGCAACTAAAAATGATAAGTGAACTTTAAGGAGATTAGCCTGCGGCTATGTTTTGGATGGGGACATCTTGTGCAAAAGAAGAAAGAACCAAGTACTGTTGAGATGTGTTGACGCCGTGAAAGCTAAGTTAATCTTGAAAGAAGTTCACGAGGGTGTTTGTGGGATGCACGCTAATGGTTTCACGATGGCTAGACAAATCATGAGGTTTGGATATTATTGGTCTACTTTGGAAGGGGATTGTATCAACTATGCCAAAAAATGCCATAAATGTCAGATTTATGGAGACAAGATTCATGTACCACCTTCACCTCTACACATTATGACTTCACCATGGCCTTTTTCTATGTGGGGCATGGATGTCATTGGGCCAATATGACCAAAAGCTTCAAATGGGCATTGCTTTATTTTTGTGGTCATTGATTACTTCACGAAGTGGGTAGAGGCTGCTTCTTATGCAAATGTTACTAAGTTGACTGTAAGTCGATTCTTGAAGAAAGATATTATTTGTCGGTATGGGATGCCTGAAAGGATCATATCAGACAATGCACTGAACTTGAACAACAAAACGATAGCAAAAGTTTGCAGTCAGTTCAGGATTAAGCATCATAACTCTTCGTCGTATCACCCAAAGATGAATGGGACAGTGGAAGCTGCTAACAAAAACATCAAGAAGATAGTGGGGAAAATGACTGAAACCTACAGAGACTGGCATGAGAAGTTACTATTTTCACTCTTAGCTTACCGAACGTCTGTCAGAACTTCTACCGGGGCAACTCCTTTCTCGTTGGTTTATGGGATGGAAGCAGTGTTACCCATTAAAGTGGAAATACCGTCTCTTCGAGTCTTGTCAGAGATAAAGTTGAATGAAACTGAATGGATACAATCGCGATATGATCAGTTGAACTTGATTAAGGAAAAGAGGCTAAAGGCCATTCGTCATGGTCAGTTGTATCAGAAGCGAATGATGTGAGCTTACGACAAGAAAGTGCGACCAAGAGAATTCCATGAGGGGGATCTTGTGCTAAAAAAGATCCTCCCTATTCAGAAGGACTTTAGAGGAAAATGGATACCAAATTGGGAAGGGCCGTATGTCGTGAAGAAGGCCTTCTCTGGGGGTGCATTGATCTTAACAAAAATGGATGGGAAGAGTTTGCCTAATCCAGTGAATTCAGACTCAGTCAAAAAGTACTTTGTCTAAAGGAGAGAAGAATTCAGGGTGAGAACCTGCAAAGGGCACCTTGAGTTTTCGAAAAAAAATATGGAGAGGCCAAGGTGAAAACCCGCAAAGGGCGCCTTGTGACCAAAGGGGTTTTGAGTTGAAAACCCAAAAGGGCAGCTCAAATTTTGAGGAGCACACGATAATCTTGCTATATCTGATTCAACGAATAGTGAAGCGCGTTGCATATCGGGGCATCAACAAAGTACTTTAGATCTTTTAAACACATGTTGAGTTCAAGAAAGATTTCATGGAGCTGGCATATAAACGCTCAAACGGCGATATCTAGGGCATCTAACTTTTGTCCTGTTTGCTATCTATAGATTCTTTTTCTTCTCAAAGATAGGCTTTCAGATTAATTTCCTTTGTATTTTTGAAAAATTTATTCAAATCTAATTATTCTCAAGATTAGATTCATCTTCTATTATTCTTAAAGTATGTTGCATTAAAATAATGATAGATGAACTAAATAATTTTCACAAATGAAGTTTTGCTCATTACTCTGGAAATTTCTAGATAATACAAGAAACTAACAGAACAATTATTCAGAGAATTCACGTAAGTGAGGTTTGAAAGAACTCGAGGAAATTCTTTCTTTAGTCCAAAATGATGATTGGACAAATCAAACGATTCGATCCTAAGAGAGGATCATCTTACAGACATTTTTGGTGGGTCATAGCATTTGAAGAATGGTACAAACCCACAGGCTGAGTAGGAGTGATCCTTCGAGAGAAATAAGAATAAACTTTGACGAAAGAATGAGTGGTGACTTCTGGAATAGGGGTCATATTCATAAACATTTTGCATTATAACAAGTTTAATTAGGAGCATTTGACTCACTTCGATCATAGCATCCTAGTCATTAGGCATGAAGTTATACACATTATACAGGTTATGTCCTTCAAGGGACAATGAAGATTGATGCGCCTTAACCCCTTAAGCAGTAGGGTAACAGGCTAAAGCATAGTAGATTTGGCTTTCACGTGTTTACACTGAAGCAAATCTAAGATGATTTGGCGTCTCTGTATTGTCAGGGAGCAGATCAAAGATAGCAGATTTGGCGTCTCTGTATTGTCAGAGAGCAGATCGAAAATAACAGATTTGGCATCTCCATATTCGACGGAAAGCAGATCGAAGACATAACAGATCTAACCTTCGGATGTTTTCACATTGAAGTAGATCCAAGATGATTTAGCATCCTTGCATTTACAAGGAGTAGATCGAAAACATAGCAGATTTGGCTTTCACGTGTTTACGCTGAAGCAGATCTAAGATGATTTGGCATCTCTGTACTGTCAGAGAACAAATCGAAGAAACAGATTTGGCATCTCCATATTCGACGGAGAGCAGATCGAAGACATAGTAAATCTGACCTTCATTGAAACAGATCCAAGATGATTTGGCATCTCTGTATTAGACGGGAAGCAAATCGAAGACACAGCAGATATAACCTTCATTGAAGCAGATCCAAGATGATTTGGCATCTCTATATTAGACGGGGAGCAGATCAAAGACATAACAGATTGGACCTTCATTGAAACAGATCCAAGATGATTTGACATCTCTGTATTAGACCGGGAGCAGATCGAAGACATAGCAGATCTAACCTTCGAATGTCTTCACATCGAAGTAGATCCAAGATGATTTGGCATCCTTGCGTTGACAAGGAGCAGATCGAAGACATAGCAGATTTGGCTTTCACGTATTTACGCTGAAGCAAATCTAAGATGATTTGGAATCTCTGTACTGTCAGAGAACAAATCGAAGAAACAGATTTGGCATCTCCATATTCGACGGAGAGCAGATCGAAGACATAGCATATCTGACCTTCATTAAAGCAGATCCAAGATGATTTGGCATCTTTGTATTAGACGGGGAGCAGATCGAAGACACAGTAGATCTGACCTTCATTGAAGCAGATCCAAGATGATTTGGCATCTCTGTATTAGACGGGGAGCAAATAAGAGATAACAGATTTGGCATCTCTGTATTAGACGGGGAGTAGATTGAAGAAGCAGATTTGGCGTCTCTGTATTAGACGGGGAGCAGATTGAAGATAACAGATTTGGCTTCTCTGTATTAGACGGGGAGCAGATCAAAAATAGTAGATATCACCTTCCTGAGTTGTAGTGAAGCAGATTGAATCCGTCAAGAGGCCATTTAAAAAAAATCAAGGATCAAGAACTCAAGACTCGGCGAGCCCGGGCAAAATTGGTCCATTTATAATCTTTGCTCTATTCCTGTTACACAACAATGAGCAAAGAGGGGCAGTTGTAGACACTTAATTTTTCCCAGGCCCAGAAATAAGTCCAAAAACAAAAATAATAAACTCAAAAAAAAAACGAAGTCCAAGTTCAGTCCAGAATTACAAATATAATTTGGCCCGATCGGAATGGCCCATTACTTGAAAAGATTTAAGGTCCATCTACAAGCTTGTCTCATATGGAAATATAATCTTCAATGATATGCAATCTTAGATATGATACAATATTAGATATGATATGCAATCTTAGATATGATACAATCTTAGAAGATATGATTTTGTAATCTTAGATTTGTAATCTTAGAGATTTAATTTGTAGATACCTTTTAATCTTAACCGTTGATGTAATTGATCTGTACCGTTGGATTTGAGGAGGTTCAACTATAAATAGATGCCTCTCCCTTCATTGTAAACACACTGGAGTTTTGGGAAACAATAAAAATTTTTGAGAGCTTTCACTCAAATTTCTCTCCCTCTTACGTTCTTATTTTCTACGGTTTGTTCTTATTTTATTCTTTGTTCATCTTCGTTTTTTAACCCTTTTTATTTTGATTTAATCCATGTTTCCCTGATTTTTTTTATATATTTTATTTTTTAATAATTTTAGTATCATATCAAACTCTTTCATTTTTTTAATATTTTTTTTTTTAGTATTACTCTTAGTAAATTATTTTTTAAATTTTACTCAAATCATTATTTTTAAAAAAAGATATATATTTCATTTAATTGTCATATTTTATCCAAAAGTTTTTCTAAAATGAGGCAATGTTTTTCGTATTTAGGAATTCGGGAAATAGTGCCCTAACATGCTGGGTTGTGATTTCCCGTTTGTCTAAATTCCTAAAGTATCCTTCTAAATAGATTTTGTAAATCACGAGATGATTTCAGTTACAAGAGTTTAAGAATATCGTGTCCTATCATGCTGGATGTGATGTTTGTATTCTTTCGGAGCTAAGGAATCTCGATTTTTCAACTTAAATAATTCCAATTTTAAAAAAGGGATCCTATTTTTTAATCCTTTCAAATTTTTGACATTAAGACAGAAAACTATTCAATTTGGTACCAATTTTGGGCGTTGCGAGGGTGCTAATCCTTCCTCGTATATAACCGACTCCCGCACCTGTTTTCTTAATTTTCGTAGACCAAAACGTTTTATAAGGTGATCCAATCACACCTAAAAAGGTTGGTAGCGACTCTCGTTTTCGTTTTTCAAAAGTCGATCCCCATTTTTCAAACCTCCCTTTAAAAAATGGTTTCGACACTACCATTGCCATTGGCAATGTGGATCGTTCTCTCTGTGACATTGGCATTAGCAACGTGGATGGTTCTCTTTTTGGTTCATCAAATTCAAAAGGATCAGTTTGAAACCCCCCTTAAATGTTGCACACAAAAATCATATATTTAGAACATTTTGAAGCTAAATTTGAGTATTTTGGACAAATCAATATACCCTGAATCGCTTGAAAGATGATGATGATTTTCCCAATCCATATCTAGTCCTTAAAGGGGTTGATTGTTGTCCTCTCGAAGTTCCCAATCCATATATAGCTCGTTGATGACAAAGTATCTGAGCCATAAAGATCTAAGATATCACTTAGATTCTCAGTTCAAACATCAAGTTCGAAAATCAAATCTCTAATTCAAATTTCACAAGTCCATCATTTCACCTTCAATTATAATATTTTTCTCATTTCCATAATCTAGGTTTGTGAATGCCTTCCCAACAATTTTGTCTCCAACATTCATACCTCCCTTAAATCGATAAATAACTAAATGAAATGCAACTTTAAATATCAAAGTGGCTAAAAAAATTTAGAAAACAGTATAATTTAGCTTAATCATTAGTAAAAGCTTAATTACATTATAAAAGAAAACTAAACCTCCAACTATACCAAAAATAACATCCAGAATGTCACATTATAAGTTCGAAATTCAAATTTTACAAGTCCATGGATAACATTCATTATTTCGCCTTCAATTCTACTATTTTTCTCATTTTTGATAATCCATGTTTATGACTGCCCTACCAACAATGCCGTCTCCAACATTCGTACCTCCCCTAAATCGATAAATGACTAAATGAAATGCAACTTTAGATATAAAAGTGGTCAAGAAATTAACACAATAAGAAAACAGTAAAATTTAGCTTAATCATTAGAAAAAGATTAATTACATTATAGAAGAAAACTAAACCTCCAACTATACTAAAAATAACATCCATACCATCACATGATAAGTTCAAAATTCAAATTTCACAAGTCCATGGATAACATTCATCATTTTGCCTTCAATTATACTTTTATTCTCATTTTGATAATCCAAATTTATGACTACTCTACCAACAATGTTGTCTCCAACATTCGTACCTCCCCTAAATCGATAAATGACTAATGAAAAGTAACTTTAGATATCAAAGTGGTTTTAAAAATTAACACAATAAGAAAAAACAATATAATTTAACTTAATCATTAGTAAAAGTTTAATTATATTATAAAAGAAAACTAAACGTCCAACTATACTAAAAAAAACATCCACAACATCACATAATAATTTCATTTTTAAAGTTGGACACAAAATTAAAACTGAAGTCCCATATTCCTTCGTTGGTCAAACCCCATGTTTCATCTTGAAAAATAGAAGGCAAATAATCAAACCTCTATTGTAATTCATCATTTCCATGGATTATATACTAAGGATACAGATTTAACATAACTTTGCTGTCAATACTGTGTGGTTCTGTATATAATGAAAGCAATTACTGAATATTACATGGTAGCAAACATCCTCAAATGAGGATCAACAGGCAGTCCAATCCCCTCGAATAATGGATCATACAATGAATTTTTAATTGCCCTGAAAGCAACAAGACATTTTTTAAGTAAGGATCTCAAGATTGAAGAGAAAAAATTATTTAGGATTTAAAAGATAAACAAAATGGAATCTATAAAACAACCTTGGACCAGAAAGGTTGCTAGCATTGGAACTAGTGTTGGTTTCATTGTGCATCAAGAAAATGTTCCTATTCTCATGTTCAGCATTGGGTACTTGTACTGGCATTGGCATTGACATTGTGGATGGATCTCTCTGTGGCATTGGCAGTGTAGATGGTTGTCTCTATGATTGATGAAATCTAGCAAGTATTAGCTTGAAACTTCTCTTGAATGTTGCACAAAAAATCATATATTTAGAACATTTCAAAACTAAATTTGAGTATTTTGGACAATTTAATATACCCTGAATCGCTTGAATGATGATGATGATTCTCCCAATCCATATCTGGTCTTTGCAGAGGTTGGTCGTTGTCGTCTCGAAGCTTTTCGCTGAATCAATTCAAAAATCCAAATTTAAAATAGAAAAAAAAAATTTAATTTGTATATTAATAATGGTGAGACAAAACCTTCCTGTAGTTGCTTAGGGGTGTTCCCACTTGCTGAGAAGTTGAAGTACCACCAGTTTCCTACAAACATATAATTCATTGCTCAATAGAAAAAGGGGTATTTGTTTCCAAGAAATATTTTTAGTGAGAAAGGGTTTTCCTTTTACATTCTGAAGTAATGAATTGAAGACAATGCTTGAAATGGAGGTCCCAGTGCCAGTCCCACTCCCAGAGGGAGGATATGTGGGAATGAGCCTAGCCGGTTGGTTCAACAATCCTTCTTGTTGTAGAAGCCTTTGCAGAATTGAACTTTCAGGCAGCTTAGAATTATAAAGGTCTGGATTTGATAAACAAGGCAACAAGAATTGACTGCTTGCTTGCTGGTGATACGGCAACTTTGATAAACCAGGTATTGGGAATTGACTGCTTGCTTGTTGATGACGGGGCAACTGATATGATCTACGGTTCAAAATAGACAGTGGTTAATAATGTTTAAAATGATTCCATATGCCATTTGAAAAGCACCTAAAAGCAAGCAAATAATAACCCCGAATGCATCGAAGAATCTTGCAACATAGAGTTGGAAACATGTGAACCAAGTTGACTTGTCATCAAATTAAACTGGTCAATTTGATGGTCACGACAGTCATTGAAATCTTGGAAGTTGGACCTCCCACTAAAGAGAAAAAAAAATAGGTTAGAGATAAGCCTGTGAATCATACTGTTGAAAACCTTAAACATCTTAAACAAACAACTTCTTTTTAAAATATTAAGTACCTAGAATTGGAAAGCATGGAGGATCTCGGTTGCAAAGAGTTGCGGAATCGTAAATTTGATACATCGAGTGGATTGGTTTGACGATTAGGAGCAAGTATTGAGGTCCTAAATCCAACATACAAGGTGAACCACTCCTCATTTATCCATTTCATATTAAAACTTAGAAAGATAGATAAGAGGTACCTCAATGGCATGGAAGATTCAGTCAATCTAGTGCTATAAGTTCGAGGATTATATGCTCCAGGTGTTATTGAAAATTGATCATGTTGTTGATCAGATAAATTTTGAGACCTATAAGAACAAAAGTTAATATTTGCACATTGTAAGATACACTAAAAAGTAGAAAGAAAGATGATGAAAATACATAAACTGGGAAGGGATTGAATGCTTAGTCAACATGGAATGCTGGAGAAGTGAGTCAGACACATTTGGCCTATTGGGGACTTGATTAAGAAGTTGTGATGGATTTTTTTGCTGGGACATGGATTCAAAATACAAAGATCACACCACGATACGATTCTAAATATAATGTATTGATGTTTATTATACAAATATTTAATACCTTAAAAGTGCAGAAGATCTAGGTTGAATGAAGTTGTATTGCTGAGAATCAGAATTGCCAATTGATTGGAACTCATCAGCTAGTGACCTGAAACCCAAATAAAGGAAAAATTAAGAGCATCATACTTATTTTAGTTTATATGTGTTTGATCAATTCGAGATCTTGCTGGAGCCAAAGGCCTATAAAAGCTATTCCCTTTGTATGAGTTCCAAGTCGATGCTTGTCGATTGATTTGTGTAGATCTTCCATGCAGAATTCCAACCTCAGTCTATTCATTCCAAAAACAAAAGCATATAATGGCCTTATACAGTGAGACCTTATCAATGTCCAATACTCACTAAGATTGAGGGGTCGAATTTGGGTACGCAAGTGGTTGTTGGTTGCCATTGGAATTATTGTTTCCATTGTTTTGTTGAAATTGATCAGCAAAAGTTACCCTCCTGCCTAGATTGACTAGATCTTCCCTTTGAGGACTACAGCTATGCCAATGGTAGAAAAACTTTTAGTGTTAGTACAATATTATTTCATTAAACAATTAAGAAAACAATCAAGAACATACCTTAAAAGCGCATCTTGGAGGCTACTTCCAACATGACCATTGAGTTTATCTATTTGAACCGAGTTATCTCTACGCTCCAAGTAAACCAATTTAGTTGTATAAACTCCATCTTTTGAGAGGTTACTTCCAATATGACTATTGAGATTATTAGCTTTAATTGAGTTAACCCTACGTTCTGAGTAAACCGGTTGAGTTGTATAAACTCCATCTTCTCGAAGGCTACTTCCAACATGACTATTAAGCTGATTGGTTTGAACTAAGTTAACCCTGTGCTCTGAGTAAATAGGTTGAGCCGCATAAACTCCATCTTTTAGGAGCATTTCTTCCTGAACAAGGTAAGAGATAAATTAAGAATCATACAACGTAATATAAATTGTTTATATTTTATAGGCATAGAGTTTGAGTTAGGTTACTCGTGGCAAAGGGAATGAATTTGTTCGCTCCATTATAAGAGGACTAAAAGGAGGTGATGTTGTTTGACATGCATCATCATCATTTTTTAGTGAAGGATTATTTGCTTCAAACCCTAAAGATACTAGCTGCTCGAGGTTCAAATTGGAGCTCCAGCCGTGAAGGAAATTTTCATTAGGTAAGTCAAGTGATGCTATCAACTGATCCAGTGGCGCCTATTGAAAAAAAGAGAGAGGATAAAACCTAGTATTACAACAGTGTAATGGAAGAAATTAGTTAAGAATATGATTAACATGTAAAGGGTTTGAGTTGTTATGATAGCTAACCTCTCCGAAAGTATTGAGATCGGCGTTCATTGGATCGAGTTGAGTTTGTGCGTTTGTTGTTGCTAATGGAGGTGGAAGTTCCACTCCTTCATCCTTCTGTTGCTATGTAAACAAAGTTTTGATTAAATACAAGGATAACATGGCATATCATAGTAGGCAAACCTAAAACATTAGCATTAAAGCAAATGAACAATATATATGATAAATTTGAGATAGTGTACTGATGTTTTGGGCATCTGAGTTGGTTTGGATGCTGATAGAGGAGATTCATGGAGTTCATTGGCAGGGGCAAGCAAAATTTGGTTGGAGTTTAGCTCATCTATTACAGGTTGATTGTTATTGCTTCCATTAGCTGATCCAATGTCCTCAATACCCTAAAGTAAAACAATAATTAACATCATATATACCATTAAATTATTAAAGAAATTGAGGTATATTATAAGTAAATAATTTCCTTAATCACCTTTGACAAATTTGTAGCAACTTCATTCACCATAATATCGTTGCAATTGTACATAAAGTCAAAATCATTAATTTCACTAAAGTCTTTGAAATCAAATAATGGCGACTCCATCTTAGTTGCTGCTTTAGAACTACTTGAAATGTTCTTCTGCTCAAAATAAAAAAACAAACCATAAATCTAAATCCAAATTATAAATGGGCTAAAAATCAAATTAATTACTACAATTTTTATTTTCCTTTATTCATTTTAACAATTCAAACAGTGAAACCAAGTAAAATATTTTTTAATTTATTATAATTAGTTATTTTGGTCAAATAATTTTTATTAATAATGATTTAAAAATAAAATTAAGTGTACCCAAATAAAATCACATCTCTACAGTTGCCATCATTGCTAATGAAGGAACAATTTGGAGTTATTTAAAACCTCGGAAGGTATAGTTTCTTCAAATAGAATGTGAAGAACAAAACAAAACAAAACTATAGTTAATAACATTGTTTGAAAACCTTATCTTATTGGTTGAGAATAATGGTCCCTACTCCATTCCAAAACTCAAACTCCAAAGTAAACAGAAGTTTGAAGGTCAACCCCTAACTGTCATAGTCAATCTAAAACATATGTTCTCTACGTTATTACTATTTTTGCTAGGCTTTAAGATGTATATTTAGAAAAAATTAAAGTACTCATAGATTTTTGTGTACATATATTTATATATTATCAATATTGCTATCTTTTATACTTTTTATAATAAAATATTTAACTAATTTTATGTTATTAGTTATAAAAAATTTTGATTGAGTTTATGTTATCAGTTTAATTATATACTAGCATACTCTTAAATATGTTAGAATATACTAACATACTTTTGAATATGTCAAAAAAAAATCGAATTAAATTTAGAAAATGAAATACAAATAATATTATTTATTTAATTAACTTAAAATAAACAGTTTATTATCACTTAATACGGTAACTTTCTCACTTGCAGTGGTGGAGTCAAGGGAGACGGACAAGAGCCCTTGTCTCCCCTAAAATAGAAAAATTTTCATTTAAGCTCTTTATAATTTATAAAATTTAAAATTAACAATGGAAAAATTACACTTTACCCCCCAAAATAATAAAAATATGATTAAAAATTATATTTTTAATATCATAAAAATATACAATTTAATTCTGCCCCAAAAATTTTCTAGCTCTGCCCCTCCTCACTTGCAAGAAAAAACAAAATAAAAATGTATCTCCTCTTTCTTCTATAACTTAAATAAATAAATAAAAAGCTACTAATATTTTGTGAATATTTTTTTAAATTTCACCTACCCACATACCCAAATAGTTGGTGGTGCGATATAACAAGAAGAGAAATATATTTTTGAAAATTTTAATTTTAGTTTATTTGATCATATCAATATAAAATATATTATTTATTTTTAAATATAAAATAATTTAACTTAAATTTTGTACAAAATAAAATATAATATGATTATTTTCCTTAAACGAATTATAAAGATTTAAATTATAGTACATTAACTCATCCTTTAACTTTTTTCCCTTAAGAGAAGAGGGAGAGAATCTATTCCTAATTGAATTCAAATCAAGTTGAAAGTTATGATCGTATCTGCTGAACGAAAGACGCGTTCTTAGATCTGAAAAACATAACAGTTATTTCAAAGTATAGCATATAGACATAGAAATATTTCAGTGAAGTACATCAAATCACCCATATCTTTTCCTTTTTCACATCAGAATCAGAATCATCGTCTTACAGTTCAACAAATGACACGTTGTTAGATCTGAACGATATAATCATAATTTTGTACAGATTATATCCTACATAGATTATCTTTCTTGTTTTAACGAGATTATAAACAAAATTTTAAGTTATAGTGCATTATATCAGCCTTAAAAATTTTTCCCCAAGAAGAAGAAAGGGAGAATTGAACTCTCAAATGAACAAGATTAAAGGGTAGGATTGAGGACAACATTTAACAATATCAAAAGCACCCATTTTTAAGTACAAATCAAAAAAGAAAATTATAGATTTACAGATATAAAATGCACTATAATCAAACTAAATTGAAACTGGAATCCAGATATTTAAAAGGGTCCTTTACCTGCAAGGCAGGAGGGTCTGTCTCCTTTTTTGAAGCGCAGAAGATAGTAGAAGCAGCCAAAGCAAGAGACAGAGACAAATATGGAGAAGAGATATGATTAAGACCCAAGTCCTTTGTGAACTAGAAATGAAAAATTGAAAGATTATTTATAGGCAAAAAAGTAGAGTGAGGGGGTACATGTATGTGAGTCACAAAGTTAAAAGATGATTAAATAATCAGTAGCTTAGAGATTCTTTGAAAGGTTTCATAACAATTTTAATCTTTTATGTAATTTGGTCCTGACTCACCCTTAAAAACAATCTACACATAATGGTATAATGGTATAAAATGTTTGGCATAAACTGCACCACAATTACAAATCTTCATGTTAAAATTTGTTGTTCAATAGTAAAATAGTCGAATGCTTCCTACGACTTTCATTGATTTTTCAATACAACTTATTGATAATCCTTTATGAATTATATAGCCGCAAAATGCCGGTTTCAATAGTCTTTAATAATTTTTTTATACAAAATATTCACAATTCTTCGAACGCTAAATTACAGCTTATATATGACTAAGCGAATAACATATAAAGTTTGAATTCTAACCTTTTTTTTATTTTTTTAACTTTATATTTATCCATTTAGGCATTCTGAAATTTAATGTGAAGTATTTATTAGGTAATATTGATGAGCTGGCAATTAATTATTTGATTTGTTAAAAACTGGATAATTACTATGAATAAAAGTTATTAGATTAGAAGAGAAATATAAGAAAAAAAAACAAAAATAAAAATTAAGAGAAAAAAAAAAGGAATAAACTTAGAATTCGTCAAAAAAAAAAAGCCTCTTATCTGGCTTTGCCATACTGTACGTGCAGTGATTGGTTCATAATTAATTGTGCCATTCATGCAAATGCTTAGTCATACTTACCATAAAGTCAATCTCTATAAAAGGCAGGTCCACCATGGTTGAATTAACACAAA
Organism: Gossypium hirsutum; assembly: GCF_007990345.1. Taxonomy (NCBI): domain Eukaryota; kingdom Viridiplantae; phylum Streptophyta; class Magnoliopsida; order Malvales; family Malvaceae; genus Gossypium; species Gossypium hirsutum. The sequence goes on from NC_053429.1 coordinate 6,149,107, forward strand.
ATCACCTTGCAATTTATAAAACCAATTTTTTCAATAATTAGTGGGTAATATTAAATTAGGTGTAATTAAAATATTCTAATTATATTTTTTAATCTTTAATGTAAACGAGAATTAAAGTAATTATGCGGGTGTTTATAAATAATTATATTTAAATTTAATTATTTTTTTAAAATTAAAGTAAAACAATAATTAATATATAACTTTAAATTATTAAAGAATCTGAGGCATAGTATATAAATAATTTCCTTAAATACTTTGGATAAAATTGTAGTTGTTTCATTCACCCCCAATATCATTGTCGTTGTCCATGAAATCAAGAATTGAAGTCATTAAAGTCATATAACGGATACTTCATTTAGTTGTCGCGTTAGAACTACTTAAAATGACTTTTTCTACTTAAAATAAATAAAAATATTATAAATCTATGCTTTCATGATTGAAAAATTAACTTCAAATTACACAAAACTATAGTCCAAACCCATATTAAAGATGGTTCAAAATCAGATTAATTCTTATAAAACACATTATATGTTCTTAAATTTAAAATAATGTCACTAGAATATTGTACAAAATACAATATACAATGATTGTTTTCTTTGAACGAATTATAAATAAAGATTTAAATAACATCACATTAAGTTATCCTTTTTAACTTTTCTCCACTTTAAAGAAGATGGAGAGAATCTATCCCCAATTGTATTAAAATTAAGATGAAGGTTATGATCTTATCTATATCGTACGAAATTGCATGTTCTTATATCTGAAAGATATAATCGTTATTTCAGACAACATATGACATATAGAGAAAGAAAGTTTTGAATTAACTACATCAAATCACCCATAACTTTTTTCACTTTCCTCAACAGAACCAGAATCAATAGTGGAGACAACGATTGTCCCACTGTCCAACACATTACACGTACTCCGATCTGGGCGATATAATCGTAATTTTGTACAGATATATCATACATCGATTATCTTTCTTGTTTTAAATCATCCTTTAGAGAAGAGAGAGAATCTATCCCCAATTGAATTAAACTTAAGATGAAGGTTACATTCATATCTATATTGAACGAATAGCACGATATTATATCTGAAAGACACAATCGTTATTCTAAACAAAGTATGACATATAAAGAAAGAAAGATTTGAATTAATTACATCGAATCACCAGTAACTTTTTTTTCATTTTCCTCGACAAAACCAGAATCAATAGTGAGAACAATGATTAAATTTCAACCATTTTTTGCATTTTCAAATTATAAAAATTTCACCCTTAATGTATCAAAAAAAATTTATATACATCGAATTGAGAAACTTTATATTTCACCCCTAATGTATCAAAATAACATCCATAACGTCACATGATAAGTTCGAAATTCAAATTTTACAAGTCCATGGATAACATTCATCATTTCGCCTTCAAATATACTAATTTTCTCATTTTGATAATCTAGGTTTCTGACTGTCCTACGAGCAATGTCATCTTCAACATTCATACCTCCCCTAAATTGATAAATGACTAAATGAAATGTAACTTTAGATATAAAAGTGGCTAAAAAATTAACACAAAAAGAAAACAGTATAATTTAGCTTAATAATTAGAAAATCTTAATTACATTATAAAAGAAAACTAAACCTCCAACTATAGCAAAAATAACATCCATAACATCACATGATATGTTCAAAATTCAAATTTCACAAGTCCGTGGATAACATTCATCATTTTGCCTTCAATTATACTTTTATTTTCTCACTTTGATAATCCAAATTTATGACTCTACCAACAATTTTGTCTCTGACATTCGTACCTCCCCTAAATCGATAAATGACTAAATGAAAAGTGACTTTAGGTATCAAAGTGGTTAAAAAAATTACCACAACCAAAAAACAGTGTAATTTAGCTTAATCATTAGTAAAAGTTTAATTACATTATAAAAGAAAACTAAACTTCCAACTATACCAAAAATAACATCCATAACATCACATAATAATGTTATTTGTAAAGTTGGACACAAAATTCAAACTGAAGTCCATAACATAGCAAAACAATGTTTCGGCATCATCGATCAATAAACTTTTTGAAGTCCACATTCTTCGCTAGCCAAACCCCATGTTTTATCCTAAAAAATAGAAGGCAAATAATCAAACCTCTATTGTAATTCATCATTTCCATGGATTATATACTAAGGATGCAGATTTAACATAACTTTGTTGACAATACTGTGTAGTTCTGTATATAATGAAAGCAATTATTGAATATTCCATGGTTGCAAACATCCTCAAATGAGGATTAACAGGCAGTCCACTTCCTTCGAATAATGGATCATATAATGAATTTTTAATTGCCCTGAAAGCAACAAGACATTTTTTAAGTAAGGATCTCAAGATTGAAGAGAAAAATTATTCAGGATTTAAAAGATAAACAAAATGGAATTTATAAAACAACCTTGAACTAGAAAAGTTGCTAGCATTGGAACTAATGTTGGTTTCATTGTGCATCAATAAAAGGTTCCTATTCTCATGTTCAGCATTGGGTATTGGTATTAGCATTACCATTGACATTGTGGATGGATCTCTCTGTGGCATTGGCAATGTGAACGTTTCTCTATATGTTTGATGAAATCTACCTGAATAGCTTGAATGATGATAATGATTCTTCCAATCCATATTTGGTCCTTGCAGAGGTTTGTCATTGTCGTCTTGAAGCTCTTCGCTAAATCAATTCAAAAATCCATATTTAAATAGAAAAAAAATTAAATTCGTATCTTAATGATGGTAAGACAATACCTTCCTATAGTTGCTTAGGGGTGTTCCCACTTGATGAGAAGTTAAAGTACCACCGATTTCCTACAATCATATAATTCATTGTTCAATGGAAAAAGAGGTATTTGTTTCCAAGAAGTATTTTTACTGAGAAATGGTTTTTCTTTTACATTCTAAAGTAATGAATTGAAGACAATGCTTGAAATAGAGGTCCAGAGCCAGTGCCAGTCCCAGAGAGAGGATATGTGGGAATGAACCTAGCAATTTGGTTCAATAATCCTTCTTATTGTTGAAGCCTTTGCAGAATTGAACTTTCAGGCACCTTTGAATTATAAAGGTCTGAATTTGATAAACAAGGCATCGAGAATTGACTGTTTGCTTGCTGGTGATACGGCAACTTTGATAAACCAAGTATCAAGAACTAACTATTTGCTTATTGATGACGACGCAACAGATAGGACTACGATTCAAATAGAGATTGGTTATTAATGTTTAAAGTGATTCCATATGACATTTGAACAAGACTTAAAAAAGCAAACAAATAATAACCCTAAATGCATTAGAAAATCTTTCAAAATAGAGTTGGAAACTTGTTAACCAAGTTGGGTTGTCATCAAATTAAACTAGTCAATCTGATGGTCACGACAGTCATTCAAATCTTGGAAGTTGTAACTCTCACTAAATAGAAAAAATTGGGTTAGAGATAAGCCTGTGAATTATACTGTTGAAAACCTTAAACATCTTAAACAAACAACTTCTTTTTTAGAATAGTAAGTACCTAGTATAACAATCTAAACCTAGCCTGGATGTTATGGCCGAGTTCGGGAGCATCACGAATAAGGGTTTTCAAATCGTCCTTAACAGATATAGATATTCGAATAAGATAAACAGAACTGATAAACAAAATTCTACCCCCAACCTCTATACACTATCTCCGACCATCCCATCACACCATGTGGGGTTAAAAACACCTACCGATCCCTACACACCATATAATGTTGATACAACACATAACAGAATAATGTGCAGTCAAGCTACCATAAATTAGGCAAAAGAACGTCGTATAGATTACATCCTCCATATATAAAAATCACACCCCAAATACAAATACATCATGTAGATAACAGATAATAGATACAGAATCACATGATTAACATGCTCGTATACAGATAATATACTTACTTATACAGACCAGTCAGACTTACATACCAGTTTCCTACTTAGATCAGACTATCAGACAGATCACATATAAACGGGTTTAGTTAGCCCTTACTATAATATCCTGATTTTGGGCCTAGTCGGAATAGCGGTTTCGAGACCACAAAATCCGAGATAGAAATAATTATTTTATGATTATTTTGAGGTCTATGATATGATTGCATGATTGTGTAAAAATTTCGTGAAGAAATTTTATGCATAAAGTGCTCAAATTGAAATTAGGGACTAAATCGAATAATTTGTAAAACTTGCATTCTAGAAGTTTCTAGTATGAAATTGTTTTGAAATATTAATTAGGAGGTCTTAAATAGAAATTTTACCAATTTCTAAGTCTATGGACAAAAATTGGACATGGATGGAATTTTTGGAAAGTTTAATAGTAAGGGCATTTTGGTCATTTAGGGGTAAAATGAATTAAAATACAAAATTAAAAGTCAATTTTGCTCATCTTCAACCCCATGGCCGAATATAGCAAGGAGAAACCATGGCTATGGTTTTTCAAGCTTCCAAGCTCGATTGTAAGTCCGTTCTAGCCTCGTTTTTAATGATTTTTACGTTTTTGGAGTCCCGGTAGCTCGATTAAGCTTATGCTAGCAATAATTCAACCTAGGGTTCATATTTGGAAAAATACCCATAGGTGAAATTTGTGTATTTTGGTGTTTTATGATAGAATATGAGGTTTTAAATTATGTTAGACAACTTGTACTACTCGGTTTTAAGTGAAAACGAGCAAAATGGCTTAATCGGTAAAAATACCTAATAGTCATAAGTACATGTTAGAGTGAGAATTTGATGTTACCATAGAAGGAAAAAATGATCAGCATGTCAGAAAACATAAGAAAATAGGCTGAAGTTTAATTTACGAGCTTTGGGGCAAAAGTGTAAATATACGAAAGTTTAGAGGCAAAACTGTAATTTTTCCAAAATATGATTTTGGGTCAATTTGTATAATGTGAGTCCTAATTAGACTATATTTTAAATGATAGAGCAAGGAAAACTAAAATTCGGGCTAAAATAGGGAAAATACCAAGTTGTGGACGAAATGGTAAAAGTAGCCATTTTCGCATACGAGGTAAGTTCATATGTAAATGTTGGTAACATAGTTATTATTTTAAATGTTTTAATGTTATTTAAATGATATGATAATTATTATGAAATATTATACTGTGATAACTGTTTGTTAATATGTCAAATTATGTGATATACTTGGAAAATGTGAAATACTACCGAGTATCAGTAACGGCATTCCGTAGAAGATGGTTGAGACACATGATTGGGAAAAAGGTCCCGTTGAACCTTAGGAATGGATTAGGATACAAGTGACATGTCACTAGGATATTTGGGCATCCGAACTCGTTGAGTTGAGTCCGAGTTCACTTATGGATGCGAATGTCCGAACTCGTTGAGTTGAGTTCGAGTTCAAGAGATATAACTAGGCATCTGAGCTCGTTGAGTTGAGTCCGAGTTCACTTATGGATGCGAACGCCCGAGCTCGTTGAGTTGAGTCCGAGTTCACTTATGGGCAAGTTACATGGTAGCTTGGCTACATATGTGGCACTTATGTGCAAACTTTCCATGTATCCGAATTATATTCCGATGTGTTCAACGGGTAAAATTCTACTCAAATGGAGTAATACTCGAGATGAAAGGGACGTATTGGTAAGTTTTGTGAAATGAATGCTTTGAACAGGTATGTACTTAACCCTCGGGTTGAAAACTCGATATAACAACAATATGGTAAGATGATAAATGAAAATGTGATATAAATGTCTCGGTGATGATTATGCAAATGATGTTTTATGTTTGCGTATATAGTTGTGTTACTTGCTATTTGCATGTGAGCTTACTAAGCATTTATGCTTACTCCCTCCTTTTCATTCCTTGTAGTGCTGACAAGCCAGCTCGGAAATCGGGAACGGTCGGAGGCACACTCACACTATCCGTATACCATCTTGGCATAATGGCTTGTATATTTTGAGTATGGCATGTATAGCATTATAATCATTTTGTATATATGGTCTTATGATATGGTTATTGAGTGGTATGGAAATGCTTGGTAATGATTAGCCATTGGAATGGCTAATCATGATCATATTTGGTGTTATGTATGTTAAATTGCTAGCTAATCCATGGAAACCATGAAATAGGTAAAATTTACCATAAAATAGATTCAGACAGCAACAGTGATGTGAGTTTGAAAAATCATTAAAAATAGTAGAGATACAATTAGATGAAGAATAAAATATGGAATTGAAGAATTATGAGTCTATTTTCATATGGATGGAACAAAACAGGTATATGAGTTATATTTTATGAGATGTTTAATTTTTTGTGAAACAGGTGCAGAGCGATTTCTGGATCCCCTGTTCTGATTTTGGAAATTCACCATAAATTTTTAAAAGATAATTATAAGTCACGATTTATATGTACAGATTCCTTATTGAGTCTAGTTTTATTAGAAACAAACGGCATAGTCATTGAAACTCTGTACAAGGAGATATCTAATTCGTAATACACAGAGGTCAGAGCAGTCGAACCCTGAAACAGGGGAGACTTTAACTAATAATCTGTACTAATTTGCTAGACCAAAAATTATAGAAAAAAATTACTAAATAGATATATGAGTCTAGTTTTAGGGAAAATTTACGGAATTGGATTTCAAGTTTTGGAACTCGAGATATGAATTTTTAAGAGACTGTGACGCAGATTGCTAGCTTGACTGAAAATTTTAAAAATAAACTGTTTGAGCTGTTTAAGTAATGAATTAAGTCTGTTAACACCTCGTGTTCGACTCCGGCGACGGTCTCGGGTACGGGGCGTTACACTTACCAACCCAATGATAGGCCCATAGTCGATCGGAATGACCCGTGCAACCCTAGGGAAAATTTAAAAATTTTGGGCCCACATGCCCGTGTCGCTCACACATCCAAATTGGCCTTACTCGTGTGGCATGCCTGTTTGGCCCACATGTCCAATCCGACCTTGGAACACCCCAAACCTGGTTTAAACGTGATGGTTGAATCTGGCGATGTCGCATGAATTGGAATTTGAAATCAAATGTATCAAGTTAAAACCGTTTTTGTTTATAAGCTTTTATTTATCTTTCATCCATCTCAAAACTACTTTCTTGTTAATTGATTCATTTTAGAACATATTTTGTAGCGAAAGCTTTTAAAGCAATGATATTTAAAGAAAATCGTTCACGTTTAGGAAAACGTCGTTTTGAATTAAACTCAGATTTAGTTGAGTTTGTAGTTTAAAAATCTGTGAAAATAGTGACAATTTTGAAGTAAAAGCAACAGTCTAAAAATCCAATTTACATCAAAAATAACCCAGAAGATAAATAGAAAATAAATACCATAACTAAATTTAAAATAGTTCAGTAACCATGTGGTCTCCGTCGAGTACTCTGCCACATCGGTCCGTCTAAGTCTGGGGATTACCTGTACAGATAAAATAAAAAGGGGTGAGTTTACGTAAACTCAGTGTGTAATCTCCACAGAAAACATGCATGCAGTTAAGCAACAGTTATCAGTCAAATGTAGTCTGGGCCTAAGCCCATTTCAATTTCAGTAGCAGTTCGGGCCTTAGCCCACTTTAGTTTCGGTATCAGATATGCATTAGGACCTAAGCCAACACAGTAACAGTATCAGATATACATTAATCAATAAACAGAGTCCTACCCAACCAGCCTCTGCACACCATCTCCGTCCATCCCTACACTCTATATGGGGTTTAAAACACTCACCCATCCCTACACTCCAAGTAGCACCGGATGCAGCATATAATCAGTAAATTCCAGTTGAGCTGCTAGATAATAGACTTAAAAGCCTTTCAGTACACTTCTTCTAAATATCAACATCCCAACCCAATGCAATGCAACATATAGTATATGACATGCTAATACATGAATATCAATTCTACACACAGTTCAGTAGTCATTCATATAATCATCATCTCAGTACATACATCATAGATACAGTTTACGCATTTAAGTGTCTGAATAGTGCTTACCAACCTTACTATAGGTTCACAATCGACTTGGGCGACCCGTACAACACGGCTCAAATCAGTCTAGCTCATGTGTCGCACACGGCCTACCTGGCCATCATATGGTTGTGTCTTGCGCGCACGGCCTAGCCTCATCGGTCACACGCCCTTGTTATGGCACACAGCCTACAACACTGGAGACTACACACCCGTGTGGCGTTGACAGTGGGGTTTTTGGCTTTTGTCGAAACTTCATTTTTTTTGTTTTCGGGTACACACCTGGTATCAATTTAGCGCAAAACCACTCCTGAGCCTTCCAAAAACTATAAACTAGATTAAAAAATACTGATTTAGTAATTAAATCCCAAATTTCTCAAACCCAAATCGAGCCAAACACATTCACTTATCGCAATCACACCCGTTTAATCACACAAAGCAGATCATTGAAGTGAAACTATTATTCACTATCGTCCTATACATAACCAATTACAGAACTTCAATATTCAGAAATCAAAAACTAAACAAACGAGACGAAAGGACTACGATACGAAAGATCGAAATCAATGGAGGAAAAGGGGAAAAAATGCAAGGAAAGGGAGATAAAACGTCAGATTTTTGCCAAAAAGAGAGAGAGTCAAAATTTTGGGGAAAACAAAAAGAAAATGTGGTACACATCCCTAAAAACTCTCTCACTAACCCATTACTCAAAGTTAAAGTTCCAACAAAACTCTCACTGTTAGTCGACCAAAAATAATTTCCCGTACTCGTGCAGGGATTCGAACTCCAGACTTCCAACACACTAACACACATCTTAACCACCACACCAGTAGGCTCGTTTTGATATGATTTTACAAATAATTCAATATAAGCCCATTGAGCAAGATAAAGGTTTAAGTCAGAAAAATACCAAAACTTGTCAAATGCAAAGCTTGAACATTAGACCTCTCACATACACCCAAAACACTTAACCACCAAAGCAGATACACATTTGTCACATTTTAACAGAAAAAAAATAAGAATTTTGGGGCGTTACAACTCTACCCCCAAAAAGAAAATTTTGGCCTCGAAATTTACCTGATCAAAACAGATGAGGATACTACTGGCGCATCGCATATTTAGGCTCCCACTTGGCCTCCTAAATGCTATGATTCTGCCACAGCACCTTCACTAATGAAATAGACTTCCTCCGAAGAATCTTTACATCATGATCCAGAATCAGAACCTCCTCCTCCTCGAAGGTTAAATCTAGCCTAACATCAATCTCCTCAACAGGGACAATATATGTAGGATCAAAGCGGTAATGCCTCAACATAGAGACGTAGAATACATCATAAATATGGTCTAGCTTTGGATGTAACTCCAACTAATAAACGACCAGTCCCACTCGCTTCAGAATTCGATAAGGCCCAATAAACCTAGTGCTCAACTTGCCCTTGCGACCGAACCTCAAAACCTTCTTCCATGGTGAGACCTTAAGAAACACAAAGTCCCCCACAGAATACTCAATCTCACACCTCTTCAAATCTGTATTGGACTTCTGTCTATCAGAAGCCACCTTCAAACGATCCCTAATCAGTCAAACCTTAACCTCAGTATTAAAAACCAACTCAAGTGTAATATCCTGATTTTGGGCCTAGTCGGAATAGTGGTTTCGTGACCACAAAATAATCATAAAATAATTATTTCTATCTCGGATTTTGTGGTCACGAAACCACTATTCCGACTAGGCCCAAAATCAGGATATTACATCAAGACCCAAAACTTGACGTTCACCCAACTTAGTCCAACATAAAGGAATGCGACACTTACGTTCATAGAGAGTTTCGTAGGGTAACATCTGAATGCTAGACTAAAAGCAATTATTGTAGGCGAACTCCGCTAACGGCAGATAATCCTTCCAACTTCCTCAAAAATCGATAACACGAACTCTCAACATATCCTCCAATATCTGAATCATCCTCTCAGATTAACCATCAGTCTGAGGGTAGAACGCAGTACTGAAGTCTAGTCTCAAACCCAAAGCCTCATGTAACTTTTTCCAAAACTGAGACGTAAAGCGAGGATCCCTATTAGAAATGATCGACACTGAAACCCCATACAATCTAACTATCTTCGAGATATACAGTTTTGCCAACTTCTGAAGAGAATAATCAATCCTAACTGGAATAAAATGCGCGGACTTGGTCAATTGATCCACGATGACCCAAGCAGAATCTTTCTTAGTGGGTGTCAAGAGCAACCCACTAACAAAGTCCATCACCACTTGCTCCCACTTTCATAGCGGAATCTTAACCGGCGTAGCAAACCCGAAGGTAATTGATGCTCAATGTTGACATGTTGGCATGTCAAACATCGTACCACAAAATCAGTAACCTCAAGCTTCAACCCAGGCTACCAGTACAATTCTAGAAGATCTCGATACATCTTATTTCCACTAGGATGTATAGCATAAGGCTACTATGTGTCTCTCTAAGAATAGACTGCCTTAGACCACTATCGTTCTGTACACAAATCCAACCATGAAAATAGAGTACCTCTTCGTTATTCAACCTAAAATTTGTATTGCTGCCACTCTTAACCTGACGAAATTGAAAATCGAATGATTCATCCTTTAACTGCCTATCTCGAATCTATTCTATCCAAGTCGGTTTAACCTGTGGCTCAGCCAACAAACTTTCATCGTCGAAAAAACTAAGTCGTGCAAACATCGCTCTCAGATCATTCATTGCTCTACAGCTCAATGCATCGGCCATCATATTGGCCTTGCCATAATGGTACTTAATAGTATAGTCATAGTTCTTAAGTAGCTCAATCCATCTATGCTGCCTAAGATTCAACTCTTTTTAGGGAAGGAGATACTTGAGGCTCTTGCGATAAGTGTAAATAATGCACTTCTCACCGTACAGATAGTGCCTCCAAATTTTCAAGAAAAAGACTACGGCGACCAATTTTAAATCATGTGTCAGATAATTTACCTCATGCGTCTTGAGCTGACGAGACGCATATGCCACCACCTTACCATCCTGTATCAGAACATAACCCAAACCCACATACGACGCGTCACTGTAAATCACAAACTCCTTTCTAGATTCAGGCTATATCAGAACAGGAGCCTCACTCAAAATAGTCTTGCGCTTCTTGAAACTCTCCTGCTGTACATCAGTCCAGACAAATGGAACACCCTTAAGTAGCAGCTTAGTTAAATGCGCAACAATCAGTAAGAAACATTCTACAAACTATTGATAATAACCCACTAGACCCAGAAAACTGCAGATTTCGGACACATTCTTAGGTTGTTTCTAATCCAGTACAGCCTCGATCTTTCGAGGATCAACTCGAATCCCTCCAACAAAGACTACGTTCCCCAAAAATATTGCCTCTCGTAACCAAAATTCGCACTTGCTAAATTTAGCATAGAGTTGTTTTTCCCTCAAAATCTGAAGAACCACTCTAAAGTGTTCGTCATGCTCATCCTCAAACTTAGACTATACCAAGATGTCGTCGATAAATACCACAATGATCTAATCTAGATAAGGCTAAAACACTCGGTTCATCATATCCATAATGCGGCCGGTACATTCATCAGTCCAAAAGGCATCACTAGAAACTCCTAGTGTCCATAACGAGTCCTAAATATTGTCTTATGCACATCAGCTTCTTTAACCTTCAATTGATGATGCCCAGAACGCTGATCAAACTTGGAGAATACAGAAAACCCTCTAAACTAATAAAACAGGTCGTCAATCCTCGGAAGCAGATACTTATTCTTAATAGTCAACTTGTCCAACTACCGATAATCTATACACATCCTCATGGTCCCATCCTTCTTCTTAACAAATAGAACCGGTGCTCCTATGGAGACACACTAGGACGGATGAAACGAAGATCTGCCATAGGGTAGGGAGCGATAGACACCAAAGCTGTACCAGAAAGAAGCTCAATCCCAAATTCCACTTCCTAATTCGGAGGTAAACCTAGTAGCTCCTCAAGAAAGACATTCAAAAAATCCCTTACAGTCCTGATGTCCTTTACTGAAGAGGCCCCAGGAACGAAAACACTAATATAGGCCAAGAACGTCTCACATCCCTTACGAACCAGTTTCTCAGCTACCAGTGTTGAGATCACATTCGACAAATAATCCCGACGCTCTCTGATTATAACCACCTATTCATTCTCCTCAGTTCTTAGAACAATCCTCTTAGTCGCACCATCTAAACTAACTCGGTGCTTAACCAACCAATCTATTCCTAAAATTATATCAAACTCTCTAAACGGTAGCTCCATCTGATCCGCTAGGAAAATAATTCCTTGCACCACTAATGGCACATCCCTACAGAGTTTGCTAACCCGACTAGATTTCCCCAACGGACTCAGTATAGTGACCTCACTCGTAATGCTCTCAACCAATATCTCTAGATTTTCAAGAACAGAACAGGCTATGTAGGAATGAGTAGATCCTATGTCTATCAGAGCAATATATAATTTATCAAAAATAAGGAACGTACTAGTAATAACGTCAAAAGCATCTTTATCCTCACGGCAACATACAACATAAACCAAAGCATGCTGCATCGCCTCAGTCTGCCCAGCACCTCTGCCTGGTGCTCTTTGTCCACGGCCTATACTGTTACCACCCCTAACCTAACCACGGCCCCTCAGTGGCTGCTGAACTACCCTTCGTGGTTGCACAATACCAAAACCCAGAGCTTGCATCTGATCGGCCCTCAGCAGACACTCCCAAATGTGGTGCTCTAATGACCCACACCTCAAACACACCCCAGTTCTCCTCCAACACTCGCCTTGATGGCGTTTACCACAATCTCCACACAGCTGCAGTCTAGTGAGGAGCAACAGGGGGCCCAGTAGGGGTGAGCGTTCGATCGAATTGAATCGAATCGAGTCGAATGAAAAAATTTTGAGTTAATCGAGTTGTCGAATCATATTTTATCATCCTAATTTGATTTGAAATTTTCTCGAATCGAGTCGAGTGAGATGGAAATCGAATCGAATCAAATTGAATATATTTGTTCTAGTAAAATTTTAAAAAATAATTTTGGGTCCTTGTAGCCACTGTCACTCATTGTAATAAAATTTGTCCACCATAATCAAATTTTTTATTACTTTTCATCACCTCATAATTTATTTATTAATCTTTTATATACGGGTTAGCTTATTTGCTTGCTTAGTTATTTCAATTATCTTCATATTCTTGTCACTATGTATTTTGGATTAAAAAAATATATTAAATGTAAAAATGTGATTTTTTTAATAAAAGTTATTTTAAAGATAAAATGTGAAATTGATACCAATATAAAATTTTAATACGAATATTTTATGACATCATTAATAATTCAATTTTAATATAAATATTCAATATGACTAAACAATTCAATAATATAAATAATATAAAATGTGAAATTTAATTTAATAATATAAATAGTAGATATAAATAAAATTATTACTATTTATGTTTAGGGATTTTTTTGGATAATTTTGATTTTTTATTTGGGAGTAAAGAGTTAGAAATAAAAGTTTAGAGGGAAAATAAAAAGTTTTGGAGAGTAAAAGTTTGAGGGAAAGAAAATAGGGGGAGTAAAATTTTGGAAGGAAAATATTAAAATAGGGGGGATGGGTTTGGGGTAGATGGGGGGCTGGGGTGGGATGGGAAGTAAAAGTTTTAGGGGGAAAGTGGGAGGGAGTAAAAATTTAGGGGGAAAATAAAAAGTTTTAAGGGTTTTTGGGAGTGAAATTTTGAGGAAAAGTAAATGGGAGAGTAAAATTTTGGTGGGAAATGGATTTTGGGTAGATGGAGGGTTAGGATAGGAGGGAAGTAAAAGTTTTTGGGGGAAAAGTGAGAATGAGTAAAAGTTTTGAGGGACAAATAAAAAGGTTTGGGAGTTTGGGGTAAAAATGTAAAATATTATAGTTTGATATTCGAATTATTTGAATTATTCGAGTTATTCAAATTCGAAAACTCAACTCAATTCGAACTCAAAATTTAAAAAAATTTGAGTTGACTCGAATAACTCACTTTGTTTAACTCGAAGTTTGAATTTTTTCGATTTTTTCGAGTCGAATCAAATTTTGCTCACCCCTAGGGCCCAGCTCTAACCAGCCCATCAGTCCTAGCATTTTTCTTAGGCCTCTGTACTGAACTCGAAGGCTCTGAATCCCTCTTGTTCTTACCCTTTTCAGACTCTCTTTTTTGGCGCTCGGCGCGTTTAGGCTCTTCGGCGATCTTTGCCTTTTCCACCAGAACGGAGAACTTTCGCTCCCTCTGCGGAGCTATCAATACCCTTAGATTATCCCTAAGGCCGTCCTCAAAATAGAAGCATCTCTCATATTCAGACGCCACCATACCTCCAGCATAACATCTCAGTATCAGAAATTCAGCCTCATACTCGGCCACTGATCGATCTCCCTAAGCAAGGTTCAGAAACACACGCCTACGAGCATCTATGTAACTTGCTCCCACATACTTCCCTTGGAAGGTAGTCTTAAAGAACTCCCAATTCAGACGATCGAGTTGAGTGCCCTCCTTAATGGTTAGCTACCGCTGATAGTCTCTACTCAGGGGTGCAGTTCAAATCGTCCATTATCCTCTCAGTAGCATCCATCTAGTACTCAGCCACATTAAGGGAAACTCCAGTGACACCCCTAAAAAGTTCAGCCCAATTGGACCGAAATCATTTCATAAATGACCCTCAGCCTCCACATCTAATGTTAGGCCCAGCGACCCTGACCAGTGTCTTTAATATAGCCTGGGACAATGCGTCATCCCTAACCATGCGATTTTGAGACCTAGTCTTAGTTGCAGGTGACACTGGCGTCTCACTCGTATCTAGATTCGACATGCTGTCCAGAGAAGAGGACTCAGCCCGAGCCCCTCTACGGCCTCTACCTTGGCCTCTAGTACCCCATCTGCGGATACCTCGTGTGCTCATATCAATTCGAATTTATCTGTATTATGAATTTTATGAATCAATTACAGTTCCAGTATTTATTAACAGATGTTTTATGTAAAGCAGTATCATTATCTCAGAGTTTATTTTTCGCAACACAGTTTCTATCAGTTTCAGTTTCACTACGATTTCATTATTCACTAACTAGAGTGTTTTCAGATTAAACTATCTATAATATCCTAATGGTTTATCAGAATATTTACAGGATCGGCGCTAGAGACTCGGTGTACTACATTCTTTGTAAAATCATTTCAATGACTTGAAAATCAGTTCTTAAAAACCAAGTTTTATGATGAGTCGTTGAGAGCACCAAAAATATCCTGTAAAATAGTAAAATTAATTGTTAAAATAATGGTAAAGGGGAAGTAGGGTCGAATCCTCAAGGACCGGATTGTACGAATGCTCGTTTCTTGAAATCCTAGACAATTCCTTGGCCAAGAAACCTGCGTTCCTAAAAAATAAATAATAGAATTAAGAATCTGGAAAAAAAATAAAAACAGAATTTAAAATGAATTGAAATTGTGAAATTAAATAGATTGAAGAAATTAAAAATGGAAAAATAATAAAGAAAGTTTCTTATGTGGCGAGATTCCAGCCTCCGGTTGTCTCGTTCCGCCTTGGGTTCAATCCTTGACTTTTAAGTAGCCCTTCTCGAGCAGGATAAGCCAGTTATAGTGGAAGAGGACGCCTACGACCACAAGCTCCAAGGATTTAGACTTAAAATTTGGCGGAGCCTGACTCTAGCCAATAATTGCTTTTGTGGGACTATGTTTTGCTAGATCATCACTTCCTAACGGTGAATACCACGCCGTTTTGTCTCTTTGATTCACCAACCTCTGACGCAGAAAACCAACGAACCGACTATGCAATCTTCCCAAAACGTACAAAGCGTCCGTTCCTTGCACAAGTTGACAAGATCACCTATTAAGGGACATGGACGGAAGCGTCAGCCCCGTAATGCAGAGAAGCGATGAATACCTTGTTGAGAAGGCTAAGCGCGGGTTCTAAGCCTCATGAACCTTTTTGGGAAATTTTGACAACCTTCGGCTAGATTGGTTTAGTGGCTCATGATTTTTGGAAAAGAAATAAATATAATATAAATGGGATTTTTATTGAAGGAAATATGGAGAGAACAAAAAAAACAGAGTTTTGGGGAGAGGGAGTGTTTACAGGAAAAAAGAGATGTCAAATATGTGCCACCCCATCCCCTATTTCTAATACTAGAAAACCTAGTCTATTCCTAATGAAATTCTACAAGATAAATAAAAATAATTAAAGATAATTAAAGATAAATACAGAAAATGAAAATAAATCCTAAAATTTAAATCTAAATAAAAATCCTTAATAATTATCCTAATATAATTTAAATTAAAATAGAGTCTTGTGCTATAAAATCTCTTCTTTTGCATTATAGTCCTTGGGTCTTCCATGTTTGCATTTTTGGCACCACTTCTCTCTTTCTTTGCATGTTGGCCCATTATATCTTCAAATTTGCACTTATTGTCCTTAAATTTCCTCTTGCTTTCAATTTAGTCCTTAAAAGATAAAAGACCATAAATAGCCCAAATTAGTAGCATCATACCCAAAATATATATATAATAAAAATATGACGTTCTAGAGTATTATCAAATTCCCCCTACTTAGCCCATGCTTGCCCTCAAGTTTGGTTCCTGTCCACTGTGAAAATTAAATCCTGCCATGAAAGAAATACTACTCCAAAATTTTATAAAAATTAGTCAAAATGCATATGAAAACAAATAGAACCCTTAGCTTGCTTTAAGTAAAATTGAAGAAGTATTCCAATTAACACAAACAAAATTAAGATCGACTTGGATTATTTCATGAAAATTAGGTAATTACCAAACCTATCAAGACACCTTATTTATTTCTCCCTTTAGTCCCCAATTTTATTAATTTATATTTATTTATTATTTTTTTCTTTTTTTCTTTTTTTACTTTAATTTCAACTTTATTTATTTACTTTTTACTTAGGGAAAAATATTGAACCTTTTGACTCAAAAAGAGATGACAGGCAAGCACCTCACCCCGGTTACTTAGCCTAACACATTCCTAATTTTTATTTTTCCTAAGAACATATCGAACCTTTTGACGCGAAGAGAGATGACAGCCAAGCACCTCACCCCGGTTACTCAGCCCAACACATTCTTAGAAATTAATTCCGGTTAGCGGAGTTTTACCTAACATGTCACACAATCTTTTGACGCGAAATAGAATGAAAACCCAAGCACCCTACACCGGTTACTCAGCTAGTCACGTCTTAAGCTGCACTCATAACAACGGAAACATTATTATTATTAAACGAAATTTTAATTTTGGGGGACTTAGGAAAAACAATCAAGTGTCAAAAATAAGTTTTAGTAACCACATTAATAGTCGTGAACATATTTTAAGCATGCAATTATATTATATGTCCTCTTTGTATTTAGACTTAATCAAATTTACCAAAATCAAAATAAGGTTAACTCCATTAATCATAATTATTTAAACTAAAAGAAATAAAACAGTGGAGATGAAATCTATCAAGCAAAATCATAATTAACTCAGTAGATAAGACTCATGCATGTGGGTCAAACAATAGGCAAGTCGTGGTCAAATTCTTGGGCAAGAAAAGAGGTAAAATATGCTTAAAAAAATTAAATGGGTAGTAACAACCAAATCAGCAGGTAAAATGACAGAAATAATGAGGAATGCCTCCCCCCACTTAAAACACATAGTCTTCGATGTGGAATAAATAAAATAGGAGAAAAAGGTGTAAAGGAACTCCCCGTGTTATTACTGTCGTTTGCGTATGATGGCAATGAGATCCGCTAGTTGCTAGCCAAAAGTGTCGAGTAGGGGCTGTTTGGCTACAGATTTGTCGTTCCTCCTTTCTTCCTATCTTCGTTTTAGCTTACCTAGAAGAAGATAATTTTATTAATATCTGAAAATAAGAAATAATAAAATAATAAGATAAAATTAAATAAAAATTGGGTTGCCTCCCAACAAGCGCTTGTTTAACGTCACTAGCTTGACGCCTCAACTAGTATTGGGGATGTTCCAACTGAATTCTTTCGTTCGTATGGGCTTGGAAATTCTCATTTTTTATCACGCTCACCATATTTGGGTTTAATCGTCCTTGCGCCCCTTTCTTTGGTTTCATATTTTCCTCTAAGGGGTTGATCCCTTTTAAGTCTGCAATGGTCTCATCATTCTCCAAAAATATGCATTTGAGATGCTCGGGAAGTGGTTTTAATTTTAGATCTGGTGACTGCACAATAGAAGGTAGGAGTTTAGTATTCATGGGAGCCAATAATTTATTAACAGATTCAAAATCATTAAACATCATTTTAGATTTATCTCCATAAAATGACTCAAAAGTTTTTTCTACTGATGAGTCAATTATGTCGACACGGTTTACGTTCAAGACTTCACTTGGGTGACTAATAGTGTCATAAACGTTAAACTTCACTATCTCCCCATCAAACTCCATCGTGAGGGTCCCGCTTCGATCATTAATCTTAGTATTTGCAGTGCTAAGAAAAGGTCACCCCAACAAGATGTCTGAGGACCCAGGAGCATTATCCTCCTCCATTTTTATCACATAGAAATCTGCAGGTAAGATAAGCCCATTGACTTTGACTAATACGTCCTCGAGAATTCCTTCGGGATGCACAATGAACATGTCTGCCAACTGAATGGTAACACCTGTCTTTGTCAAAAAAAAAACCATGTTAAGTGATTCATAAATAGAAAAAGGCATGACATTTATGGAGGCCCCTAAATCACACATAGCCTTCTTAATTCCTAAATGGCCTATTTTACATGGTACAGCGAACATACCCCTATCTTTGCATTTTTCCGGCATCTTTCACTGTAACACTGCGGATACATTCTCACCAACACTTATCTTTTCATTACCTGTTAGTTTTTCATTTGTTGGTGCAAATCTCTTTGAGGAACTTGGCATACCATAGAATCTATTTGATAGCATCCAACAGTGGTAGATTGATCTCGACATTCCTGAATATTTCGAGGATCTCCTTGTCTTCCTTACTTTTTCGACATTGGTTTAATCGTCCTGGGAATGGAGGCTGAATTTTTGGCAGTGGGAGTTTCGCTCGGACCTGTTCGTCGTTTTTGAGTTTTTTCTGGGCAATTTATTGGCCAAGATTTCTGCCAGGAATTGGTTCCAGTACCTTTCCACTTTGCAGCATTACTGCATTAGCGTTTTGCCTCGGGTTTGGTTCTGTTTGTGACGGTAGCTTTCCTTGAGAACTCATATTCTCAATTGATGTGGTCAATTCTCTTATAGACGCTTCTGTTTTCTGTTGAATATCAAGCATGTTAGCCGCTAATTCGTTGACCAAAGTTTCTAGAGAATTACCTGAATCTCATGGGTGTTGTAGAACTCGGTTTTGGTATGGTTGGTTAGATCGTGGGTTGGCCCAATAACTTAAGTTAGAGTGATCCCTCCATCCTGGTTGTAGGTCTTAGCGTAAGGGTCGTATCGCCTTTGTGGTGGCCCAAGAAAATTTCCCACAGCATCTAAATGAGTCATAGTATCATCATTCAAACTGGGATACGCATCAGTTGTATGTTCAGGAGTAGCACATATTCCGCATAATCGGGCTGTCTTTGCTTTTTTTACAACAAGAGAATTCAAAATATTAGCAATTCTATCAACCTTATCTTCTAAGGTCGAATTACTTAGCTGGTGAACCCTTCTAGGGGGTTCAAGATTGGCTCGAAATTGCTGAGAATTTGCAGCCATTGTGGAGATTAAGTCTCTTGCTTGTTGTGGAGTCATGTTGACCAACGCTCCTCCGCTAGCGGCGTCTACCATATTCATCTTCATTGGTTTCAGGCCTTCATAAAAGTACTGGAGAAAAGACTGTTCTGTTATACCGTGTTGTGGGCAACTTGCAGACAACTTTTTAAATCGCTCCCAATAGTCATACAGAGTTTCTGCGTCTTTTTGCCTTATGCCCACGATTTCTCTTCTTAACTCGGCTGCACGCGACACTGGAAAAAACCTGTTGAGAAATAAATGAGCCAGATCAGCCCAAGTCGTTACAGATCCAGGACTTAAATAAAATAACCATTCCCTAGCAAAATCTGCTAAGGAAAAAGGGAAAGCACGCAGTTTAATTTGATTCTCAGTTACCCCTTGAGGTTTCATACTAAGGCAAACCATATGGAATTCTTTCAAATACTTGTGGGGATTTTCGTTCTGTAACCCCCGAAAAGTTGGCAGTAGCTGGATCACGCCTACCTTTAATTCAAAATTAGTACCCATAGTAGGATACGCGATGCATAGTGGCAGTTGTTTCGTCGACGCTTCGGTCAGTTGCTAAATTATTTGAGCCATAGGTTGAGGTGCTAAATTAGGGTTTACGTCAACCCTAGCGTTAAGCACTTTTTTCTGGGGAATCGACTTCTACTTTTTTGCCTTCAAAAGTTTGAGTAGGGTTTTCGTTAACCCTAGACTCTGCTTCGTCATCGATTCTGATTTCTGACGGTGGATTGCTTTGAGTTCCAACCACCGCTGACTGCTCTTTTCTTAGCTTTGTTTCCTTGCGATTAGCTCTCGCAGTCTTTTCAATCTCCGAATCAAACGCAAGAGCTCCTAGAGCAGATCTGATCATAAGAAACAAAAAACAAGATTAATACGTTACCGATCCCCGACAACGGCGCCAAAATTTGATGAGTCGTTGAGAGCACCAAAAATATCCTATTACCTGTAAAATAGTAAAATTAATAGTAAAAATAATAGTAAAGGAGAAGTAGGTTTGAATCCTCAGGGACCAGATTGTACGAATGCTCATTTCTTGAAATCCTAGACAATTTCTTGGCCAAGAAAACCTGCGTTCCTGAAAAATAAAAAATAGAATTAAGAATCTGGAAAAAAAATAAAAACAGAATTTAAAGTGAATTGAAATTGTGAAATTAAATAGATTGCAGAAATTAAAAATGGAAAAATAATAAACAAAGTTTGAAAATAAAGAAAGTTTCTTATGTGGCGAGATTCTAGCCTCCGGTTGTCTCGTTCTGCCATGGGTTCAATCCTTGACTTTTAAGTAACCCTTCTCGAGCAGGATAAGCCAGTTATAGTGGAAGAGGATGCCTACGACCACCAGCTCCAAAGATTTAGACTTAAAATTTGGCGGAGCCTGACTCTAGCCAATAATCGCTTTTGTGGGACTATCTCCTGCTAGATCATCACTTCCCAATGGCAAATACTACTCCGTTTTCTCTCTTGGATTCGCCAACCTCTGATGCAGAAAACCAACAAACCGACTGTGTAATCTTCCTAAAACGTACAAAGCGGCCGTTCCTTGCACAAGTTGACAAGATCACCTCTTAAGGGACATGGACGGAAGCGTCAGCGCCGTAATGCGAAGAAGCGATGAATACCTTCTTGAGAAGGCTAAGCGCGGGTTCTTAGCCTCATGAACCTTTTTGGGGAATTTTGACAACCTTCGGCTAGATTGGTTTAGTGGCTCATGATTTTTGAAAAAGAAATAAATATAATATAAATGGGATTTTTATTGAAGGAAATATGGAGAGAACAAAAAAAACAGAGTTTTTGGGAGAGGGATTGTTTACAGGAAAAAAGAGATGTCAAATATGTGCCACCCCATTCCCTATTTATAGTACTAGAAAACCTAGTCTATTCCTAATGAAATTCTAAAAGATAAATACAAATAATTAAAGATAATTAAAGATAAATAAAGATAAATGAAAAAAATCCTAAAATTTAAATCTAAATAAAAATCCTTAATAACTATCCTAATATAATTTAAATTAAAATAGAGTCTTGTGCTATAAAATCTCTTCTTTTGCATTGTAGTCCTTGGGTCTTCCATGTTTGCATTTTTGGCACCACTTCTCTCTTTCTTTGCATACTGGCCCATTATATATTCAAATTTGCACTTATTGCCCTTAAATTTTCTCTTGCCTTCAATTTAGTCCCTAAAAGATTAAAGACCATAAATAGCCCAAATTAGTAGCATCATGCTCAAAATAAATATATAATAAAAATATAACGTTCTAGAGTATTATCATTTTAAAAACCCAAAATCTACAACTGAGTTTTGTAACCTTGCTCTGATACCACTAAATGTAACTCGCTCTGATACCACTAAATGTAACACCCAAAACCCGACCTAAACGTGATGGTCGAATCTGGCGATGTCGCATGAATTGAAATTTGAAATCAAATGTATCAAGTTAAAATCATTTCTGTTTATCAACTTTTATTTATCTTTCATCCATTTCAAAATTATTTTCTCGTTAATTGTTTCGTTTTAAAACATATTTTGTAGCAGAAGCTTTTAAAACTGTGATATTTAAAGAAAATCATTCACGTTTAGGAAAATGTCGTTTTGAATTAAACCGAGCTTTAGTTGAGTTTGCAGTTTAAAAATCCATGTTAACAGTAAAAAATCCAAAGTAAAAGCAACAGTCCAAAAGTCCAATTTACATAAAAAAAATAACCCAGAAGCTAAATAGGAAATAAATAGCATAACTGAAATTAAAATAGTTCAATAATCATGTGGCCATCGTCGAGTCCTCCGCCGCACTAGTCTGTCTAAGTCTGGGGATTATCTATACAGATAAAATAGAAAGGGGTGAGTTTACGTAAACTCAGCGTGTAATCCCCACAGAAAACATGCATACAATTGAGCAACAGTAACCAGTCAACTGTAATTTGGGCCTAAGCCCATTTCAATTTCAGTGGTTGTTCGGGCCTTAGTCCACTTCAGTTTTGGTATCAGATATGCATTAGGGCTTAAGCTAATCACAGTAATAGTACCAGATATACATTAATCAATAAACAAAGTCCTACCCAACCAGCCTCTACACACCATCTCTGTCTATCCCTACACTCCATGTGGGGTTTAAAACACCCACCCATCCTTACACTCCAAGTAATATCGGATGAGGCACATAATCAGTAAATTCCAACTGAGCTACCAGATAATAGGCTTAAGAGACTTTCAGTACACTTCCTCCAAATATCAACATCTCAATCCAATGCAATGCAACATACAGTAAATGACATGCTAATACATAAATATCAGATATACACACATTTCAGTATTCATTCATATAATCGTCATGCTCAGTACATACATCATACATACAGTTCACGTTTTTAAGGGTCTGAATAGTGCTTACCGACCTTACAGTAGGTTTAAAGTCGACTTGGGCGTCCCGTGCAACCTTTGAACACATTTCAGTTAAATAGGCTCACACGTCTATGTGGCCTAACCGAGTTAGCATTGGCCGTGCAGATCACACGGCATGGCCCAGAATGCCATACGCCTATGTGGACTACTCGTGTGGATTCACACACCTTGTGACCCACACGGCCCAAATCAGTCTAGCCCATGTGTCGCACACGGCGTACCTGGCCATCACACGGTCGTGTCTTGCACGCACGGCCTAGCATCATCGATCACACGCCCGTGTTATGGTATCAGCCTACTACACAAGCGATGACAAGTTTTTGTGGCATCAATAGTGGGGTTTTTTACTTTTGCTGAAACCCCGTTTTTTATATTTTCGACTACACAGCTGGTATCGATTTAGTGCAAAACCACTCCCGAGCCTTCCAAAACTGATAAACCAGATTAACCAATACTGACTTAGCAATTAAATCCTGAATTTCTCAGACCCAAATCGAGCTAAACACACTCACTTACCGCAATCATGCTCGTTTAATCGCACAAAGTAGATCATTGAAGTGAAACTACTGTTCACTACCGTCCCCTACATAACCAATTACAGAACTTCAATCTTCAAAAATCAAAAACTAAATGAACACAATGATCCCACTTTCCAGAATAGTGCGAAACACCAAAATAACGAGATGAAAGGACAATGATATGAGAAATCGAAATTGATGGAGGAAAAGAAAAAAAACACGGGG
Source organism: Gossypium hirsutum (assembly GCF_007990345.1). Taxonomy (NCBI): domain Eukaryota; kingdom Viridiplantae; phylum Streptophyta; class Magnoliopsida; order Malvales; family Malvaceae; genus Gossypium; species Gossypium hirsutum. The sequence continues at coordinate 6,172,978 of NC_053429.1, forward strand.
AGAGGGAGATGAAACGTCAGACATTTGGTAAAAAGAGAGAGAGTAAAAATTTTAGGGAAAACAAAAAGAAGATATGATACACATCCCTAAAAACTCTCTCACTAACCCACTACTCAGAGTTAAAGTTCCAACAAAACTCTCACCGTTAGCTGAGCAAAAATAATCTCTCGCGCTCGTGCAAGGATTTGAACTCTAGACCTCCAACACACTAACACACATCTTACCACCAGACCAGCAGGCCCATTCTGATATAATTTTACAAATAACTTAATATAAGCCCACTGAGTAAGATAAAGGCTTAAGTCAAAAAAATACCACAATTTGCCAAATGCAAAGCTTGAACTTGGGACCTCTCACAAACACCCAGAACACTTAACCACCGAAGAGGATACACATCTGTCATATTTTAACCTAAAAAAATAAAAAATTTGAGACGTTACAGGCCTAGCCTATATGGCCCACATGGTCACACCCTTATCGACACACAATCGTGTCTCGAACACAGCCAACCACGTGGCCAGCCATACGCTCGTATGACGTTGAACAACACCTGGTCTCGTAGCTTGCAACTGATCAGCACGATGTGGACACTCTCTAATCTAGTGCTTCAATGATCCACATCGCAGACAAGCCCTTAATCTCCTCCAACACTCGCCTAAATAGCACCTACCACAATTACTATATGGCTGAACCCTAGTAAGAATGGCTGGAACTCCTACTGTAGAAGGCCCATCAGGTCTGGCCCGTTTCTTAGGCCTCTGAACAGAACTAAAGGGCTTTGAATCCCTCTTATTCTTACCTCTCTCTTGGTCTCTATTCTGACGCTCTACGCACTTAACCTCTTCAGTGATCTTCGCCTTATCTACTAGAACCGCAAACTCTCTCTCCCTCTGTAGAGCTATCAATACCTTCAGATTGTCCCTTAACCCATCCTCAAATTGGCACATTTCTCGTACTCATATGCCACAATGCCTTGAGCGTAGCAGCTCAGTCTCAGAAATTCGGCCTCATACTTGTCCACAGTCTTATTGCCTTGCGTAAGATTCATGAACTCAGGCCTACGAGCATCAACATAACTCGCCCCTACATACTTTCCCTAGAAGGCAGTCTTGAAATAGTCTCAATTTAGGTGATCTGGTTGAGTACCCTTCTCAACCGATAACCACCATTGATATGCCTCATTGCGAAGCAAAGAAACTGCACCCTTTAGTTTCTACTCAGGCGTGCGATCGATGTCGTTTATTATCCTCTCAGTGACCTCCAACCAGTATTCGATCATAGTAGGGGCGACTCTAGTGACGCCCCTAAATAGCTCAGCTCCATTGAACCAAAGTAGTTCAATTACAGACCCACGGCCACTACATCCAGAATGCGATCCAGCGACCCTCTCCAAAACATTCAACATGGCTTGGGACAGTGCGTCGTCCCTAGTCGAGTGGCCTTGAGACCTAGTCTTAATAGCAGGTGAAACTAGTGTCTCATTCATATCCAGATTCTGCATACTGCCCAAAGAATAAGACACAGCTCAAGTCCCTCTACGGCTCCTGTCATACCCACGAATACTTTGACCACGTGTTTCACATACGCTCATCGTAGTTTCAGTTTAATTTACATTATAAAATTTTATGCATCAATTTCAGTATTTATTAAAAGATGTTTTATACTTCAGATATCAGAAGTTCAGAAATGTTTCAGAAGTTTAGTCTCTAACTAACTCAGTATAGTTTCAATGAATCCTAAATACAGTGTTTTCTAATTACAAAACTTTCTTGAAAACCAGAAATTAAGTAAAACTAGTAAATAAGGATAAGAAAATAACAATTTTTTGACAAATGGTCACTGTTGAGCCTCCGTCGCAGCGACCTGCCTATGTTTGAGGATCATCTGAACAAACAAACAAACATATGTAAGTTTTCATACTCAGTGTGTAACCTAATAGAGATAGTTATGCAACATACACAGAATCTTGTATGCAGACAGATACAGGTTTGAACCTAAGTGCTTAACAGATACAGATATCAGAATCAGATAAACATAACAGATATACAGAATCCTACCCTCAGCCTCTACACACCATCTCCGACCATTCCATCAGACCATATGGGGCTAAAAACACTCACCATCCCTACACATCATATAGTGTCGATGCCATCATAACAGAATAATATGCAGTCAAGCTGCCAGAAATTAGGTGAAAGGTTGTTGTACAGATTACTTCCTCCAAATATACGAATCCCACCCTAAATATAGAAACAACATATAGATAACAGATAACAGATACAGAATCACATGCTTAACATGCTCATATATAGAAATTATACTTACTTATGCAAACCAGTCAGACATACATATCAATTTTCTACTCAGATTAGACTATCAGATTAATAGATTACATAAAAATAGGTTTAGTTAGCCCTTATCGACCCCACGGTAGGCCTATAGTCGATCAAAATGACCCGTATGACCCTAGGGAAAATTTTAGAATTTTGGGCTCACATGCCCGTGTAGGCCCACAGACCCAATTCGACCTAGCCCGTGCGGTCCACACAGCTACGCCCTTGTCGACACACAGCCAACCATAAGTTCGGCCACATGCCCATGTGGCATCGACAGTCCCATTTTTTTACTTTTGTTGAACCTCGATTTCTCATGTTATCATTACACACCTGGTTCATTTTTTATGCTACAGCAATCCTGAACCCTCTGAAACCTAAGAAATAGCATCTCATTGACCAATTAGCAACCAATCTATGAATTGACAACATAACCCGAAATAATACACATAACTTACTGTCAACAACAACAGATACTAACGAGATTTAGACCGTCGGAGCAAAACCCCCTTCTCCACAGCCTTCCCTACACAAAATTTGATAGAAATCAAATCCCCAATTTATATCACTACGCTACTATGAAAAAGAATAATCCAATAGCTTACCTAAATCACATAAAAATGCCAAGTTTCAGAGTGTAACGTGAAGAACAAAAGATGTAAATAGATTTGAAGGGGAAAGAAAATGAGAGAAAGAATCAAAAGATATAGAGAAGGAGAATGAGAAGGAAACGTCAGAAAGAATAGAAAAATTGACGTCAGAATTTTTCCTTGGGAATAGAGAGAAAAAAAACAAAAAAAAACCAAAATCCCTCAAATTAAGGCATGAACTCCTATCAACCCAATCCCAACTACCCACACTCTCATCCACTTATACAAACTTCCAAACCCATCCAAACTCTCTCAGACAACTGAAGCAAAAATTATCACCAACGCTCACGCAGAGATTCAAACACAAAACCTCTAGCAAGCTAATTCCTTACTATTCAAACCAGTAAGCTTTTTCTGATTTTAGTTTACAAGGAATATTACATAAGCCCACCCAAAAGAAAAAAATGCTAGAATAAAAAAATAACAGAACTTCCAAAGAGTGGGACATAAACCCAAGACCTCAATCACACTCTCGGAACACTGAACCACTAAAGCAAATACATATTTTTGTCAGAATTCACAAAAAAAAGACCAAGTTAATCGGGGCGTTACAATTAGAATTAGAAAGCATGGAGGATCTTGGTTGCAAATAGTTACGGTATCGTAAATTCGATACATCAAGTGGATTGGTTTGATGATTAGGAGCAAGTGTTCAGGTCCTACAACAAACAAGGTGAACCACTCCTCATTTATCCATTTCATATTAAAATTTAGAAAGATAGATAAGAAGTACCTTAATGGCATGGAAGATTCAATCAATCTAGTGCTATAAGTTCGAGGATTATATGCTCCAGGTGTCATTGAAACTTGATCATGTTGTTGATAAGATAAAATTTGAGATCTATAATAACAAAAGAAATAACAACAAAAAGTTTATATTTGCACACTGTAAGATACACTAAAAATAAGAAAGAAAGATGATGAAAATACATATGTTGGGAAGGCACTGAATGCTTAGTTAACATGGAATGCTGGAGAAGCGATTCAAATGTATTGGCCTATTGCGGACTTGATTAAGCAGTTGTGATGAATTTTTTAACTGCTGTTGGAACCTGGAATCAGAATACAAATATCACAACACAATAAGATTCTAAATATCATTTGTTGATATGTATTCTATAAATGTTTAATACCTTAAGACTCAGAATTGTCAATTGATTAGAACTCATTAGATTGTTACCTGAAAACCAAACAAAGGAAACATTAAGTGCATCATATTTATTGTAGTTTGTTTATGAGTGATCAATTCGATACACTGATGGAGTCAAAGGCCTATAAAAGTCATTCGCTTTATATGAGTTCCAACTTGGTGCTTGTAGGTCGACTTGTGTAGATCTTCCATGCAAAAGTCCAACCCCAGTCTGCTCAGTCCAGAAAGAAAAGCATATAATAGCCTTATACAGTGAGACCTTATTGATGTCAACTAATTTTGAGTAAACAACTGATACTTACAAAGCTTTAAGGGGTCAAATTTGGGTACACAAGTGGTTGTTGGTTTCCATTGGAATTATTGTTTCCATTGTTTTGTTGAAATTGATCAGCAAAAGTTACCCTCCTACCTGGATTGACTAAATCTTCCCTTTGAGTACTACAGTTATATCAATGGTAGAAAAATTTTCAGTGTTAGTACAATAATATTTCATTAAACAATTAAGAAAACAATCAAGTACGTACCTTAGAATCTCATCTTGGAGGCTACTTCCAACATAACCGTTAAGTGTTTTTTCTTGAAGTGAGTTAACCTTACACTCCAAGTAAACTGATTTAGCTGTATAAACTCCATCTTTTAGAAGGCTACTTCCAATATGACCATTGAGGTTATTGGATTTAACTAAGTGAACCCTACATTTCAAGTAAACTAGTTGAGTTGTATATACTCCATCTTCTGGGAGGCTACTTCCAATATGACTGTTAAATTGATTTGCTTCAACTGAGTTAACCCTGCACTCCGAGTAAACTGGTTGAGTCATATAAACTCTATCTTTTGGTAGCATTTCTTCCTGAACAATATAAGAGATAAATTAAGAACCATACCACGTAATATAAATTGTTTATTTTTAATAGACATAGAGTTTGAACAATGTTACTAGTGGCAAAGGGAATGAATTTGTTCGCTCCATTATAAGAGGACTAAAAGGAGGTGATGTTGTTTGACACGCATCATCATCATTTTCAAGTGAAGGATTATTTCCTTTAAACCTTAAAGATATTGGCTGCTTAATGTTCGAATCAAAGCTCTAACCATGTAGGAAAGATTCATTAGGTAAGTCAGGTGATGCTATCAATTGATCCAATGGTACCTATAGAAAAAAAAAAGAGAGAAAAACTAGTATTAAAACAATGTAATGGAAGAAATTAATCAAGAATATGATTAACATGCAAAGGGTTTGAGTTGTTATGATGGCTAACATCTCCAAAGCTATTAAGATCAATGGAGGTGGAAGTTCCACTTCTGCATCCACCTGTGGCAATGTAAACAAAGTTATAAACCATGACGAGAAATGTGAAATTTTCCTTGTAATTATGCTTCAGTTATAAATCAAAGACATTAGCATTAAAGTAAATGAACAATATAAATGATAAATTTGAGATAATGTACTGATGTTTTGGGCATCTATGATGATTTAAGTGCTGATGGAGGAGATTCATGGAGTTCACTGGTAGGGGCAAGTAAAATTTGGTTGGAGTTTGGCTCATCTATTACAGGTTGATTGTTATTGCTTCCACTGGTTGATCCAATGCCCTCAATCCCCTAAAGTAAAACAACAATTATCATCATATATACCATTAAATTATTAAAGAAATTGAGGCATAGTATAAGTAAATAATTTCCTTAATTACCTTTGACAAATTTGTAGCAGCTTCATTCACCATAATGTCGTTGCCATTGTACTTGAAGTCAAAATCACTAATGTCACTGAAGTCTTTAAAGTCAAATAATGGGTACTCCATTTAGTAGTTTGCTTTAGAGCTACTTGAAATGTTCTTCTGCTCAAAATACATAAGCAAACTATAAATTTATGCTTTTATTATTGGAAAAATTAACTTCAAATTAAACAAAACTACAATCCAAACCCAAATTATAAATGGGTTAAAAATCAAATTAATTACTACAATTTTTATTTTCCTTTATTCATTTTAACAATTCAAACAGTGGACCCAAGTAAAACATTTTTTACTTTATGATTATTAGTTATTTTGGTCAAATCTTTTTTATTATTAATGATTTAAAAATAAGGTTAAGTGGCCCCAAGTAAAATAACATCTCTACATGTGCCGTCATTGCAAAAGAATGAATAGTTTCTTCAAACAGAATGTGAACCCTAAAGAGGAGAGCAAAACAAAACAGAATGTTCTCTATGCTGTTACTATTTTTGCTAAATTTTAAGATGTCTATTTAGAAAAATAAATTATTCATACATTTTAGTGTACTTATATTTATATATTATCATTATTGTTATCTTTTATACTTGTGATAATAAAATATTTAACCAAGTTTATGTTATTAGTTATAAAAAGATTGATTGAGTTTGTATTATCAGTTTAATTACATATTAACATAAGGCTAAAACAATTCCAATGTTTGTTCTATAAATTGAATGTTGACGATTAATTTCGTCCAGTTTGAATCCATTAACATAAGGCCTTACGTGTTTTCTTTAACTAAACCAATTTTTGGACTTTATTTTAAAAGTTTTGATTGAAATCAATATTTTGGTTTGGCTTTGGAATAAGGGTTTAATTAAGATTCTTTTTTAATTTTAAGGATTAAATTGAATTTTGCTTTTGGAATTTTGATTAAATGGGATCAAGTGTTTGATGTTCATTTTAAATTAGAATTTATTTATTTATTGTTGAAATTAATTTTTGAATCTGAATCTAACAAATTGGGTTTAATTGAACATATATGGTGAAAATTTGGCATAGGGGTGGTGGATATTTAGATATCTACATAATGGTCTTCCATTTAATAGGAAAAGAAAAGAAAAGAAAATGGAAATCTGTTTTTCTAAAAAGATAAATAAATTGAGTTCTTTAAATTAAAATTTGAGTTTTATTTAAAAAAGAAAAATGAAAAAATATATAATTTTAAAAAAAATATTTACTTCTTTTTATCATATAAGTGTAGTATCACAATTCATATTATTTATTTTTTATATAATGCTTAGAATTACTTTTAACATTTCCCTCCCCTTTAAATAAAGGGATAATACGCTTTAGTGTACTTCAACTCATATCTTCCTACACTGGCAATAATATCGATACCAACTAAGTTAAAACTTAATCAACTTCTAAATTTTTATTTAAGCCTATGTTAGAGCACGTTTTTAAGTCTAAGTCCAAAATTCGAGTTCAAGTCGAAGTTGAAATCCAAGTGAAAGGAGGCTAAATTTTATGTGGTTTTTTAGTTTTATTTAGGCCTAATTTTTAGCCCATTTCCTAAATCCAATGTTTTTAGTATTCTTAAGGTTTTGAAGCCCTTTGTTTGTTGGCCGTGTGAGAGGGGTAAGAGTGCATCTAATGTACTTATTAAGTGTTTATTACATTTATTATGTATATATTTTTATATAAATAAAAAAATTAAAAAAGTCGAATTAATTTATTGAGGAAAATTAAATAAAAAATATGTTCTGAAAGAAGTTTAATAGATGTTGGGGATAAAAAATAGTAAGGATTAAGAGTGAAGCAAATGAAAATTGAAATCTTTGAAGATTTGGTTTTAGTTTTGCTGATCTTAAAAGGTAATCTTGCATGTACAAAAAAAAAATAGATAGAAAGAGATATGAAAAAACTACCTAGTAAAAAAATCACAACACAAAAACACAATTAGTCACCAAGGTATATTTTCTAGTTCTATTTTTTAATTTTTATTTATTTATTTTTGGACTGTATGTGAAAGTTGTGGAGGATTTCAGAATAGAAAAATAGAAGTTTCAAATAATATAAAAATGTTTTTTTTTTAAATTCGGTTTCAGTGGAGAAGAAGATAAAAGGACTTTGATGAACACAAAATCTTGGGTTTTTATACTCTCATAAATTCAGAAATAAAAAATAAAAAGGGTTTTCATAAATGATTTTCTTAAAGAAAAAGGAGATTTTTCTTTTGAATAGAAAATAAGAAAAAAAGATATTTTTAGAGCAACTACGTTTGGAAGAAAAGAATATGGAATTTTTTTTTTTAAGAAAAGAGATGTTTATGACAATAAAGATAGACCTTTAGAAGGGTTATGATTAGGTTGAATGAAGTTTTATGGACGACTCACTGTATTCAATTGGGCTTCCTACTCGGTTGGTTAGATTTACCGTTGCTTACATATATCCATTGCCTATGCAAATTTTGTGGAATGAGGAACCTTCGGCTGTGTTCTACCTAAAGGGTTACAGCAAGGTGATCCCCTTTCTTCATACTTGCTAGTGTTGGGGATGGAAAGAAAGACTTGCTCACAAGATTAATAAGGAGGTCCAGGTAGGGAGGTGGAAACCGATCTAGTTGGGATGTCATGACCTTGCATTGTCACATCTTTTCTTTGCTGACGACATGGTTTTGTTCTACAAAGCTAAGGTGGATCAAGGAACTTTGGTTAACAATTTTCTTAGGGGACAATGTTCTTAGGGAGTTTAGTGTCTTTTCCACTCATAAGATGAACGCTCACAAGACCCAAGTGTGTTTTTCAAACAATGTGTGGTGGATGGGATAGCGAACTCTCTTGCTCATTTGCGTGGTTACCAAAGGGTAAATGATTTAAGGTATTATTTAGGGGTGCCACGATTCCATAAACAAGTTATGAAAAGTAGTTTTCAGTTCGTTATTGATAAAGTAAGAAGCCAATTAAATAGTTGGGATGCTAAACTACTCTCTATGGTTGGCAGAATTATGGTAGCAAAGTCGGTACTGATGGTTATTCCTAATTATTTCATGTAGAATACTTTGATTCCTATTGGGGTTTACAACAAAATAGAAAAGCTCGTCTACAATTATATTTTGGGAGCAGCAAGTAGGGATTGAAAGGTGGCTCTTATGAGGTTGGAGTCATTGTGTCAACCATTTGATAAGGGCGGGTTGAGGTTTCGTCCTTTGGCACTACAAAATAAAGCTTTCCTCTTAAAGCTTGGCTTCCCAATAATTGCAAATACAAATGAGTTCTGGCTGAAAGTGTCCCTCTCTAAATATCAAATCCATAACAGAGTTCCTTTACCGATTGGGAAGCCAAATAGTTCCTTCATTTGAAAATTGATTGCAAAACTTTGGCCACAACTTCTTATTGGAATCTAGTGCCATTAGTGTAATATTCTTGTTTATATGTATTTGTATTTCTCATACAAATTGGTTTGATATAATATCTTAGTTTCATTAATATCTTTGTATATAGTCTTCAAAGATTTTTACACGCATCGCAAAATTAAAGTAAATATTTGCTCATTAATTATCTAACGTTTAACTCATATTAAATAGCATTACATGGTCGATCAAATCTTATTACATAAAAATAATTTATATTAGTAGATAATCTAAACACATCCTTAGACTAATCAAGATTGAGCAATCGATTGAAAGACTAATATGTCATCTATCGAATCCAACTGGAGAGATACTTTATCTTGGGTATCAGAGCGGATGACTCTTAAAAAATAAAGACATAGATGTGATTGATAGGATTGACAATACATCAGACATGACCAAGTAGAATAGATCCTAGATTTATTTACGGATTTCTTCACTTGTGACGATCATAGTGTGGCATACCTTAGTTTAGAGTGAATGATGAATTATGTATGCATGAATCAAATAGATAATGAATCAAATGCTGGTACATTGGGTATATGACTTTTGCAATATGTATCATCATTCCACAATAGTGGAATTCATACCATAATAAAGGGTAAATAATATCATATCATCGACATTACATGATAGATTAAAAAATAAAACATGATCATGGTTAATTATCTAGGTGATAAACGATTTAATTACTATTTAATACTAAATTGACTTTTCATGAAGGAAGTTGTAGTAGTTATCATGAGATCAAATAAGATCATATTGGGAGAACGAATTAATCCAAATAGATTGAGGATGTCATATGAAGGTAACACATTTATGACAAGGTCATTGGATGAACACTTTATACATAGCTTTCGTAATGGTATATAATAAGGGAGAGCTCAACCACAATAATTTAGTGGAATTACTTCATGACTAAAAAATGTTGTAATTAATAGGCAAAAAGTAGAAATTTAATTACAAATTATTTAAGCCCTAATTATATGTATCCAATCGATTTCTCCGCTAGCTCAAGATAACCATAAACAAATTGCATGTAGAATGAACAAATAGGAAAAGAATGAAAGCGATGAACTAAAAGAAATAGATCGCATGGATCATTATCTGCAGTGAATGCGTTTTCTTACTAAGTACAAAAGAAGACTTAGGAATTAACTTTAAAATTTTTCGAATTATTATTTAATTAATTATAATTAAATAATTGAAGTTCAAAATGAGAATTAAATTAATTAAATAATTATGAATTTGCTGAATAAAAAAATTAAATATATTTCCTCATAGATTCTATTATAGTAAAGTTGTTTTTACTTTAACGAAACTTAATTGATATACTAATTTAGTTAATTAAATTAATTAATTAAATAATATTTTTGGAAATAAAAAATAAAATTGGGTTGGATAAATTGTAAGTGCTTGGATAAAATTCTAAATAACATATATAATTGACCCAGTACATGAGAGGCCCAAAATAGGTCTTGTTATTACAAGAGCGGCAAACTCTAGTATTTACTAGGTCATGTCGTTGCCCTCTATACTCCTAACTGGAGTAGAAATTATATTTTCTATTAAATATTATTATTTAATGAGGCCTTAATCGAATAGAACTTTAGTACTATTTTGCTATAAATAGGAACTATGTGTTAAGCAATTAACAACACTTCTCGTAAGTAATTTTTCTATCAAAAAATAGTGGAAATTTAGTTTATAGAGCAAATTTTGTTTTTTGGAAAATGCATACTTTTTGGTTAAAGAAAGAATTAACTTTGCTACTGAAAGTTAAGTTAAAGTTTTCAATCTATTATTTGGTTCGTGTTACTCAAACCCACACTCAAAGTAATTTTTGGTTCGAATATAGCCAAGAAAGTCATTTGGTAGAAAGCCAATGTTGACTTTAGTCCGTCTTGTACAAAACACCCGTATAATTTCTATTAAGTTTATTATTATAAATAACACAACGGACTCGAATTTAGAAAATTTTAAAACAAACCACTTTACCTAAAATAATTGTTTTCTAAACCAATTTTTTCAACACTTCTTGCCTCATTATGTTGATCAATTGGGGTTGATCGGATGGTACGGTTTTGGTTGGATCAATGGGTCCCAGCTTTGAAACATTGGACAAATATTGTTTGACACCAGGGCATTTAGACTCATCCATTTTGATGTATGACATGGGTGATGGTGAGGGGGCTTAGCTTTAGGAAAATTTCGGCCATTTGCTTGGTAGGGATATTTTACTCAAAATTGTGATTGTACGAGCTCTTTTAAGAACCACGAAGGAAGATGTAGGCATGTAACAGTCCGATTTAGGCCTAGTCGGGGTAGTGGTCTCGGGATCACAAATATAGAGTTGAATAAATTATTTTATAATTATTTAGATGTTATAGCATGTTTTTAAGAGTGCATGAAAAATTTGGTGAGTTAATTGTGACGTTTGTGAGCCTAATTATGAAAAATGACTACATCGCATAAAATGCAAAAGTCCTATTTTGATAGCTAAAAGTGTCAAATAGCTAGAGAATCAAAATTGGGGGTCTTTGAAGTGTAATTAGACCCTATTGTGATAGCTTGGCCGGCCATGAGAGATGAAAACTGTGGTAAAGTCAACATTAGGTAATGTTGATGTCATAAGGTGTATTATTATAATGCCAAAAAGCCTAGCTATCATTTTCTTTTCTCCATCCTTTCTTTTGACCGAAATTTTCAACAAATAAATGGGGTTTTAAGAGCTTGAAACTTCAGCAACTTTAAGCCTTCACAGATAAGTAATTTTAATGGCTTTTCTTGAATATTTTTGTACTTTTAAGACCCATGAAGCATGAGCTTTCAAATGAGGGTTTTATTTTGCAAAATGATCAAAAGTGTAGGGTTTTTCCATGAAAGGTTTTGTAATGTTTGCTGAGTTTTTATGGAAGAAAATAAGTCTTGGGTGCGTTATGAACAATTTTTGTGAAATGTGTTAGCATGAAAACACCTAAAAGGACTATATTGCATAAGTTGTAAAATAGATGTTAAGTATGTGAAATAGTGGGAAATTGGAGTTTCTATAAAAATAAAAAGGGTTCGGCTAGGCTTAAGATATGAAGAAATTCTATAAAAATCGATTTTCGAGCCTAGTGGTAAAATGGTCATTTTATCAAAGTCTAGGGGCAAAATGGTCATTTTACCAAAGATATGAATTTTTTATTTCTTAATTTTATTTAGTGACTATATAAGTGGATTTTGCTATTATAGATCAAGAAATACCGAATTCGAACCTAGACTGTGAGAAAGCCAAGCAAATTGACTAAATCGACTAGTCGCCACATTTTGTAATCCGAAGTAAGTTTTATATAAATAGTACAAATACATTAATAATATATGTATTTGAATTGTATTGAAATTAATATAGCATAAATTGCTTGATTGTGAAAATGAGAAAAGGTGATGAAAATAGAGATAGTAGAATTCCCGGTTAAACCTTAGGAAATAAATAGGATATTCATGCCATGATGTTTGGGTCACTTGTGTGAGCTAGTGTAAAACATGTCTGGGACATGCATCGGCCACATTATGAGAGCCAGTGTAAGACCATGTCTGGAACATAACATCGGCATTGAGATGAGTGCTAGTGTAAGACATGCATGGGACATACATCAGCCTCGAGATGTAAGCCAATGTAAAACATGTCTAGGACATGTATCAACTACGAGATGTGTCAATGTAATACCATGCCTGGGACATGGCATCGACACAGATATGCTAGAACTTATGTAAGACCATGTCTGGGATTTGGCATCGGCACCTGACCCCATGTTTGAGGCTAAATGAGCATCTGATAATGTTTCAAATGGTTCAACAGTGAAAGTACGTTTTAAAGTTAACAAGGAAAGTATAAACATGTTGTGAGTGGTACATGTATCTATATGGTATGTATGAAATGTGAGCTCAATATATGCTATATGAGGTGTATTGAATATTGATGAGTAAGTTTTGCTTATGTCACTTGTGTATTATGGTACTTGTTGATGAATGGTAAAGCTATGTTGTATATTTACTTATATGCAACTTACTAAGCTTTATGCTTACTCCCTCTCCTTTTCCATTTTCTTGTAGTGCCGCCTATCTAGCTCAAGGACCAAAGAAAGTTAGAGATATCGATCACACTATCAATCGAAGCATTCAACATAGTTTGATTATATTTTTGAATATGGCATGTATAGGGCTTAGACTTTACTATTTTGTGTCATTGAGAACTGGCCAAATGTGTTGGCTTGAGTTGGAAACCCTTCATTTTGTATTAAGCCTTGAATGATGGCAAATATTCATTTTGATATATGAAAATGAAGTTACTCTCATGAATGAGTAATTGCTTAATTGATATATAGATCTATTGTGGCTGATTGGTTTAAATAAGTTATTCTTGTATTGGTTTGGTTGTTTTTGTGTAGGTTGGGTAAGTGAAGGTGGCAAAGAGGCTTGGTAAATAGCCTTATATCGTCCACACGGGTAGACATACGGGCGTGTGTCTAGGCCGTGTGTGACACACGGTCTGCCCCATGGGCGTGTGGTCTGGCCGTGTGTCCCCTACACGTAAAAATTTCAAGTCAATATACATGGTAGTAAACACACGAGTAGAGACACGGCCGTGTGTCTCAGCCGTGTGATGGACATGGCCTAGCACAGGGGCGTGTGCCATGGCCGTGTGACATTTTGGGATTGCTGACGTTAGAAACAAAATGTCCATATTTTTGTATATAGGCTAGGACACGGGTGTGTCATGGCCGTGTGAAGGACATGGGCCAGGGACACGGGCGTGTGCCTGGCCATGTGAAAACCCTTGTAGATGTGCATTTAGAATTAATTCCACATGGGTGGAGGACATGGGCGTGTCCCTGTATTCTTTAGGCCTTGTGAGCCACATGGGCCATCAACACGACCATGTTGAAATGGCCACACGGGCATGTGCCATGTTTCATAGTCAAATTTCCTATAGATGATTTAAGGACCCGAGTTGATCCTGAATAGTTTTCAATGGTCGATTTGGGGCTCGTAGGCTCATAATAAGAAGTCTAAAGTAGAAATTGAAAAAGTTCCAAATTGGACCAAGTCTTGGTGACTTGGGGAATGTTTATGTGCATGAGATCTAGTTAGGTAATGCCTCATATTCCACTCTGGCGTGGGTTACGGGTATGGGGTGTTACAATGCGTTTGGAGAAAGAGTTCATCGGGCTGTTATTAGTGGCCTCAACTTATAAATTCTTACTAGTTGACCGCAAGTAGAGAACATATGGTTATTGATTTGGAAGTTCCTAGGTCCTCAACAAGTTAAGAATTTCTTATGGCTAATGAGGCATGAACCACTCTTGACAAATGAGGAAAGGTGTCAGAGAGGCCTCACATCGATATTGAGTTGTGCTATTTGTGAGGTTAGTAACGAGAGTTTGTTTCATATTCCTCGAGATTGTCCGAGTGTATGATCAATTTGGAATAGGTTGATTTAGGGTGGTACGTCAACTTCTGTTTTTGATCTCCCTCTCTACGGTTGGATATGTGCGAACATTTCTAATTGTTTTAATGTGCGAATTGATGGTGTGGAATGGATTACGTTGTATGGGATTATATGTTGGCTTATTTGGAAACAAAGTAATTTGTTAGTTTTTATTAGGTTGAATTTCAGTAGTAATGATATATATGCTAGAGGGATGTCGTGGACAAGGCAGTACGGGGGGTTGAGTTGTATAATGGGAAGTGAGGTCAAGGGGCATTAGAAGAGCTAGTCTGGGCATAAAAGGAGCTAGCCTAGGTTAAATTGAATTGTGATGGTTTGATGCATGGAAAAGCAGGGAGGCAACAACTGGTGGTGTGTTGCGGGATTGGTTTAGGAACTTGATGTTGGGTTATTCTCAACTCTTAGGTTCTTGCTCCATACTTGATGTAGAGCTTTAGGGAGTTTTCGAAGGGCTTACTATAGCGTAGAGCTTGGGTGTCCGTCGTCTTGAGGTGGATTGTGGTAATGCCATGGAAGTGCAACAAACCACAATAGAGCAGGGATGCAGCAACAAACTACGACTAGTTCGGGATATAAAATCGATGTGTTGCAGGCTTAGGGAGATCTCTTTCAAGTACATTTATAAAGCGGTGAACTAACTAGTGGATGTGGTCTGACGAAGCTGGCTCACAGGCATAACTTGGTTTTAGAACGGTTTATAGATATTCCTACGCACCTTTGGAGTACCTTTCTCCATGACTCAATAGGAGTTATATATGTAAATGACAATTTCTCTTAGGCTTCCTTAAATGTTATTTGCTAAAAAAATTTACAATTTATCTCTAATGGATTAAATCTTTAATAATGTCATTAATGTTTTTTTTAATTTTAATAATATCCAAACTATTGTAACTCCCTCGATCGAGGATATTACATGCATATTCTAAATTATTTTGATAGACTCGATGCCAATTAAATTAAGACGCAATTGGCATTTCTTTTAAATTTTTATATAATTCAAACTAAGGATGGCAAAACTCAAACGCTTGAATGGAGAAATTTTTTTTTGAAAAGTTGATGTTGGATGGAATGAAACAAAGTGGATGTTTTTTATTTGAATAGTGGGATGGAGAAGTTTAAGGTAATTGTTTCCTCACCTCACTCCATTATATGAAATTATCACTTTTTCCTCATATATATATATAAGTATTAAAAGGATAAAAGTGTAAGAATGTATTATACGTGTGTGTATATATATATAAGTATTAAAAAGATAAAAGTGTAAAAAAGTATTATTGAAAAATCCATATATTTTTATGTTTAAAGAATTTAAAGAATTATATTTACTTTACTATAGAAAGATTAAAAAAATTAAAGATAATTAGTAAAAATTAAATTGGAGTGCAAGCAATAATTTATGATAACTGTTTTCAAAATTTACAGCTATAATAAAACGAACGGATGATGAAACAGAACCTACTGTCCACCTTGCTCCACTACCTTCTCTCATTCAAACAGAGAAATAAAATCGTATCATTTGAAAGAAAATCAACCTATTAAATGTCTAAAACGTTAGAGATCTTCATATTCTACGAACAATCCTAATCCCTTAAACCTCGCCCATCATTTTTAAAAAACGAAATAAAAATGGCAACTGAATTTGGGTCTTCGATATCTTTAGAGAGAATCCAAATGGATAAACAGCAGCCTCCATTCTTTGATGTCTTTGAATGCCACATTCTTTGTTCTTTCATTTCCCTGATAATCAAATCAACAAACATAAAATATTATAGAATGGTTAGCTTATGACGTTTTGGGTGTATGTTTCTTGTGTTTCGAATATTTTAATGACTGCTAGATGGGTACTAACTAATAAAATGATTAGAGTATTGTGTCTCAGGACAGATATTGCTGCAAAAGGCAAACAACAGCTTTATATACATATATAGTTAAAAGTTAAAAGAGTTTTAAAAGGGAAGTAGTGTGTTTCTGGCATTGGTTTGCATGACAGATACGTGTTGTATCATTCTTGACCGTCAACCCTAATTTTGATTTCTCTTTTAATGCTATTATTTTCAAAAACGTCATTATGATATTTAACCTTTTTAGAATAATCTTTCAATTACTTACGGCCAGACTTTTCCATTTCTTTTTTAAAGTATTACAAAAATCAATATATTTTATTATATCTTTGAACTAGAGGCCGCATTAGAGTAGGCTTCCAAAATTTGAGAAAATTGTGTTTCGATCCTGTTAAAATTTTATAATCTTATAAATTAACATAATGAAAATTTTACATTTTTATTTTTTTAAAACTTACAATTTATTTTTTATCCACTATTAAATAACATTTAAAAAATTCGTATTTTTTTAAAAAAATAATCATAAGTGTAATTTTATTTAATTTATCTCACAACATTATTTTTAAAATTCAAATTTATATTTTTGAAATCCATGTATTTAAATAACGGTTGACAAAGATTTACTAAAAGGTTTCTCCGAAATAAAATTATGGATAAATTAAAATTATACCTAAATTTTGTTTAAAGTTATATTTCAGTCAATCAATTTTTAAAATTTATAAAATAGTCATTAATGTTATCAAATTGTTACATTTTTGTCACTCGGCTGTTAGTTTTTGTTAAAAAAGTAATGTTGCACTTTAAGTCAAAAAGTTAATAGCTAATTTAGTCCTTGAGCTATGGATAAAAAAAATCATTTTGATATTTTTAAAATTTTCTTAACAATAATTGTAAAAAAAATTTAAATATCAAGCTAAAAATTATTAGAAATCTATAAAAATATATGCATAATTAATCTAAAAAAATCTAAGCTAACATCGAACAATTTCATGTTGTTTTACCCAAAAGTTACTCTGCAAGTTTTATTTTGTTTCCAAATACAAATTTCAGATTCTACAACTAGAACGATTATTGCTGCTTGAGTTTTCAAGAAACAAAATCTAGGCATGAGACATTGTTTTTATTCTTGAGAATTATAAAAACTTTTAGTATCAATAGCCTATCTACATGATTTTCTTAATAATTATGAAAAGAATAAAGGAGAAAAAATTAAGAAAGAAGAGGGCACAAGAGAAAAACAAAATATTCTATTAATTTGTCTAAATTATTTGATAAGTTTGAATAAAATTAATATCATCTATTAACCAATCGGGTTTTTTAAAGTCATTTTATGCATTGGATATTTTTTTAAAATATTGCTTCAACTAATTGAAATATACATTTGATATGTTGTTTATTACAAGAGAGCTATGCTACTAAAAGAATAGCTTTCTGTATTATGTGAATATGAGTGGTGAAAAGGCAGGAAGAGGTGCAAAATCTATTGGCATCACGCGTGTAAACATGACGTCCACGTGTACCACGAATCTCTTTCTCTTCAATGATAACCCCCCAAAAGATATTCAAATATTCCATAAATTTGTTATATTTATGGATCCATCTAATTGATGGTTGTAAATTGTAAATATCAATTATTATTTTAACTTTTATACGTTATCTTTGCTGAATTACAAAGAAAATTATATTTTAATGTAATTAAACACAAATTATAGTTTAATATTAATTATTATATGCATTATGAAATAGATAATGTATTATCTCTAATTTTCTGACTGTATATCAAATTATACCAAATATACATTGATTGAATATTTGGTAAAAATCTAGGTCTATGCCATATCTATAGCCCAATCTTGATTGTCGCATAAATATTAGCTGTCATCTCTTTCCCATTCTTCAATATGTGTCTCTTTTTTATATTTCATTGCTTTTTCCTCTCAGTCTTCATGAAATTCTAGTTTTATTTCCTTTGAAAGAAGAAGGAAAAAAAACCCTAAAACCCAAATCCTCTGTTTTTTCATTTGATATGCAGTTTGGTATTGAAGCCTTAACCATATGTCCAAAGAAGAACCAAACTGAGAAGCATTGCAATTTTTGTATGATGACTTCAAGCTTCGTTTCTGAATCGGCGGCTTCTTGGGTCATTGGTGATTACATTGGTATGGAAAGCTGCTTTGATCTCTATAACAACGACCAGGTTTGCAGTGGTGATGGTGGTGGTGGTGACGGCGGCCGTGTCTGCCGTGAAATCCGTGTGAAGCGAGGACAGCGGTGTAAGAAGGAGTTCCCTCCGCCGATACCGTCGCTTGCTCGCACCGAGAATCAACCACCTCATATGCCTTGGGTGCTTCAAAGGTATTACACTAATGACGGACGGTTGATTCTTAGAGAAGAGAAGGTTAAACACCATGAATATTTCCGGGCTCATCGATCCAATGGTCGTTTAACATTGCATCTTATTCCCTTGGATAATGAGGATAATGATACAGATGTAGAAGAAGAAGAAGAAGAAGCGAAGGATGTAGAAGAAGAAGAAGAAGAAGAAGAAGAAGCAAAGGAAGAGGATGATCAAGGTAATGTTGTTGTTGAAACTTCGATTAAAGACAATAATGAGAGTGAAGAATCAATGGTGAAATATCCAATTGGTGATAATAATGATAATGGAATAGCAGCAAATGGAGGGAAGTGCATGAACTACAGCAGTGTAAGAACAAGTCCCACATGTTTTCTGGGTTTGCCAGCAATCAGGCCAGTTCACTCTTAGCTTAGTTACCCAAAATAATAAACTCTTTTAAGGGTAAAAAATGAGGTGTCGCTTTTATTGGATAAATGGAAATATGTACGATTCAACAGCCTTAGAAACCCATTTTTCTCTTTTTCTTATTTTCCCTCCTACTTTCTTCTATTTGGGTGGTCATCTTCATTGGTGTGATAAAAAGAGTGAGTTGTCCTTTTCATACCCTTTTTAAGGTTAGTGGCATTAGATTTTAGAGGCTTTTAAAGGGTATTACGATATGATAATTGTTAGGGTTTCCGATAGATATTTCATTTATTAGGGATAATTGCTTATCCCCTATTTCCTTTTTCTTTCTTGGGTTTATCTTGCTGGTCATTGTGATAATGTCTAGCTTATTCCATGCTAAATGTTGCTATTTCCTTACCCTTTTTTTCCATTATATTTTGCAAAAGAAAGGATATGGTATTATTGGGATATAAAACCAGCACAACATATCACATGGAAAGGTGCATTTTGATGGGAAGAGGAATGGGTTAATACGAGCACTTTGCACAATTTTAGCTTTACCCCCAACTCATTTTCAATTATTAGTGGTACCATTGCTAAACTTTGTCCATTTTGATTTACAATTTGCACTCTTCTCTAGTTTTTTTAGACTTGACCCTTCATCATATGTCAAAATTTCTTATATGAAACAGAGGATGCATGCTGGAATCCTTACAAAATAGTTGTTTATTTTAATATGTTCGATCAAAAGTAAATTATTTTTCTTTTAAAAATTTATTTATTTATACAGTTAAAATTTAATGTGGCTAATGAAATAATCATATAGTGATATATAGCATGTTATGTATATCTCATGTGTATCTTATGTTGAAGTATAAAAATTAGTTAATAATAAAAGCAAATAAAATTTTTAACAGCATAATTAATTTATTTTTAATTTAATGTATAACGATTAATTAAATTAATTTTTAAATAAATAAATTTTTAATATAAAAAATTCATAATACTAATAGGAAGTAATTAATTTATTTATTTATTAAAGATTTTTACTAAATTAACTGAGAAAAAAATGGTTCAGTTTTCATTTCCCAAAGCATCACCATTCATTATGATC
Organism: Gossypium hirsutum; assembly: GCF_007990345.1. Classification (NCBI taxonomy): domain Eukaryota; kingdom Viridiplantae; phylum Streptophyta; class Magnoliopsida; order Malvales; family Malvaceae; genus Gossypium; species Gossypium hirsutum. The sequence goes on from NC_053429.1 coordinate 6,193,433, forward strand.
ACATCTCAAGCATCATTTTCATCAAACATCAATCGTTTTCAGAAATAAGAAAAAACTTGAGCCAGATATTTTTCTCCTCCTTGTCCCCAAGCAAGCATATGAAAGAAAGAAGAAAAATCTAGTTGTGTTTCACGATGGTCACGCCCCTCAAAAAGAAAACTTGCAGTGGCACTGTCACTGCCACTGGTGCTACCAGTTTGCAGAAAAATCGAGGATGAATCAGAAATGAGAGGCTCAAGTAGCCAAGATGGAACAATTTCCAAAGGGGACCAAAGTACCAAAGTACTAAGTATTATCATCATATAGTAGAATGTAGATAAGCAGGTAAAAAAGAACAAATACTAAATATATATATGTCTGTGTGTGAAGTACAGCTACCTCCCAATATGTATTTAGTGAATGCGTGTCAGTTCTCATGATTGGGCTTGCAGGGCCTCTGCCTTAACCTTTAGCATTTCACTGCCAAAAACCCCTTTAACCTTTTAATTGTCATTGTCCGCAGCTGGGTGGTGCGTCTACCAATGCCACAAGTCAACTCCTTTATTTATGTTAGAGTTAAACTTTGCCAATTACCATTGCCACTATCATCGGTCACTACTACATTATTCCTTGTTATTACTGTAAATAGACCGGTGAAAAGATTGGGTTTCTTGTTTCAGCTTTTAAAGGTGAATTCCATATCTAGAAGGATTTGTATAAAATTATTCGGAATGATGGATTGAAAATATAATTATTAGGTAGTAATTATATTATATTGGAATTAAAAAGAAGGTTAATATATGTTATAATTTTTTATATTTTTTATAAATTTAGATTTTAGTTTTTATATTTTTATTTTGAGAATTTTAATTTTTTTATTTTTTTAGATTTTAAAATTTAGATCTATCATAAATGTTGAATTTTTTTTTTGTCAAATTTATTGGTGTAATATTTTGAAATAAAAAAACTATATATTAATTTGGTAGTCATGTACCTAAAAAATAATGTTGTAATGAACTTGAATTTAACAAAATAGTTTAAACAATATTAACAATTAAGTTTAAAATTTTAAAATAAAGAGACTAAATTCCTAAAAATAAAAGTACATGAACTAAATTCTAAATTTATGAAAAGTATAAGGGCTTATGACATAGTTTAACTGTTGAAAATAATACTATTGCATAGAACATGAATAAAAATGAAGTAAACACTACATCGTGGAAGAACCACTATCTTAGAAGCAAATTCATCCTGATTGGTATAATCAAGTAACGGACGTTGCCCCCAAGATTAATATAGTACTTTTATATTTGTACCCCAAATAGAGAAGGTGGAACAACAATTGGAATTACTCTTCTCAAAAGAATCGAAAAATAAATTGAAAGAAAATCGGGTAAACCACAATAAGTTCAATTCCCATTAAAAATTGGATGGGTCATAAATGATCTCGCTTAAAACTCAATCTCCTAAATAGAATATCACACTAATGTAATTTAGTAAAATATCGAAATTTTAGAGAGCAAGAACGGGAGGAATGAGAGAACTATCTTTTCTATGTTTTGAAAAATGAGAGAATTGACCCCCCGCCCCCACCCATTTATACAGTTTTTGGAAGGGTAAAGTAAAAAAAAAAAAGCAACGGCAAAAAGGCAAAACAACAAGTGACAGTTTTCTAAAACTAGTGCAAGAGTCAAAAATCAGAAGTTTTATCTAAAAATAAACATGTGCAGTATGTATTTATGCGCTAACAAAAATCAAGTCAAATCATACGATGACAACACATGTTAAGCCTTTAGCTCTAATTACTCAATAAAGAAAAAGACAAGCCTTTAGCTCTGATTACTCAATAAAGAAAAAGACAAGTCTATATAGAAACCCTCTTAGAAGCTCATGTCTAATCAATGTGGGATTGCCCTTTTCTTTTGCATTACCGATATTAACTTGCAAAGAATTAATACCATGGACATATTTGATTAACAAAATATAATTACATCATAATCCTCATATAATTGGGATACTCCATTTACACACAATTCAATATGACTGACCAATTAAATAGTTACTCAAATATGTCATCTTTATGTAATTGGGATACTCCATTTACACACAATTCAATGGGATTTACCAATTAAAATAATCACTCAAATATGTCATCCTTATATAATTATAAACAATTACATCTATATCCAATTAATAGGTGACTTTTGAAATACTATCTAAAAAATATTTAAATCGTCATTTGAAATGACAATTTGATGTCAGATTATATTATTTTTAGTAATTAAATTTTTATTTTATATTATTTTAATAAAAATATATCGTAGTATCAACTTCAGGGCATCTAATTAGATTATATTCTTAAGTGCTTATTTTGAGTCATTGGCTTTCTATGGATAATTTTAATGTATGAATGGTTTATAATAGATGCACTTTCTTTTCTTTAAAATTTTCACGTAAAAAAACAGATTTTTTTTGAGATTTTTTTAATAAAACAAAATAAATATCATTATCTTCGTAGGAGGGAAAAATGATTTAAAATGGATGATCATTCGTAAGAAAGAGGAATTATTTTTTGTAAAATTTTGGAAGAACATGTGCCCAATTGAATAATATTTTGTATGCATATTTCAAGTCTAGACATATATTATATTCATATATTAAGGTAGACCAAACATCCAGTAAAATCCGTTACCACTTCTTTGGATTTGTTTCAAAATTGATACAATCCAACTCAAACAGACATATTTTCAATGCTTTTAACTTACTTTATTATTATTATTTTGTGGCCATTTAATGATGACACATGTATGATATGCTTAAAATTGGTTTTATGTAGTATTCAAAATTGATAAACCAAGTTTGGTTTATGTCATTACTTTTCAAACACAACAATAAATAATTTGAATTTTAAAGTATATTTGTTTTTTCTTTCTTTAGTAATGATGCAAATTTTGGTTGATGGATGAATTGGTCAATTCACTGTGTTTAGAACAGGACAAAGAGTCAAATGATATGGGTAACTTTAATATGGAGAAAAATGGGTTTTCTCATGAAGAAGAAGATGGGAGAAAGACGGAGAGGAAATAGCCTCGGGAGAAAGAGCTAAGAAGTGGGTGGTTATAAGGTGAATTGATATAATAGGGTTGATATTAGAACTTATTATGGCTCGGCTTAGCTCCAACGTCCGTTCAAAAAGTGAGAGAGTTTGGGTAAAAGTATAGGTTCGAAAAATAGATTTGGGCAAAAAAATTTTTGTCTTGAACCCGGCCCAGATTTGCGAAAAAAAAAATCTCTATTGCTTTTTGTTGTTGTCACTATTTATGCTGTTATTTTGTCACTGCTTTGGTGTCGTTTTGCTATTATATTGCTACTATTTTGTTGTTATTTTTTGGATATCATATAACTCTTATTTTATTGTTAATTTTGCTACTATTTTAAAGGTATTTGCTTGCTAAGTTGCACCTATCTTAGTGTTATTTACATATAAATAATTTTTTAAATTTATTTTCAATTTGTTAGGAAACATTTATTTTAATGTTTTTAGTGTATTTGATGTGTTATATTTTTTAAATTTGTTTTAATAAAAAAATAATATTGAAGGGCCGGGCTTGGGAAAAATTTTAGGCCCATTTTTCGGGCCGAACCAAGCTAGGGCCTGAAAAACGGGCCTAAAATTCTATTAAGGCTTGGGTTGAACTCGGTCCAACCCATGATCACCTCTAGTTAATATTATATACAGCACTTGTCCCGTCAAAAGGAAAATTAGAAAGTGGGATTTTTTGAGATAAGAAGTGTGGGCAAGGTGATTGTGTTGTCAAACAAGTTTTTTTTTTAAAGAAATTTATGCATATTTCTTTTTGTGAAAAGAAGGCGTTAACTCTTAGGGTGTGTTTGATTGGTGAAAACGTGAAGGGATGGGAGAAGGGAGTGAAAAACTGGAAAGAAAATAAATTTTGAGCGTAATTGGTTCGGAAGTGTAATACCTTAAAAATTTCTATAGTAAGATATTATCCTTGATATAGAAAAATAAGGAAATAAGTGATAAAAAGGGAAGTTTTGAGTTATGAAAACATTGGGAAGTAAATTATGATATCTTGATTCAGGAAAGGACTAAATTGTAAAAGTGTGAAAAGTTTTGTTGCACAAGAGTAAATATTCAAAACTTGAGGAGTTAAAGTGTAAATATGAAAAAGTTTAATGATCAATAGTGCAAATATTTCAAGGGTGGAATGATCTAGAAACCAAGGAAAATGGATGAATTAGGACCAAATTGGATAGGTGAAGAATTATGAGAGACTAAATTGTAATTTTACCAAATTAAATGATGACTCAAGGATGGAATTTTAAAAGCTAATTAAGGACAATATGGTCAATTAGAAGGAGAGAGAAATCTAGAGATAATGATGATGTTGGAGATATTTTAGATAAATTAAATAAATAAATATTAGTTTATTAATACTTTAAATTGATTTTTAAATGATATTTTATTATTATTTTATTATTTTATTTAATATATATATATGTAAGGCAAGAAAGAGGAAGATGACCACCTTTCTTATGCAACTAATGTGAGAAGAAGAAGAAGAAAAGAAGAAGTTTTCCTTTCCTTACAATTTGGTTCTTCCACCAAAAATTCACCATTTTACTTAGAAATCAAAAGAATTTCCATAGCATCAAGAGAGAAAGATAATAAGGAGACTATGGGGAGCTAGAATATCAAGTTGAATTCAAGAAATAGAAGCTGGAGGAGAGAGAAAAATCAAGTTAAAGGTTGAAATCAATAAGAAAAGGTAAGAACATCAAGATTTCAATATATTTTTAAGTTTGATATTATTAAAAAGCATGGAATTGATACTAATGTAGAGTTTTCTTATATATGGACCTATGTTCTTGACATGTTGGTGAAGAGAAAATAAGAGAAAGTGATGAGAAATAGTGTAGAGAAAGAAAATAAGGGTGTTATAAACATGGTAAATAAACATCTTGCACTAAAACAGTTTTGGACAGCAGCAGTAGGCTAACTTTGAAAAATCACCATAAATTGTGAAAATCGAATTAGAGGATGAAAAAATGGAATTAAAGCTTATTGAGTCTAGTTTCTTATAGAAGAAACAGTGTAAGAAATGGAATGATTTCGGGTTCCCCTATTCTAACTTTGGAAAATCATAAAAAATTGGAGAAAAATAATTAAGGACTTAAATTTATATGTTTAAAATCTTTAATGAGTCTATTTTCAAGAGAAATAAGAAGTAACATCATCTGAGTCTCGTACGAGGAGATAATTAATTCTTAGCGAAGAAGGGTCAGAATTGTTAGACAACAGAACAAGGGTAAATTTAAAGAATAAAATCTACTTATTAGCTAAACCAAAAATTCTGAAAATTTTATGGTAATATGTGAGTCTAGTTTCAGGAAAAATTAATGGATCTTAATTTGCAGTTCTGTATCTTAAGATAAAAATAATTTAGTAACTATAACATGGATGGACAACTTTGAGTATACGTATAAGTAAATAGTGAAATTATAGATAATGTTACTTATAAGCATATTATATACATTAAGGATGTGCAATGGAGAGGAGGAGGAAGAAAATATATATGAATATTCAGCTAGTATGGTTAATTTGCATGTTTTAGACTCAGGGACTAAATTGAATAAAAGAAAAATTGTAGGGGCACTTTTATAAAAGGTCAAGCTGTTATATGTTACCTGGATGAAATATAGCAACTACAAATGTACAGTAAGTTGTCCGATGAAGTACGTTTTTTTTTAAACAAGCGACCTGTATATGATTTGACAGAAAACTTTAAAAATGTCAAAAATGATCAAATTAAAGGAAATGAATTGTTTTATTGATTAAATTAATAAATTGAATGAAATTATTAATTTGGATCAAGATTGGGTGAAAATTGGGGAAAATGAAAATTTTACCAAAATGCCCCTGAATCTTGGTATCTCTACAATTTAGCCAGGAAAGTTCGTGTAACTTGAATTATATTCTTAAATGCTTTAAATGTATGTTATTGATGTGAATATGATTTAAATATTCCTAGAATGAAAATTGATGAAACATTGATATATTTGATAAAAAGGGGAAGAAGTCCCGATTGAATGAAAGGAAAATTCGATGGATATCTAAAAAAGGAATTAACGGTAAAAAGGATCTAGCCCGGGCGGTTGATCCTATCCTGATATAGCCCTCCCAAAGAGTATGTGTAAAATGAATTTAGCCCGGACGAGTAATCCGAATTAGGGTCTGAATTTAGCCTGGACTGGTAATTCAGATCCAAGCTCATTAGAGTAATTGTCATTGCAGGGGATTTAGCTTGGACTGGTAATCCTAAAATACTCTATGAGTTTATATTACAGGGGATTTAGCCTGAACTAGTAATCTCGCTGTAAGGATGAGGTTCGCGGGAGTGTGCTTTTTGAAATTAAATGTGTAAGACCATGGTTGAAAGATACCTAAGACCATGGTCGAAAGATACCATGGCAACATGACAGAAACTGAGTAAAACCATAGTTGAAAGACACTATGGCATCATGTCGAAGATAAATAAGATCGTGGATGAGAGATGCCAAGACATCTGTTGAACAACTAATGGTTATACAGATGGTTATATGAATGGTTATATGAATTGGTTATACAAAATGGTTGTGTGAAATGTTTACAAGAATTGGTCATATGAAAATATATGTACAAAATAGTTGTATGAAACAATTAAGAAGATAGATAAATGAAATAAATATAGGTACATGGAATTTAATTTATGTTAAGCTTAACATGAACAATTACCGAAATAAATATACATAAGATATATGGAAATGATGGTGTATGAAATTTTTATATAACGAAATGAATGATATATGCTTATGAAGAAATGGTAAGAGAATAATATGTTTCGTGACATGTACATATATGATTATCTTTGATATGTTAATAGAAGAAAATTATGTAAATTAAGAATCATTATTAAACTTAAGTGTGATATGTCGAGAAAATAGGTATATCAATGTTGAAATTATATGAAATATGTACAAGTATACTAACAATGTTGTTGTTTGATACTTAAACAAGTGCCAAGTTATTGATTGAACGGTAATATGTTTATTTATATGATGCATTGAATCAGTAAGTATTTAATTAAAATTTTTTGTTAAATGATATGTAAATTCTAATAATGCCCCGAAACCCTATTTCGGCAACGAATACGGGATAGGGGTGTTACAGGAAGAAAAGTGAGAAGAAAGAAAATAAGAGTGATAATTTTTCGTCTTAATACATAAAAAATCAATTCTTTCAAATTGGAACTATGAAAGGAAAGAAAATGAGAGACAAGTGTATGTTAGTTCAAATTAAATATTTTTCAATTGTTTTAATTTCTTTTCTTTTACTTTTCAACTCTACCAAATAACAGAGAGAAAGAAAATTGTATTTTTTTTCTATTTTTCCATCTATCCTACCAAGCACACTTATGAAAAGAAAATTTATATTTTTCATCCTTATAGTTTTCCAATCCTTCAATTTTCCATCTTTCTAATTTTCTTTCCTTTGTACCGAGCAAAACAATTTGATAAAAATTACCAATGACGATAATGATTGAACTCGAATTTCAAATTGAAAAAGTCTGACATTGAATTTTTAACTTATAAAGAACAAGGACTAAATCTCAAATTTTGTCAAAGTATAAGAAGTAACATCACATTTTAACCAATTCTAGAATTCCATTTTTTATTTTAAATCCGAAAATTTAAAGATGAAAATGAAAGGGGTGAAACTAATCCTGGGCCTAATGAGCCCATAAAGATTTATGGGCCTAAACGAAAAGAACCTCGTAATGTGAAAACACAACTTTAACAACAACCATTAATGAGATGTCACATGTAAGAATAATAAAATATAATCAATTTACACGTTGACTAATAAAGAAATGAGGAAAAAATAAAAAATCCTGATTTTTGTGATACACGTTGGCATTGTTTGTAAACGTGGCAAAGCGTAAACAAACGTTATTGTTATTATTTTATCATGATCGGTCTGCCTAAATTTTTATTTTATTTTTTGCTGATTCTGTTTATTATTTATATGTATTTCGAGCAGCCAGAAATGAACTGCAATTTAGTATTTACAATTGCAAACACAGTGTCCCAACAAAATTCGCTTTTGGGTTTGATAGATCGCTTCACTTGCTAATTTGGATGTTACTATTTTCTGAGTGTTAGGTAATTTTTCACTCAACCCTTCCTTTATTTATTTATTTTTGTTCCAGTTAAAGATCCGAGTAAATGCACCTGAAATTCATGCGGTTTCTCCTTCAATTCTTTTAAAATTCTGAATTATGGTTTTTTTTCTTGCATTTGATTTTATTTTGTAAAAATTTTCTGTTTCTTTCACTAATTATCTGTTGATGACGTTGAAGTAGAATGGTTGAGTTTGGGAAAAATTAACAGTATGATTAGCAGTGAAAGTTTTATGATCATTAGGTGGGTTGATCTGAAATTGAGTTAGAAGTGTTATATATCTTTCTTCTTTGTATTGATGGGTGATGTAAATTGGGGAAGAGGGTCTTCTTTTTTCTTTTTTCTTTTTTTGCAGTGTTTTCTATGTAATTTTTTTTTTGGGGGGGGCGGAGGTGATGGGGATTAATCTTTGAACACAATTGCAGGGAACTTGGTTTAAATGAATTATTTAGTCCAATGCTATGTTAGTTTAATTATATTGTCTTCCTTTCTTTTGGGGGTAGAGACTTTAGAGGTTGGGGGAATAGTTGAATCGAATTTCATAGACTTTGGCTTGGCTTTTAGGAGAAGAAAGAGGAGTAAAGGGTGTTTCCTTTTGATTTATGTTAAGTTTGTGCTAGCTGAAAGTCAAAGAATGGCCTGAAGATGCATTTGTTGGGTCTAATAATGAGCATTGCATCTTATAGTTTTACTTCGGTTCTTTCATCTGTAACATTTTCATTGATCAATGGAAGTCCAATGACATCAACATTGCAGCAAGCAGGCTAAAATTCATGGGGGCTGTTCTGAGCTTGGCTGCACCAAGGAGTTCGATAAATGACTGCAACGAGGTCTTACAAAGTGGAACGTGCAAGAAAAATAAGTCCTCATGCTTGAATGAAGATAACTCAAGATTGATTCCTTGTCTTCCTGATGAGCTGTCATTGCAGATCCTTGCTCGACTTCCTAGAATTCACTACTTCAATTTAAGGTTGGTGTCACAGAAGTGGAAGGCGACTGTTATGAGCCCTCAACTGTTTAATTTGAGAAAAGAACTTGGAAAGACAGAGGAGTGGTTATATGTGTTAACTAAACTTGACGAGGAAAAGCCTCTATGGTATGGTTTGGACCCTTTGTCAAGGAAATGGCAGAGGCTGCCATCAATTCCGAGTGCCGTTTTTGAAGGAGAATCCCGGAAGAGTTTATGGAACATGGTGGGACCTAGCATCAAAGTTGCTGAATTTATAAAAAGCTGGCTTGGGCAGAAGGATGGATCGTATCATGCACCATTTTGTGGTTGTGGCATTGGTACTGTCGATGGATGTCTTTATGTGCTAGGGGGATTCTCTAGAGTTTCTACCATGAAAAATGTCTGGCGGTACAATCCAATTCTAAATGCCTGGAGCGAAATGACTCCTATGTCAATAGGTAGGGCCTACTGTAAGACGAGCATTTTAAATGATAAGTTATACGTTGTAGGAGGAGTTAGTCAAGGCCGAGGTGGATTGACTCCTCTTCAGTCTGCTGAAGTTTTCGATCCCCACACCAGTACTTGGTCCCAAGTCCCAAGTATGCCATGCTCAAGAGCTCATGAGTTACCTAATGCCTTTTTGGCTGACGTGTTGAAGCCTATTGCCACTGGAATGACTTCATATATGGGTAGGTTATGTGTAGCTCAGAGTTTATATTCATGGCCCTTCATCGTTGATGCCGGGGGTGAGATTTATGATCCTGAAACAAATTCATGGGGTGATATGCCAAGTGGCATGGGAGAGGGCTGGCCTTCAAAGCAAGCAGGTACAAAGTTGAGTGTTGTGCTTGATGGTCAATTATATGCTTGTGATGCTTCCGGCTCATTGGATAGGGGTAAAATAAAGGTGTATGATCAAACCGATGATGCTTGGAAGGTTGTCATTGGAAATGTCCCTATTAATGATTTTTCTAATTCGGAATCTCCGTTTTTACTTGCTGGATTTCATGGAAGGCTTCATGTCATCACGAAAGATCCCAATCATGACATTGCCGTTCTCCAGGCTGAGCCACAGCATAAGTTCAGTCCTTTGCTGTCAAGCTCGACTTATTTTTCAGATAGTTCCTTAAACCGAGTTCCTGATTCACTTACCGAATCAGAAACAGTTAACTGGAAGGTTATTGCCGCCAGAGATTTCGGCTCTGCTGAACTTGTTAGTTGTCTGGTACTTGACATATAGGTGAATCAAGCACGATGTAGGATGCAATTTATGATATTTATTGCCTGGAATTTGTAGAAATGATGTTAGGGAATTCTAAAGAAGATAATATACCCTGTCCGGAAGTTCAGAATTGGGGATTGTCATTTGTCTGTGGTTCACCTTCGGTCATGTTACCGGATGTTAGTATCTAATGCAAGGATCCCAGCCGATTTCAATGTGTAGTAAATAGCATTGTAGTAAATTAAAGGAAATTCTATCGTCTTGATTATAATATGAGCATATAGAGCTTTTATAAGTATACAAGTTCATTATTAATTCATTTTCCACCTTTCATTATTATCTCAGTAATGCATGGTTGTGCCAAACTTCACAAAGAAATGAAAATCAAATGGAGATATATATACACACACATGAAACTAAGTTTATTGCTTGGCTGCTAATTTACTTCAAATTTGGTGTCTTTCTTCCTCTGTAGTTTATGGCTAGTGCAAATATTTAGATTCGGCTTTCCAAGAAATATAAGCACTTAGAATTGATATCACTCTTAATCGTACTTTTACAACCTTATTATCACTCTGCTTATATTCATTATTGAATATTTTTTACAAAATTTATTAATATAATAATTGATTGAGTCTTAGTTCGATTGGTATGAGTATTGTTGTCAATGCATGAGGATCTGGGTTCAAGTGCATTGAAGTACCTTATCTTTTTATTTATGGTTGAGAATGAACTATGAGTAGTTTTAAGCATTATGTTATATTCTCCATACATGAAATTGGACTACTTAAGAATGTTTTGAATATTTTCCGCCTCTTGACTTGGACATGAAATGATTTGAAACCTTAGACCAACTATTAATTATGAAAAGAATGAGCCATCTCTTTTAATATAACAACTAAATTAATAATTAATTAACTTAAAAATAAATCATTTATTAATTTTAATTTTTTTGCAGCTTGAAAACTCATACGTGACATTTAAAAATTCATCCCTCCTAAAAATTTCCAATTAACCACTAAAATTCAAAATAAATATTCAATTCAGTCCTTAATCTCAAAATAATGAAACTTTGTTTTGGCCCTCAAAAATTAAGATGAAATTTGATCACATTGCAATGGTGAGCCACCAGATAATATTTTGCATATGGTTCATGAAGATATGAGTAGGAAGGTGCATACCAGATTAATTTTAATCTAAAAATTAAATTAAAATTCAATTTATCACAAAAGATCCACATAATCACATTTTCTAAAAAACTCAAAGCCCAACTAATTAAGATGAGATCAGGAATAGACGTCGTCTATAGTTATTAGCAGGTTAGCTTTTTCATTAATTCTAATTCCAATTATATAGATGGATTATAATTCTATATATTTTATACTAAAGTATTTTTTTTATTTTAGCATATTATTTGTGACGAAAGATTAGCATTTTTTATTTTAATTTTTTATTTAAAAGATGGATTTTGTTAAAATTAAATTATATAAGTCCAAGTCATTCTAAAATAATCATTATGGAATAGTTGAAAATTTTCATATAATGGTTGCATAAATATAAATCTACTCAAAGGTCTTGAGAATGATGGTGTTGCCAAACCATCAACTATCCTGTTGTCTTCTCTAAAGATATGTGACATTTGAACCATCCAAGGACGTTAAAGTAGATCCTTAATTGCTCGTGTCACAACTGAATAATATTGCTCGTCTCCATTTACTTGGATCACTTGTATAACTTCAATAATATCCATCTCAAATATCACTTACTTTTGACCGAAATTCTCTGCTATTTAGACCCTTTCTAGTTGCACCCCATGAGTTCAGCCCTAATTACCGAACAACAATCAATATTTTTTGAGAAACCAGCAACCCAAAACTCATGATGATCACGTATTAGTCCACCACTTGAAGCATGCCCAGACCTCTGACAAACTGCATCATCAATATTTACTTTCTACCAATCATCTTCAGGTGGTATCCATCTTATGAGTATGCAAGATTTATCAATTGTGTGCCTCAAAGATCCTCCATCTCATGATTGGACTGAAGATAACTATCTCTTAGAAGCTTTTCTCCAAAAACGCTTTCGTTAAAATAACATCATCTTTAGTATCAAAATGCTGTCTAATCAGTTCAAAGTGATCTCCCTTGATTCTTCTTAATCTACGAAGTCATCACTCGGCACCATGGAAATCAGATGGCTGAAAGCTACTTGGATGGGTTCAAAGTGAGCCCATTATTCCTTTTACCATCAACTAAAGTTTTACCTTTGAATAATTACAGTACTAACAGTTCCATTCAAAGTTAATCGAAGTAATTCAACCCAACAAATCGAATTTTATTGCTTCAGATGGTTTCGGTTTATTGATTTTTAAAAAATATTTTTAAAAAATAGTTATTGGTACTAGTTTGTGTATAAAAATATTTTTTATATTATAAAAAAATTATAATTTAAATAAAAAGTAATGCTTGGTTCGGATAATAGTAATTTTTATTTTATTTTATAAATTAAAAATCAAATCAAACTGAATAAATTTAAATAATAATCACACAAATTTAAAAATAAACCCAACATTATAATTCAAATATATTTTCAATTTTCTTACTCAACTCAGCTCTAGGAGTAATATATCATAAATTAAGACTTTTATTTGTATGATAAGTGGTTTAATAATTAAGGGGAGGGGGAGGGGGAGGGCTTTGTGGCTAGGGACCATGATGGAGTTGTTTTGTGGGGTGGATGGCTAAGTCTCAAATGCATTAATTGGTTTAATATAAATTTTATAATTATCAATTATATGTACTGAACTCACCACAAAATTATTTTTTTAACAAAAATAGATATCCATAATTAAAAATTAAAGTAAATCACAAAAGAAAAATAAACAAAAATGGATGAGATCTAAAATTGATTCAAATGAATATGCTCGGCTAATTGAACTAAGGTGTAGTTTAAGAATGTTTGTTAAAAGTGATTTAAAAATAACATTTTTGGAGGGAAATTAAAAAAAAGTACTTTTTGGCCAATTTTTGATTTAAGGAGAAGCATTTTTTCTTTCAAAAAGCAGCTTGTTTAGAAATATTTTTGTTTCAAAAGTGTTTTTTTGTGTCTTAAAAGTATTTTTGAGAAGTATTCTTAAATAAGGTCTAAAGGCGATTATGTGAAGACACATTTTAGCAACTAAAATGTTTAGACTTATTTACTTTAGCAGTTGCCTTGTCTGCTAATTTTTTAAATGGAGATGATATTGTGGAAATTTGTATGGTTATAGGATATTCCCATGGTTAATTCTTCATTTGATCATTGTCTCCTATGTTAGTTTAATTTTTATTTTTGGTTTGCAATAGCTATGTTGGATATTATAGAACGGGATGATAGTGTGTATTTTGGAGTGCTAAAGGAAATTAGATCTACTTTCTTGCTGTTTAAAGATAAAAGAGAAAGCTTTAGAACTATACACACATTTAGTGGAGCATTACAATGATCGGATATTATGTTGCTATCATCTTGTATGGTATTAAGATGAATAGTTGGTTGCAATAGAATATTCTAAAAATATTGTAACATATTTTAGAGAAAAGATGGAGAGATGGGAAAGTAATAACTGAAATGAGCATGAATAGTTCAGTTACATTAGTGAGGATTTCAGTAACATCTTAAAGGATACAGCTTGTATATGGGCTAAAAGTAATAAGAATATTTACACTTAAGATCTGATAAGGTCTATATTCATCACTAATTTCTGTAAGAGGGTAAAGTTTTTACCCAATTTAAATGCATCCGACCAACCAATGGAAGGTGATATTGATTAGTTAAAATATTAGATGAACTACATTGTCAATATGCCATTCGGATCTATTATCCAAAATTATCAGAATTTCAATATACGGAATGAACTATCATGTTTTCTTACCCTGCTCTATTTTCGAAACTTGTAAGTTATCTATCATATATTTATTTTAAAGTTGGATAACTCATATGTTCTACTTCATTAATTTCATAAATTTTTTTGTTTACTTATTTGGCTGTGTCCAAATGGATAGGAAATCCATGAGTCCTGCGTTTCTACTGGCTGCGCCTTTATTTTGGAGACTTGTTGATAAGCTCCATTTTATTATAAATCTGGATCACATCATGAAGCGTGGAGAGATTAGGAGATCACGTCTTAACAGTTACCTATATAACTTGAGAAATAAATATTCATATAATTGGATGTTGATCCGGTGCTAAATTCTATATTCGAGCATAAAAAATATAGTTACTTAATCAGTTCCTATGCCTCTGTAGTAGGTACTGCTCTAATGTTTACCGTCATTTCAATATTTTTTTTATTATGATATTCTATTTACTTTTGTTATTAACTTTTACTTAAATCGTTTATTTTTTAGATTAGCATCATTAACATTGAGAATGAGTTGAGTAGGCTACTGCCAGAACTTTATCTTCATCTATTTGAAGGTTTAATCCTTTATGCAAGTACCACTAATATCAGGTAAGGAATATAGAAAAATTATATTATCATTGTAAAATTGTTTTTTTAAATTCATATTAAATGAATGTTGTTATTTTAATGTTTTGATATAGGTACCCAATTTTTTCGAAATCAATTATTTTTGAAAATATATGAAAGGTAAGCAAGTTAGTTTTCTCTTTAAATATATTTAGAAACTGTCATACCTCAAAGTCAGGACTAGATGTAGGAAAAAGAAAAGAATAAAAAAATATCACGTGATTAAGAGGAAGAAAAGAAAATACGAGTTTAGAAAATTCGGGTAAGAGAAATATGGGTTAGGGAGTAGTAACTAGAACTTGGATTGGCTTAGGTGAGATTAGAATTGAAATCGAGGATCAAATTGAAGCAAATTACTTCAATTGAAATTGAGAAATTTGATTTCTTAAAACAAGTTGCTAGAAATTAGACTATGTTAAAAATTTAATTTCATACATGTTAATATTAATTAATTTCATGCATGTTAATAATATATTCAATCTCCTTACTTATTTGTTTATTCAATTTTATTATGTTTATAATTGAATTTAAATTATGTTAGTACTATTGAGTATATATTACTCAACGTACAGTTATGTTTATTTTTGTGTGTAGGTCTCGGATGGGAACTTTAGTAAATACATGGTCAAGAATCCATTTTCTCCAGCTCAACTTGAAAGTTATTTCGTTGCTATTTTGTAAGTTGAGTCTTACGATATCGTTACTAGGTTGGCAAACTTGTTACTTGAGTAATTTTAGGTACTTTCGGTAGTTGAATCTTATGTTTTTTTCTTTTTAATCTACCAATTGCAAATTTTCCCTTGCTCGGTATGATCTTTGTTTCTCCCATTTATGTTGTTCTGCCTAGTAGCATTAATAATATCTTTTCGTATGTGTTCCTTCTTTAGTTTTCTTTCTTTACTCCTTTGGGACTAAACCAACAACAGCAAAGACCTTTCCCCCAGTGCAATTTCCACAAAATGATTAAGACTTTACCTTTGTGCTTTAATTATCTTGAATCATGCCATCATGAATCTTAAGTTAGCTGCTTATTGAATAGAAGTGTTTGGAAGAATTAGAAGAAAATAAGTAAGGCATGCAAAATGACTCTCAGCTTTTTGGCTTCCTTTCATTCTGTTCTATCCAATAAAGCTCATTCTTAGGAGAGATAAAAGCTCCCATTCATGCTGCTTTATCAGAAAATTCAACAGGAAAGCCTGAAAGCTGAATGAGAGGGTATGAAGAGATTTGAATAGAAAAAGTGCACGTTCGAACATGAATGGACAGTTTTTATTTTGTTGCTTTGTGATTTTGAGAACTAATTTAATGTGTGATATCCTGAATTAGGGCCTAATCGGAATAATAGTTTTGGGACCATAAATTCGAGATAGAAATAATTATTTTATGATTATTTTGAGGTCTATGATATGATTGCATGATTGTGTGAAAATTTTGTGAAGAAATTCTATGCATAAAGTTCTTAATTTGAAGTTAGGGACTAAATTGAATAAGTTACAAAACTTGCATTCTAGAAGTTTTTAGTATGAAATTGCTTTGAAATATTAATTAGGAGGTCTTAAATAGAAATTTGACCAATTTCTAAGTTTATGGACAAAAATTGGACATGGATGGAATTTTTGAAAGTTTAGTAAGGAAGGGCATTTTGGTCATTTGAATGTTAAATGAAATAAAATGGGAAAAATAACACAAAAATGATCATCTTCTCCATAAGTTGCTGCCAATTTTTACTCTCCACCATAACTAGGGTTTCAACACTTTTAAGCCTTGATTGTAAGTGATTTCTATGCCCGTTTTTAATGTTCTTTACATTTTTGAAATCCTCGTAGCTTGGTTTAACTATTTCTACCAATATTTTGAGCTAGGGTTTATATTTAAAATTTTACCCATGGATGATATGTATGAGTTTTGATGTTTTATGGTAGAATATGAAGTTTGAGATTGTGTTAAACAACTTTTGCTAAGTGAGTTTTCGTAAAAACGAGTAAAATGACATAATCGGTAAAAACACCTAATATTCATAAGTACATGTTCGAGTGTGAATTTGATGTTGCTATAGAAGGGAAAAATGACCAGCATGTCATAAAATATAAGAAAATAGGATGATGTTTAATTTACGAGCCTTGGGGCAAAAGTGTAAATATGTGAAAGTTTAGGGGCAAAA
Source organism: Gossypium hirsutum (assembly GCF_007990345.1). Taxonomy (NCBI): domain Eukaryota; kingdom Viridiplantae; phylum Streptophyta; class Magnoliopsida; order Malvales; family Malvaceae; genus Gossypium; species Gossypium hirsutum. The sequence goes on from NC_053429.1 coordinate 6,210,495, forward strand.
TAGTAATTTTGCCAAAATTCGTATTAGGGGCTGTTTTGATGAATGTGTGTATTAAATAAATTAATTTGGTATTATAGATCAAGAGAAAAGAGATTTGAGTTGAGATCGGGGGAAAAATAAAGTTTACGAGGAATAGGCTCGACTATTCTCATTTTGTATCGAGGTAAGTTCATATGTAAATATTGTAATATAACCGTTATTTTAAATCATTTAATGCTATTTATACGATATTATGATTGTTATCATGCAATTCTATGCTTTGTGATCATTGTTGGACAACATGCAAAAATTTTATGAATTATGTGAAAAATGTGAAAGACTACCGAAGTATCGTCATTGGTATTCCAAGGAGAATGGTAAAGGAGTACGAACGAGGAAAGTCCTGTTGAACTTTAGGAATAAATTCGAATATTTGGGCATCCGAACTCGTTGATTTGAGTCCGAGTTCACTTATGGATGCGAACGCCCGAGCTCGTTGAGTTGAGTCCGAGTTCGCTTATGGGCGGGTTACATGGTAGCTTGGCTACATATGTGGCACTTATGTACAAACTTTCCATATATCCGAGTTATATTCCGATGTGTTCAACGGGTAAAATTCTAGTGAAATGGAAGAATACTCAAGATGCAAGTGACGTATTGGTAAGTGTTGTTGAATGGGCACTTTGGATAGGTATGTACTTAACCCTCGGGTTGAGACTTGATACTACAACAATAATGTAGTAAGACGATGAATGATGAATAGAAATGTGATATATGTTTTGGTGATATTATGCTAATGTTGGTTGGTATAATTGCTTTGTTAAGTTATTTGTTATTTGCATGTGAACTTACTAAGCATTTATGCTTACTCCCTCTTTTCCATTCCTTGTAGTTTTGACAAGCCAGTTTGGAGATCAGGACGGTCGGAGGCACGCTCACACTATCAACGGACCATCTCGGTATGGTGGCTTGCATATTTTGGGAATATGACATGTATAGCATTATAATCCTTTTGTGTATATAATCTTATGATATAGCTCATGGATAGCATGGAAATGTTTGAGAATGATTAGCTATTGGAGTGGCTTATCGAGATTATATTTGATAACATTTATGCTTTATGTGCTAACTAATCTATGGAAATCCATAAAATGGTGAAATTGGCTATAAAATAGAATCACACAGCAACAGTGACGTGAGTTTGAAAAATCACTAAAAATAGTATAGATAGAATTAGATGATGAATAAAATATGGAATTGAAGCTAAATGAACCTATTTTCAAGTGGAAGAAACAAAATATGTAAAAGAGTTGTATTTTATGAAATATTTATGTTTTTCTGAAACAGGGTCAGAGCAATTTCTGAATCCCCTGTTCTAAATTGAAAAATTCACCATAAATTGTAAAAAAACAATTAGGAGTTTTACCTTACATTTATAAAATCCTTATTGAGTATAGTTTTATGAGAAATAAACAGCATAGTCATTGAAACTCTAGACAGGGATATATCTTATCCGTAATACACAGGGGTCAGAGTAGCCGAACCCTGAAACATGGGAGACTTTAACTAATAAACTGTACTAATTGGCCCAGATAAAAATTATAGAAAAATTTTTGTAAGTAGATATATGAGTCTATTTTCAGGGAAAATTTACATAATTGGATTTCGAGTTTCGTAACTCGAGATATGGATTTTTTAGCGACTAAGACGCAGTTAGTCAGCTTGTCTGGAAATTCTAAAATAAATTGTTTGAGCTGTTTAATTAATGAATTAAGTCCGTTAACACCTCGTGCTCGACTCTGGCGATGGTCTCGGGTACGGGGGCATTACATAATGCTTTTTTGTCTTCTTGTTGGTATTTAGTGCTGACTTTTCATGTTAAAAGTTCCTAATGAAGGCATTTTTGATTGATTTAAGATCATGCAGTTATTATCCGCAGTTATCCATTGCCATGTAAAGTGCTTTATTTTTCTTTTGATGTCCCTATAGATCTTGCAATCATCAGTTCAAAACTTCTTCCAAAAAAATAAGTTATTTGGATATGGATAGTGGACATTGGTGTAGTTTAACCACTGTATTGTGTTTAATTGTTCCCTTTGTATTAAGATCCTTATAGTGATTACTTTAAGCAAGATGCTTGATTGCTGAAATAAAATAAGTCTCTTTCTCGAATTATTTGGTTTGTGTTTTATGCTTAATTTACTCAGATACTTTTAGGAAATTCATAATAGACTTTGAATTTAAGCATGCAAGCTACTATTGCTTGAATCCATTTAACATTCTCTGTTTTCATTGGAACACATGTGGGAAGACTGGTGAATGGACAACCTATGTAATGTTGTGATAGCAAATGGAATTGCCTACTTTTGACAAGCCAAAGTGCCAAACTTTTCTCTCTACTTTATGTTAGATGTTACATGAACTATGTGTTATATAAAAGATTAAGTGGTAGTGACACATTTATGCTTTATTCTCATTGAAAAAATTAAAACTTGCTAAAAACCTGATTGATGAGTATCGTGTTGTAAAATGCTCAGCTTGAAAACAAGATAAGCAATTTGGTGGAAGAAAGATGGGAAAAGAGGACTGTGAAGAGAGAAGATGGATTAATTGTTAGGTCTTGAAATAGTTATAAAGCCACCAGCTATTGTCTAGCATAATACAAAGCTGTTGAGTTATAACCAGACCAAATCATATTAGTTGCATTTTAAAATAACTTGTCCAAGTCAAATACATAGTTTGATTTGGTATATGTAGTTTTAAAAGAAATTGGGCCAAGCCTGAGTTTAACATATATAATCTAGATAGAACTTGAACAAAAATTTAAGACTGTTTTTTGAATAGGGCTCGGTTTTACCAAACAGGTCTGATATTTGGTTCGTTTGGCTTGAGACCTCTACTTGGTAGAGGACTAAACTTCTTTAGCTAAATGGGAAAATTTTGTTTTTAGTCCCCTTACTTTCATTAGCTGGGGTAGGCCATATATCCTGCCCAGAAACGACATTATTGACCAAAACCTAATAATCCAAAGTTTCATTTCCATTATGTTCTCCCAAGTTAATTTCCTATATGCCATGCAATGCTTTATATATATATACAAGATTATTGTAACACCCTCTAACCCTTATCCATCCTCGAAACAGGATTATAGGGCATTACCGGTCTGTACAATTCAATTATAATCTTTTATTAAAATAAATGTTTCTAACCCTGCAAATTAAAACTTTAACCAATACAATTTGCTAACATTCAAACAATCCAAATACACTTAAATATGCTCAAATCTTACTAATCTAAAACATTTTATAACCTATCCAATGAATCTTTTTAAATATATCACTTACTATATCAATTATTTCAACTTCATACTATATACCATTGACAACCATAATTTACTTATTTCATCAAGATTTTCACGACCTAGATGACTCTCATAAGACGTCCTAGGTACATGCCATTACCAATACTCAACATGCTTTACCTCATTGAATTCGGGATCGGCCTGGGATGCTGATTCAACGGTCTAACCTTAATCTGCGCACGGAAACAACCGTACGCTGAGTATACACTCAGTGGTATTTCTATAATCCAAACACTTAAACAATTATAAAACATATTAATTTATATATATTGAACTTTTCAAACTCAATGAGTATTCAAACATTCACTTTCCAACCAATATTTTGGTCTAATTTAAATTCAAAATCATTTATTATTTTTCAACAACAATTAATCAATCAGTAATATTCATTAACGATCAGTCAATCAGAACAATTATTTATTTAGTAATAGTCAATTATTCGGAAACAATCAATTATTCAATAATAATCAGTTATTCAGTATCAATCAACTGATCGGTTATCCAGTAACAGTCAATTATTCAGTAAAAATCAGATATACAGTAACAATTAAATTATTCAGTAACAGTCGATCTTTCCAGTTCCTTTATTTACCCCTATTAACATGACTCGGACCTAGACGGATACACGGATCCAACCAACACACCAATACGGCACATAGTGCCTCATCGGCCGAAGCCGGAACAGTAACAGTAACAGTAGCAATACGGTACACAGAGTACCTCATTGGAACAAATTCGAAACAATAATAGTAACAGTACGGTACACAGAGTACCTCATCGGAACAAATCCGAAACAATAACAGTAACAGTACGGTACACAGAGTACCTCATCGAAACAAATCCGAAACAATAACAGTAACAGTACGGTACACAGAGTACCTCATCGGAACGAATCCGAAACAGTAACAATATCCGAATCCGAAACAGTAACAATATCCGACACACAAAGTGTCGAATCGGTAATAGTAACAGTAATAGTTATAGTAGTCGTCACATAAGTGCCTGATCAGTAAGCCGGCAAAACCCGTACTCTTCCATATCCTATGGCATGCCAACTATATCCGACTAGTTAATAGGGTATTTAATTTATTTTTCAGTTTTCAATTAATTCATATTTTAATTAATTAACTATATATTTTCAATTCAATATAATTCCATTCACTTTTCACTAATAAATATTTAATTTCATAATAATCACAATTTTCTATCAATTTTATCACACTTCCAACTACATATATTTTCCAATATAACAAATATTTATTATTCAATTTCCACATCAATATTCATTTCAATTCAAACATTTATATATATTCATAAATCAATTCAATATAAATTTATCACACACTAAATTAATCCATTTCCATTATAAACACAATAATTCTCAATTCAACATTTATTAATTGCATTGAATAAAAAAATATAACAATTAATAACTAGGTTCGGATTATAGAAATACAAACCATATTTTCTCGAGCTAACTCCCTTTGTCTTTGCCATTTTTCCTTGCTTAGTCGAGATTTCCCGAGACAACATTAGCTATGGGAATTAAAAAATTCATATTCGTTAATTCACTATTAATTTATATCTAATTAATACAATTTCTATTTAATTTCTACTTTAATTTCAATTTAATCTTAACTAAATTCACTTACTTTTTCTATCTCAATTCATACTTCATTTCTATTCAAATTTTGTCCAAACTCATACTTAACTATTAAATTTCCAGCATATTTTCCTAATTTCGAAATTTCATCAATTTAGTCCCTACAACATAAAACTTATGAATTGCTTTACAATTCAATCCTTATTTCATTTCTAACTTGAATTTCTATGAATTTAACCCTTATTTCATCATTTTACTCAACATGAACATTATCTAGAAATCTAGTAACTTTCAAAATATCAACTTAATTTCATCAAAATCTTGTTCCAAAGCTTCTAAAACATCAAAATTAAGTAAAAAGGGCTAAATTGACAGACCTATTTAAACCTCAAGCTTCAAACCTTCAATTTTCCCTTTCTTCTTTCTTTTCTCCTTTCTTTCTTTCTTTCCCTTTTGCCTATTCTGTTTCTATTTCTATTCTTTTTCTTTCTTTTTTTCATTAAACCATTATATATATAATATAATAACTTAATAATTATCCATTATAAAAATCTATTTAATAACAAATATTCTTTTAACATTTGTATCCATTATAATATCACACTTGTCTTTCACTAATCTATTTATTATATAAATATCTTTTACTTAATAATAATATATAATTTAATAATATACTTATATAATAAGTAAATATACATGTATTTTACAAATGTATGTATATTAGTATCACACATGTCACTATACATACCATACATTTGTCAACTTTTTATTTATTTATCATATAATATTAATTTAATAATAATAAATATATTAATATTTACTTAAATAATAAGCAAATACATATATGTATTACAAATGTGTGTATTATATTTATTATACTTGTATTTTATTTTTGCCATACACTTGGCACTCTTTTTGGTTTATTTACTTATTTAGTCCTTTTAATTTTTTTATTCTATAATTAAACTTTCACACTTCATTCAATTTAATCCTTTTATCCAATTATTCTTAATTAAATTAAATTCAATTAATTAAACTCTAATTAACTACTCATTTTACTTCGTAAATATTTTTAAATAAATATTTATGAATCCACTTTTCAGAAATAAAGACCCGGAAATACACTTTTTCGACATCGGTAAAATTCAGGTCATTACAATTATGGCACTCAACTACTTAAAAAAATGTAACACATACATTTAAAAAAATAATTTAAAGATCATCATATTAGAGTAACAGATGTAGGGGTGTTTAAATTTCGATTAAAATCAAAATAATCAATCGAATCGATCTAATTTAATTAATCGGTCAATTAACTAATCTAATTTGATCAGAGATTGGTTAATAATGTTTTGAAAGTTCAGTGATCAGTTAATTTGGCTCAAAAGCAAGTAATTAACCAAATTAATCAAACTTAATAATTAATATCATATATTATATTTATTAGGCTTAGCCCACTGCCCACCTAAGCCCCAACCATCGGCTCACCCCAGCACTCCTAAGTCCTACCCAATATAAATCTAATCTAGTATAATTTATAAACCCAACCCAATTTAAAGTATTGAGACTGAATCCGCAAATTTCATAAAATACAGGTACTAATAGAGATATCTAGCCGATTATTTTAACCTGAAAGTTTTACCATATCCCTTAGATTTATTCCCCTTCCCCTTAAATGTCGTTCATCAAATCCAGTGAGATATGAGGCACAACATTGTGCTTTTCACTTCTCTGTCTTCTGCAAACTCTACAACCTTAATTCCCTCACCCACCCGTTCACTCATTCGCTTCTGAGGTACAATAGGACTTGGTTTAAGAGCAAAAGGAGGGTGTTGAAAACTTTGAAAGGTTTAGCTTTTTGAAGGTCCCAATTAATACTAGAGGTGAAACCTTTGAAAAGAAAAATACTAGAATACAAATTATGATAAATTGTTATAGACAAATATCGGAAACAACTCTTATTGCACTACCAACAAGCTAGTGGCAATTTTCATGGAAAAGGTAATTAAAGGTATAAAAATGCTAGTTCATTCAACCGTGATTGCTACACAAAAGCTAAAAAAACAACATTAGAGCAATACCAAACATTTCCAAGGTATGCAACTGATGGAATTTCTTCACAGCTACAACATCTCTTGATGACAACTCTGTTTTTTATCCGTTTCCATATCCTCCCTTCTCAATGCAATAATGAGCATAAAAAATTTTGGTAGCTCTAATGATTTCTTCATACAATTTTTTTTCCATTAAAGGGAGATATTGAGAAAAATATCTCATTACTTGCATTGCTTTGTCTTTCTTCATGCATCTTTCTTCCTCTTCTTAAAGGCAAACAACAAAGCAATTGATGAAATCAAGATACCAGAAACCGATAAAAGAGGTAATATAACAACATAAAGCGTTTTGTTATTGTTGTGACCCTTCTTAGAAAAAGGCACGCAAGGTGGTAATCCGCTAGCATTGCCACATAATCCTTTGTTCCCTCGCAATTCTCGTACTGAAGCATTTAGAAATGCTGGGCAGTTGGGAATGGGACCATGGAGCTCATTGTATGCAATATCAACAATATACAAGCCTCAGAGCTTCTCCAAAGAGGCTGGGATTTCACCGGAGAGATTGTTCTGAGAAAGGTTAAGTGTGTCCAAGCTCTGCAAACTTTGAAGTTCCCCTAGAATCTCCCCTGAAAGCATGTTGTGACTCAAATCTAGATGAACCAGCCTAGTTAGTTAACTTGCCTACTTGAATTGGAATTATTTGGTTAAACTGATTGACACTCAAATTCAAGTAAAATGACACGGACAAATTCCCTATAGTTTCAGGGATGGACTTGCTCAATTGGTTTGCAGACAAGTCTAAATAAAAAAGATTGGACATAAGCTCTAGTTCCAAGGGTACATTACTAGAAAGTTTATTCTCATTCAAACCAAGATAAAAAAAAAGATGTCAACTTTGAAATTTCCTTCAGAATCTCCCTGATTAAATGATTTGAAGCAAGATTAAGTCTTTGTATTTGACGTGGGTTTCCAATCTCAGCTGGTATTCTACCATTAAGATTGTTCCTTGCAATAGATAGGCTCTCAACTTTTGCACAACCCCCAATCGGAAGACACTAAACCTTGAAGTTCATTGTCAAGTCAATGAATTTTAGGTTCGGGTAAACACCTAAATCTTTAGATATATTCCCTCTGAGTCATTTTTTTCAAGGCGGACTCTATTCAAGCTAGTGCAAATTTTCAACCCTTGAAGGATTGGCCTGGTAAGCTGGTTGTCATCTGTTGTGAAGTATTCAAGTGATCCACCATGGCAAATGCCTTGCGGCAAATTTCCTTGTAGATTGTTGTGGTCTAGTTTTAACATGGTCAACTTCATCAAGTTTTTCATTTCATTAAGAATGGAACCTAAGAGTTGGTTGTCTCGGAGGGACAAAGTTACCAATTTGCTTAAACTACTAAGTGAAGTAGGAATAGAGCCATTGAGTTGGTTTTGACTCAAACCTAGCTTAACAAGAGAATACAAGTTTCCTATCAAACCTAGCTTAACAAGAGAATACAAGTTTCTATCTCCTTATTAGAAACTCATATAATACTTCATGTATTCAATTCAAAGTGCCGAATACTATAACAGTAATGTCTTATATAACAATATACTTCACAACTAATTAGTAACTAACTATAACTAGAATACAACTGACTATAACAAAATACTAACTAATATAGTTACTCTAACATTCCCCCTCCAGTATCTAAAAACAAACAGCTCGCAGAAACCACACTCGATCGATTCCGACAGCGAGAAAAATCTCTAAACGTTAATGTCTTAGTTAACACATCTGCCACCTGATCACTGACAGGAACAAAATTCACACAAAGCTGATTACATAAAACCTTCTCAAGAACAAAGTGAATATCCAACTCCACATGTTTCACTTTAGCATGTAGCACAGGATTAGCAGCTAAAGAAACTACACTAGTATTATCACACCAAATGACCGGTGTACCACTAGGCGTAAAGCCTATCTCAGTCAGCAGAGATTGAAACCACACCATTTCAGATGTTGCATTAGCTAAACTTCGATATTCAACTTCCGTAATAGACCGGGAGACAACACTCTGTTTCTTGGACATCCAACCTACAAGATTATCTCCTAAGTATATACAAAACCCAGAAGTAGACTTGCGATCTTCAATTGAACTTGCCCAATCAGCATCACTAAAGCCAGTTAAACTCAAGTTAGAGGCTTAAAATAACAACCCATAGTCAATCGTACCCTTAACATACCTCAAGATACGTTTCACAGCTGTCCAATGTACATCATGAGGTTGATGCATATATTGGCTCACTTTATTAACAGCAAAAGATAAATCAAGACGTGTTAAACATAAGTATTTCAGACTGCCTACAACCTGTCGATAAAGAGTACCATCAGACAACAGGACCCCAGTCAAGGATGTAAAAGTTGGTGAACTTATCATAGGAGTATCCACAGACTTAGCATTCAACATGTTAGCACGTTCCAATAACTCACGAGCATACTTTTTCTGAGAAACATGCATACGGTCTTGATGTCTTACCACTTCAAGTCCAAGAAAGAAAATGAGCTCCCCTGAGTCTTTAAGAGAAAATTGGCGATCAAGACAAGAAAAAACCGCATCTATTTCAACACAATCTCCACTTGTAACAATGATGTCATCAATATAGACAATAAAGTAAACACTTCCAGCATCTGTATGTTTGTAAAATAAAGAAGAATTTGCCCTTGAAAGTGTAAAATGCAATTGATACACCAAAAAATTCCTTAACTTTTCAAACCAAGCCCTTGGAGCCTGTTTAAGACCATATATAGCCTTATTTAATTGACAAGCCAAAAACTGCCCATGCTCATCAACAACTTCAAACCCAGGAGGCCGCTTCATGTAAATGTCCTCTACTAACTCGCCATTTAAAAATGCGTTGTTCACGTCAACCTGTCGAAGCTTCCATTTTTGCGACACAGCTAAAGCAAATATCAAGCATACAGTATTGACTTTGACAACTGGACTAAAGGTCTCGTGATAATCCAGTCCTACTGCTTGGGAAAATCCTTGAGCAACCAGGCGAACCTTATTACGTACTACACTACCATCAGAATTTTTCTTGATTTTAAACAACCATTTGCAGCCAACTAAAGATTGATTCTGTAACACCCCAAACCCGGCCCAGACATTATGGCCGAATCTGACGTGCCACATTGGAGTTGAAAAACCCACGTTCCGTCTTAGTGTTTTAAAAACCATATATTTTGTTGAGTTAACAAAGTGTATGGAAGCTGGGCACCAGGTAGGTATCCGAGACAGAGGGGGTGAGCCATGAAGGCTGCTTAAGTACCAAGCTCTTTGATTGGATCCAATCCTAGACATGCCCACAACCATAGCCACACTTTGTTATATCAAGTTTCAATTTGTTTAAGTGGATGTCTTTGATAAATCGATTAATCGTGGCATCGAGCTATTTTGAAAACAAGTATCGTTTTGAAAACACGTCCTAAGTCTAGCCCATTTGAATAATTATCAACCAGGTTTAAAGTTATTAAAATTAAAATAATCCCGAAAAGAAATAAAAGGAAATTTAAAATGGCCTTATTACAACCCAAAAATAAATAATAATTAAAGAAAATTTAATGAAAACCAACGCTTATTTAAAAGTCCAAAAGCGATCACCGTGGCTACTCTGAATCCCCTCCGGCCCAAGTCCCCACATCAAGGCTCACCTACAAGGTTAAGGAAAGGGGGGTGAGTTTGGAAACTCAGTGTGCAACAAGCCCCTTTCAGAGCCCAAAACAATAACAGCCTGTTGGGCCTAAGCCCAAATCCAATCTTAACATGTACTGGGCCATAGCCCTTTTCATATTTCATATTTCATAACACTGGGCCGAAGCATTTTCATATTTCATATTACTGGGCCGAAACCTTTACTGTAAATGGTATGGCCCATAGGCCCATTTCAATATCGCATATAATGTCAATGAAAGAATTCAAGCCCATTTGGGGAGACTACTCAACCCACTATCCGCTACTTTCCACCCGTACCAACCAACACACCATGTGGGGATTAACTCGACCCACCCCGCCATAACTCTCCACTGGTAGCATAATTGCTTTATCATATAACTAGAGGCCTAGCCTCTTTTAATAACTGGGGCAAAGCCCTTTTAATAACTGGGGCATAAGCCCTTTATCATAACTGGGGCATAAGCCCTTTATCATAACTGGGGCATAAGCCCTTTTACACTTCCTCCATCCATATAAAAACCCAACCCAATGCATTTATGAATACATCATGTGCATATCATACATATCATGTGCATATCATACATGTCATGTGCATATCATACATACCATGTTTATCAAAATCCCATGTATTAAAATTTACGTTTAAACCCTAGGGGTATATTGGTCATTTTTACTTAGGGGCAAAACGGTCATTTTCATATTATAAGGGTAATATCATAATTTTACAAAAAATTAGGGATTTTTCCATGTTCATCATCAGTTACTAACTATTCATTTGTTTAAACAGCGTTTCTGGCCCACTTTTAGCGAAACCGGGTTATTGGGCCTAAAACCCTTAATGGGCCCTACTTAGCCGATTTTGTCATCTAGGCCCATTTAGCCTATATCCATAACAGTATTAACAGTCTTAACATGTAATTTAACAGATTTCTATTTTCTAGCAATTTTTCCCAAATGGGCCCGAAAGCCTATTGGGCCCTATTGCAGCCCCTCGAGGCCCAGCTTACCGTGAATGCCAAAAATCACGTTCTTACCGTTCCCAATGTTCCTGATCATCATCTCAACGAATCTAACTAACTAATGAGCGTTCGCTTGCTCACGAGTCCTCGAAATGCCAGAATTTTGGCATTTCGGCTTTTCGGCATTTATCGCTTTAAGCTCGTGAAAGAAAGTTCGTTACACACCTGTTTGGCGATATTCCTCGACGAGATCTCCTACACGATTTCTCCTATAATCCATCATTAATAATCAGCTTCCCATAATTGAACCAAACCAAAAATCATCTAATATTAATACTTACACATTCGGCCACCTCCCTAAACTAGAGGGGTTTCGGCTTTTGGCCAAAAGTTACTCTAGGAATTGTTTAGAGTTCGAGCACTTACCACAGTCTTTCTCCTCTTGAATCCCGATACCTAAAAGGTAAAGGAATTGAATGCCAACAATTGAAAAGGAAAGAAAAGGTTGCTGGTCACAAAGAATTGCCACCCCCTATCTTCACTGATTTTGGCTTTTGCGGTATTTTGGCAGAAGTAGAGATAAGGGAAAGAAACAATAGTGAATTGAGGGAAATAGTGGGTTAATTTGAAAGAAGGAAAAGGAAGAAAAAATGAATGGGAGGGAGGTAGATTCGGCTGGAAAAGAAAAGAGAGAAAAAGACTAACCTCAAGGGAGAAAACGGCACACCAATACCTAAGTGCCGAAAATCCCTAACTAAAACCCCTCTGCCGAAAATCCCCTCTCCAATCTCCCTTATTCGGCCAACTCTATCTCCATATCAAATCCCTAAAATCTCTCCCCTTATCCCTCCTTAATCTATGCATTTGACTTGATCCAACTCTCCTCTTACAGAATCTACTTAGGTTCCAACACTTACTCTTCCTGCACATAAAAATAAATACTCTTATTTGCCAACACAGGGAATCGATCCCAGGTCTTCCCTTATGCTCCACACGCCACCTTTTTAGGAGCCTAGTGCCGTCACCCTTGCCACTTTACGAAAGCTCTTTTTGTGATACATTTTACCCACAACTTTACATATGGGCACCTAGCCAAAACCCCTAACTCCTAAGTCCAAAATTTAAAAATTCTACCGGGTTTTGGCCAATTCATGGGCCTTCCATAAGCCCATTTACATACCCAAATTATGAATTCCATAATCACATACCAAACTTTAGAAACTTACTTAAAATATCAAGAATCGCAAAAAACCCGAAAATCAGGTTGTTACAGATTCGCCGGTACTGAAACTAAATCCCATGTACGATTCTGAATTAAAGCCTGAAGCTCGTCATTAACAGCCTGCTTCCATGACGGGATTGTCATTGCCTCATGAATAGTTGAAGGTTCCACATCACTCATTACTGCCATATATATCTTTGGTTTGTAAATCCCCATCTTACTCCTAGTCATCATGGGATGACTATTTATTAAAGAAGAGCCCTTTTGATCAACAACTGGAGCTAAATGACCTTCTGAATTGTCCAAAGAAGAATCCACAAGACTAGTATCCACACGACTAGTATTACTAGCTAGAGTGGAATCAACCGTAGGTTACTCTGATATATTTGCAGGAGAAACCATGAATATAGGCAAGGAGGTAACATCTCTCGTGAACTACTCAGATCTGTTGTCAGGGACAGAAACTACAGACTGTTAAATAAACTTAAATGAAAGTTAAGAGTCATGTAAGTGAAAGGTCAAGAGTTGAAAGGTCAAGAGTTATATTGTTTATTAATGGGTTTAAATTAGTAGTTTTTTGTTTAAGAAAATGAAAGGTCAAGAGTCATCGGTTTATGGTTATTATTAGATTTTAATATTTTCAATTTTTGTTGTTTTAAATGGTAAACTATAGCCTATAAATAGTTTGTAAGCTTTTGATTTTATATGCGAGAACAATTTTATATTGAGAACATTTTTCACAATTTGGTATCAGAGCTATGGAGAGTGTGACTAGTAATGTGCCATTACCTCGACTAACAAAGGTGAACTATAAGAATTGGAGCATCCAAATGAAAGCTCTTCTCAGGTCTCAAGATGGTTGGGAGGTGGTCCAAGAAGGTTTCGTAGAATCGACAACTACTGCGGGATATACGGCGGCTCAAAACAAGGCGTTGAAAGAAATGCGGTCGAAAGATAAGGCGGCATTGTACATGTTATTTCGAGCCGTTGATGAGTCAGGCTTTGAGAAGATTGCAAGTGCGACAACTTCAAAAGAAGCGTGGGACATTTTAGCAAAGGTGTACAAAGGAGCCGGCCGAGTTAAACAAGTCCGACTTCAAACTCTTCGTGGCGAGCTGGAAGGCATGAAGATGAAGGAATCAGAAGGTGTCTCCGACTACATCACGCGTGTTCAAACCGTGGTGAACCAACTCAACCGAAACGAAGAAGCGTTAACTGATGCACGAGTTGTGGAGAAGATTTTGAGATCGTTAACTGACAGTTTCGAAAATGTCGTATGTGCCATAGAAGAGTCAAAAGATCTAGCAACGCTTACAGTCGATGAACTCGCCGGTTCTCTCGAGGCACATGAACAACGTAAGAAGAAGAAGAAAGAGGAGACACTCGAGCAAGCACTTCAAACCAAGGCATCAATCAAAGACGAAAAGGTTCTCTATTCTAAAAGCTTTCGAGGTAGAGGCCGTGGTCGTGGAGATCGAGGAAATGGTCGTGGTGGAAAAGGTCGTGGTCAAGAAGGGAATTATGAAGAGAAGGAGCATTCAAACCAACAAAATTGGCGGGGAAGAAGACGTGGTCGTGGAAGAGGCGGATGGTCGAATTATTCCAATGTCGAGTGCTACAAGTGTGGCAAATATGGTCACTATGCGAAGGATTGTAACTCTGATAAGTGTTACAATTGTGGTAAGGCGGGACACTTCGCGAAAGAATGTCGCTTCTCGGAAATGGTGGAAGAGACAACCAACCTAACCACGGAAAATGAGGAGGCAAAAGGTTTTCTCTTGATGGCACACAACGAAGTCAACACCAACAACAACATGGTGTGGTACCTTGACATGGGTGCAAGCAACCATATGTGTGGGCTCAAGCACCTATTCAAAGAGATGCAAAAGGTTGAAACGGGACATGTGTCATTTGGAGATGCGTCGAAGGTTGAGGTAAAAAGCCAAGGTACCATTTGTTATTTACAAAATGATGGGTTAATTGGGTCAATCCATGATGTGTATTACGTACCAGACCTCAAGAGCAACATTTTGAGTATGGGGCAACTCATGGAAAAAAGTTATTCGGTACTTATGAAAGATCGAGTGTTACACTTGAAAGATAAAGAAGGGTGTTTGGTCGCTCGAGTTGAAATGGAGAGAAATCGCATGTTCAGGTTGAATTTGAGAAGTGTTCGAGGAAAATGTTTGCGAGTTGATGTTGAAGACAAGGCGTTGCTATGGCATCTCCGTTTTGGCCATCTACATTATGGTGGTCTAAACAAGTTGGCAAAGAAGAATTTGGTGCATGGGCTACCAGACATGGACTATGAGGGAAAATTTTGTGAAGAATGTGTGCTCGGTAAGCATGCGAGAACTTCGTTTCAAAATAAGGCAGAATATCAGGCTAAGCAACTTCTCGAATGGATTCATACCGACATATGTGGACCAATCACCCCTGAATCTTTTAGCGGTAAAAGGTATTTCATTTCTTTTATCGATGATTTCTCACGAAAAACTTGGGTTTATTTTCTTAAAGAAAAATCCGAGGCATTGGAGGTGTTTAAAAAGTTCAAAGTGATGGTGGAAAAAACAACTGGTAGACACATCAAATCTATACGATCTGATAGAGGTGGCGAGTATACTTCGACGGCTTTCATGGAGTATTGTGAGGAGCAAGGCATAAGACGATTCCTAACTGCACCGTACTCTCTCCAACAAAATGGTGTGGCCGAGAGGAAGAATCGGACTATTCTCGACATGGTTCGATCAATGCTCAAGAGCAAGAAGATGCCGAAGGAATTTTGGGCGAAAGCCGTGCAATGTGCCATCTATGTGCAAAATCGATGTCCACATGCGAAGTTGGATGATCAAACACCACAAGAAGCTTGGAGCGGACAAAAACCATCAATTTCTCATCTTAAAGTATTCGGTAGTGAGGCCTATGCACATGTGCCAGATCAGCGAAGAACGAAGCTCGAAGACAAAAGCAAAATGTTTATTTTTATTGGGTATGATGAGAAAACAAAAGGATACAAGCTACTCGACCCGATAAGTAAGAAGGTTGTGGTAAGTCGTGATGTACGATTCAATGAAGCAAGCGAGTGGGATTGGAATAACTCAACGGAGGTTATCACCAAAGATGGAGGATCATCAATCGCTACACCAACAATCATACCGATAAATCCTGAAACTACCGATGATGAAGATGAACCGCAACAACCAAAAATGCGAAGTTTGCAAGATTTGTATGATTCAACAAATGAGGTACATATTGTATGTCTTTTGGCAAATTCTGAGATTATAAGTTTTGAAGAGGCTGCACGGGACAAGAAGTGGCAAACTGCTATGGATGAGAAGATTAAAGCAATTGACCGCAACAACACATGGGAGTTAACAGAATTGCCGAAAGGAAGTCAACCCATTGGTGTGAAGTGGGTGTTCAAAAGAAAGATGAATGCTCAAGGCGAGTTAGAACGGTACAAGGCGTGACTCGTTGCAAAGGGATATAAGCAAAAGGAGGAGATCGATTATGATGAGGTATTTGCTCCTGTTGTAAGAATGGAGACAATCTGGCTGCTCATTGCACAAGCGGCACAATTTAAATGGCCAATATTTCAAATGGATGTCAAGTCGGCATTCTTGAATGGTGTGCTCGAAGAAGAAGTCTACATCGAACAACCACCCGGGTACATGAAAAATGGAGAGGAGAAAAAGGTGCTGAAATTAAAGAAGGCACTTTACGGGTTGAAGCAAGCACCGCGGGCATGGAATACTCGTATCGATACATACTTCAAGGAGAATGGGTTCAAACAATGTCCTTATGAACATGCCCTCTACGTGAAGAAGAATGGAGTTAATATGTTATTTGTTGCTCTTTATGTCGATGACCTCATTTTTATGGGGAACAATGGTAAGATGATACTGGATTTTAAGAGCAAAATGACACAAGAATTCGAGATGACAGATTTGGGTTTAATGAAATTTTTCCTTGGTTTGGAGGTTCGACAAGAAAGGACAGGTATTTTTGTGTCACAGGAGGCATATGCAAAGGAAATTTTGAAGAAGTACAAGATGACACATTGCAACTCGGTATCAACACCAATGGAACCAGGTGTAAAACTCTCAAAATTCGATGGAGGAGAACGAGTCGACGCAAGTAAATACCGAAGTTTGGTGGGAAGCCTTCGCTATCTCACTTGCACAAGGCCTGACATTTCGCTAAGTGTTGGCATTGTAAGTCGATTCATGGAGGAGCCGGTTTATTCACATTGGAAGGCGTTGAAGCGAATCCTACGGTACATTCAAGGAACGGTGTCACACGGGTTATTTTATTCAAATATGGAAGATTACAAGTTGATTGGGTATTCCGACAGTGATTGGTGCGGAGACTTAGATGATCGGAAAAGTACATCGGGATATGTGTTCTTTATGGGTAACACAGCATTTGCTTGGCTTTCAAAGAAGCAACCAATCGTGACACTATCGACATGTGAAGCTGAATATGTGGCAGCATCTTGGTGTGTGTGTCATGCTATATGGCTCAGAAATTTGTTGGGTGAGTTGGAGCAACAACAACTTGGTGCAACTGAGATACGAGTTGACAATAAATCAGCGATTGAGTTGGCAAGGAACCCAGTGAATCATGAGAGAAGCAAACACATTGACATTCGTTTTCATTTCATCCGAGATCATGTAAAGGAAGGAAGTGTGAAATTAGTGCACGTGGCAAGTCGGGACCAAGTCGCGAATATCTTTACAAAACCGCTACCGATGATACTCTTCGACAACTACAAGAAATTAATCGGCATGAAGGATGGCAGAAGCATTTAAGTTTACAGGGGAGTTTTGTTAAATAAAATTAAATGAAAGTTAAGAGTCATGTAAGTGAAAGGTCAAGAGTTATATTGTTTATTAATGGGTTTAAATTAGTAGTTTTTTGTTTAGGAAAATGAAAGGTCAAGAGTCATTGGTTTATGGTTATTATTAGATTTTAATATTTTCAATTTTTGTTGTTTTAAATGGTAAACT
Source organism: Gossypium hirsutum (assembly GCF_007990345.1). NCBI lineage: Eukaryota > Viridiplantae > Streptophyta > Magnoliopsida > Malvales > Malvaceae > Gossypium > Gossypium hirsutum. The sequence goes on from NC_053429.1 coordinate 6,228,396, forward strand.
ATAGCCTATAAATAGTTTGTAAGCTTTTGATTTTATATGAGAGAACAATTTTATATTGAGAACATTTTCCACACGGACTTCGACAATTGAGCAAATGGAAAAGTAGCCTCGTCAAAACGAACATGACGAGAAATATAAATACGTCCATATCGATTAACACATTTATATCCCCTGTTATTTGTGGCATAACCCAAAAAAGTACAAGGAACAAACCTGTATTGAAGCTTGTGACGATTATATGGTCGAAAAAGCGAATAGCAAAGACATCTGAAAACCTGAAGCTGTTGATAATCTGATTTGCGACCAAAAAACTGCTCACAAGGAGATATACCAGCTAGACCTTTAGTTGGAAGAACATTCATGATATACATAGCTCTAGCAAACGCATCAGCCTAGTAGGAAATGGGCAAGGAAGCTTGAGCTAACACCACTAGTCTGTTTCAACAATCTGTCGATGGCGACGTTCAATGAGACCATTTTGCTTCGAGGTATGCGGGCATGATACACGATGAGCAACTCCAAATTGTTTCAGATATACATCAAATGAGCGAAACTCACCACCACCATCAGTTTGAAGCTGTTTGAGTTTAACACCTAATTGCAGCTCAGCATATTTCTTGAATGAAAAATGCAGAAAAGGCATCAGATTTCTTTTTAAGAAAATAGATCCAGGTGTGTCGAGAAAATGAGTCAACAAAGGACAAGTAATATTGATAGCCAGAAGAAAAGCAAGGAGCTGGCCCCCATACATCAGTAACTACCAGTTCTAAATGGGCAGTATACACACAATCAGAATAACTAAAGGGCAATTTGTGTCCCTTTCCTAACTCACAAGTATTACACAACGTATAGTTTTTACGTGTCGAAATTCTAATTTTACAAGAATTCAAAATGCTACGAACAACATCACATGATGGATGACCCAATCTCCGATGCCACCTGTCGAACTTAACATCTAACCTCTACTGTTGAAAGGACTCTGGTAATGCTAGCTGTACTTTCAGCAGCATTAAAGGCAAAATCTGACTTGACAGTATCAAACCGAAACAGCCTATTCAACTCACTTCCGCAGAGCAATGTCTGATGAGTCTTCAAATCCTTGACATAGCAGCAGTTAGGATAAAATTCAAAATATACACCATTATCGTTAGCAAACTTAGAAACTGACAATAGATTTTTTTTAATATCAGGAACATATAACAGATCCCGAAGCAATAATGGACTGGAATCATCAGCCAAGATAGACGAACCACCAACATGTGTAATAGGTAGAGAAAATTCATTACCTATAACAATCTTACCTCCACCATTGTACAAATGAGCATCAGAAAATTTTGCTGAGTCATTTGTCATATGAGCAGTAGCGCCACTATCAGGATACCAAACGGGATCGACAACTATAGATGGAACTGCAAGCCCAGGTGATCCAGTCAATTGAACTGCATGACCACTCGTTGAACACATCAACTGTGATATGAGCCTCGATCGCCTATGCATACAGTCTGAACCAGAAATAGAATACCCACGTGATGTCTGACCAAAACTGCAAGCATGTGAAAGTGTGAACTTTGACCACGCTGAGTAGAATCTATCTCATTAAGTGTAGGTTGGATCTGTCGAAGAGGTTCACATACTGTTGGCGAACTCTATTTCTAAAAAAATCGCTCTGATACTATATTAGAAACTCATATAATACTTCATGTATTCAATTCAAGGTGCCGAATACAGTAGCAGTAATATCTTATATAACAGTATACTTCACAACTGATTAGTAACTAACTATAACCAGAATACAATTGACTATAACAAAATACTAACTAATATAGTTACTCTTGTTGTTCCAATAGGGTCGGAAGCGTGTAAATTATTGTACTAAAAAATCACACAAAGTTTAATTCCCAAGAAAGAGAGGTGGATCACATGGATCTCTTAAATACCAAGTCTTTCCTTAGACAGAATATCCCTTCTATAGTAATTTAATAGCACAATTAAATACTACTATTATACCCTCAAATATTGAAAGAAAAATAGGACAAGAAAGAACACAAGAGTTTTAACGAGGTTCGGTAAATTATACCTACGTCCTCGGGCACTAACACCAGATGATAACTTTACTATCTCCAAAGTATTACAAACAAATAGAATTCCTTAAGAATTCTCAAATGGGAGAAGAGAGAAAACTAAGAGAGAAAGATTGGTTGGGATGGTTGAAATGAAAAATGAAAAGGCCTATTTATAGTTGAAGTTCAGGGACTAACTTGCAAATGGCCTAAAAAATTAGGGACCAAAATTGCAATTATCCCATTCAACTTTTCAACATTCGGTGCAACTTGCTCAACCTTTTTAACAAGTTGCTTCCTACCTTTTTTGACCTTTCAACAATCTCCACCTTGAAGATTTGATTAGGATAATCACATCTTCACACACTTCCTTCAACTCCCCAAATTCGATAAAGTTATCTTTTGTAGTGCCTCTAAATGCGCTCTCGAGCGCCATACACCTGTAGGTGCTCAAATTCTCAGGATGTTAATCAAGTTCAAACAATGATTAAACTTGATTGTTGTTACCACTTTGGTCATCATATCTGCGGGATTATCTGCTGTCGGAATCTTCTGAAGTAGAATTTTTCCTTTTTCAAAGACTTCCCGCACAAAGTGATATCTTACGTCGATATGCTTGGTTCTTGAATGATAGACTTGATTTTTCGCTAAATGAATAGCACTCTGACTGTCACAATATAGACTAATGTGACTTTGAACAACTCCCAAGTCTTTCAATAATCCATTAAGCCAAATAGCCTCCTTAACAGCTTCTGTAACTGCCATATATTCTGCCTCTGTAGTAGACACAGCTACTGTAGACTGTAAGGTAGACTTCCAACTCACTGGGGCTTTCGCAAGAGTAAACAGATACCCCATAGTTGAACGACGTTTATCTAAATCACCAGCAAAGTCGGAATCAACATATCCAACTACAAACTGACCAAGTGCTTCATCCTGTTCAAAAATTAAACCAACATCTACGGTTTTTCGAAGATACCGTAGAATCCATTTCACAGCTTGCCAATGTCCTTTTCCAGGATCATGCATATACCTGCTCACAACTCCAACAGCTTGTGAAATGTCAGGCCTCGTACACACCATCGCATACATCAAACTCCCAACTGCATTAGCATATGGGACTTTCGCCATATATTCTCTTTCATCTTCAGTCTTTGGAGATAAATGAGCACTAAGTTTCAAATGAGAAGCAAGTGGGGTACTTACATGTTTTGTGTTTTCATTTACACCAAAACATTGTAATACCTTTTTCAGATATTACTTCTGATTTAAACAGAGCTTGCCTCTCGGTCTATCTCTACTTATCTCCATGTCGAGAATCTTCTTGGCCTCACCTAGATCTTTCATCTCGAACTCTTGATTCAACTGAGCCTTCAGCTTATCTATCTCATTTTGGCTCTTCGAAGCGATTAACATATCATCAACATACAAGAGTCGATAAATGAAAGATCCGTCATGCAGCTTCTGCAAATATACACAATTGTCATATTTGCTTCTTGTGTACTTCTGCCTTCTCATAAAGCTATCAAATCGCTTGTACCACTGCCTCGGGGATTGCTTCAATCCATATAGCGATTTGTTAAGCTTACAAACCCAATTTCTACCACCAGCATCTGTGTATCCTTCGGGCTGAGTCATATAGATCTCCTCTTCTAACTCACCATGCAAGAAAGCCGTCTTAACATCAAGTTGAGCTAGCTCCAAATTCAACTGTGCTACCAAAGCCAACAAAATTCTAATGGAGGAATGCTTCACAACAGGGGAAAATACATCATTGTAGTCAATTCCCTCCTTCTGAGCGTAGCCTTTAGCTACCAATCTTGCCTTGTAGCGAATATCCTTCTTGCTAGGAGATCCATCTTTCTTTGCGAATACCCACTTGCATCCGATTGCCCTTTTACCTTTCGGTAATTGCGCCAACTCCCAAGTATTATTCTTCCAGAGAGACTGCATTTCTTCATCCATGGCGCTTTTCCATTTATCACTTTCTAAGCTTTGCATTGCTTCTTGATAAGTGATAGGAATATCATCAACAACGGGAAGGGCGTAGGCCACCATATCAGTAAATCGAGCAGGTTTACGAATTTCTCTCCGTGGCCTTGCAACTACAACTGGTTCTGGTGTACTTAGTGGTTCTTGGGTTAGAACCTCTTCAACCTCTAATTCCTCCATTGTGGCTGGAGAATTAGACTTATTAACTGGGCAAATCCCCATCTGCTCAAACTCCACCTGTTTTGGAGTACACTCCACCTGCTGTGGAGTATTGCTCGTCTGAATATCTTTATCTGCTACCTTTTTCAATGTGGCAGATTCATCAAAGGTAACATCTCTGCTACAGATCATTTTCTTTGTGCTTAAACACCAAAGACGAAATCCCTTCACTCCAGAAGTGATTCCCATAAAGAGAGCTTTTTTTGCCCTCGGATCTAACTTTGACTCCTTCACATGGTAATATGCAGTGGATCCAAACACATGTAAGGAATCATAATCTGTAGCCGATTTTCCAGACCATACCTCCATAGGAGTTTTTCTTTCTAATGCAGATGATGGCAAACGATTAACAAGATGGCCAGCGTATGTCACAGCCTCAGCCCAAAATTACTTGCCCAACCCAGCATTGGACAACATACATCGAACTTTCTCCAGCAATGTTCGATTCATACGCTCTGCCAATCCATTCTGCTGTGGTGTATACTTAACTGTGAAGTGTCGAACAATACCATACTCTTGGCACACATCAAAGAACGGATCACTTTTATATTCCCCTCCATTGTCCGTCCTAAGCCGCTTGATTTTCTTGCCAGTCTGGTTTTCGATCATAGTTTTCCATTTAAGAAAAACTCTAAGCACTTCATCCTTAGTTCTCATGGTATACACCCAAACTCTTCTGGAAAAGTCATCAACAAAAGTAACAAAGTAGTGTTTTCCTCCCAATGAAGGTGTGTTGGAAGGCCCCCACACATCTGAGTGAACATATTCCAAAATACCTTTTGTATTATGGATAGCAGTACCGAATTTCACTCTCTTTTGCTTTCCCAGAACACAATGCTCGCAAAATTTTAATTTGCAAGCCTTTGCACCTTTCAACAATCCTTGCTTTGCCAGAATTTGCAAGGATTTTTCGCTGGCATGTCCCAACTTCATATGCCACAACTGCATTGAGTCCAATTCTTTGTTACTGGAAGCTGTAGCGACTGCTCCAATAACTGTACTACCTTGGTAGTAATACAAGTTATTTTTCCTGATGCCCTTCAATATCACAAGTGCGCCAGATGTCACTTTCAAAATCCCATCTCTCATAGTAACAACTGAACCATTGGATTCCAAGGCTCCCAATGAGATGAGATTTTTCTTCAAACTGGGCACGTACCGAACATCAGTCAGAACTCTGGTTGATCCATCTTGATTCTTTAATTGGATTGAACCTATCCCAACAGTTTTACAGGCATTGTCATTGCCCATATAAACAACTCCTCCATTTAGTTCTACTAAATCAGAGAACCACTCCCGGTTAGGGGACATATGATAGGTACAACCCGAATCCAATATCCACTCATCTGAATGGAACGACGATGATGATGCAACCAGTGATAGTTCAGAGTCACTAGTATCATGCTTAGCAACACAAGCATCTACAGCAGCTTTTCCCTTATTCTTCAGCTTTGGACAATTTTTCTTCCAGTGGCCTTTCTCATGACAAAAAGCACATTCATCTTTCCCGAGTCTGGACTTTGACTTTGATCTCCCCTTTTGAGTTTTCTTCCGAGTGTATGAATGACCTCGAACTACTAAAGTTTCTGTATCTCTGATTGAGTTTTTCTGTTTGTCCTTCTTTTTCTGTTCATAACTGTATAAGGCCGCACAGACTTCGCTCAGAGATATATCACTCCTGCTATGAAGTAGAGTAGTTTCTAGGAACTCAAACTCCTCAGGAAGTGACCCCAACAGCATCAAAGCCAAATCTTCATCTTTGAATGTCTCATCCATATTCAGTAAATCAGTGACTAACTGATTAAATTTGGTGATGTGATCATTCATTGTGGTACTTGGGACGTATGTGAAGCGAAACAGTCTTTTCTTCAAGTGGAGCTTATTTTGACTGTTTTTCTTCAAAAAAATTTCTTCAAGTGCCACCCACAACTTATTTGCAGAAGTCTCCTTTGAAAAAGCATACCTCTGCTCTCGAGAAAGGCATGATCGAATTGTGCCACATGCCAACCGATTGATCGCCTTCCAATCTTTCTCCTATACATCATCTGGTTTCTCTTCATCAATGGCAATGTCTAGACCCTGCTGAAAAAGGGCATCTAGAACCTCACTTTGCCACATACCAAAATGGCCCGTGCCATCAAAGATCTCCACGGCCAATCTTGCATTTGCAATTGTCGGTCTTGTCCACATGGACGATGTTGAAGCTCCTACACCGACCGTTTTCTCCATAATCTTTCAATATACCTAAGGAAATCTTTTCTAATGTGGAAGATCAGTTCAAACTGCAACCACAGAGCATACTACGATTAACCTTCGGCTCTGATACCACTTGTTGTTCCAATAGGGTCGGAAGCGTGTAAATTATTGTACTAAAAAATCACACAAAGTTTAATTCTCAGGAAAGAGAGGTGGATCACATGGATCTCTTAAATACCAAGTCTTTCCTTAGACAGAATATCCCTTCTATAGTAATTTAATAGCACAATTAAATACTACTATTATACCCTCAAATATTGAAAGAAAAATAGGACAAGAAAGAACACAAGAGTTTTAACGAGGTTCGGTAAATTATACCTACGTTCTCAGGCACTAACACCAAATGATAACTTTACTATCTCCAAAGTATTACAAACAAATAGAATTCCTTAAGAATTCTCAAATGGGAGAAGAGAGAAAACTAAGAGAGAAAGATTGGTTGGGATGGTTGAAATGAAAAATGAAAAGGCCTATTTATAGTTGAAGTTCAGGGACTAACTTGCAAATGGCCTAAAAAATTAGGGACCAAAATTGCAATTATCCCATTCAACTTTTCAACATTCGGTGCAACTTGCTCAACCTTTTTAACAAGTTGCTTCCTACCTTTGTTGACCTTTCAACAACTCTAACACTCCTCAGGAATGGGACCTAAAATATTATTGTTAAACATGTAAAGCAAGCTTAGGTTTTTTCAAGTTTCCAAATGTATAAGGAATGGAACCAGTTAGACAGTTGGTGTCGAGGTGAACTTCAACCAAATTCCTAAGATTTCCTAATTCTAGAGGAATGGAACCAAAAAGCCAGTTGTCTCAGAGGAACAGAATTTCCAAGTTTCTCAAACTGCAAGTGAAGCAGAATAGAGCCATTCAGTTGGTTTTCACTCAACTGTAGTTCAATAAGAGAATTCAAGTTTCATATCTCCTCAAGAATGGGACCAAAGAGTTGATTTTCATAAAGAGGGGCAAGTGTAAGAAGTCTTAAGTCACCAAATAGGATGAAGCCAGATAGATTATTTTGATGCATGCTTATTTGAGAAACAAATTCCATATTCCCTAATTCAGAGGGAATGGGACATCATAGACTATTGTTAAACATTTAGCACATTCTATTTTTTAATGGTTCCAAATGTGGAAGGGATGAGACCAGTTAGATAGTTGCTGTCCAGGTAAACTTCAACCAAATTCCTAAGGTTTCCCAATTCTGGAAGAATGAAACTAGAAAGGGAATTATTATAGAGAAGCAAGGAAACAAGTCAACTTAGTTTTCTAAGAGAAGCAGGAATGGAACCATTTAGCTTGTTGCTACACAAGGCAAGGTCAGTGAGAAATTTGAGTTGACCAATTTCTCGAAGAAGCTGTTCAACTGATTTTATTATACCGGGTCGGATTCCAGGTTGGATTTTGAAAATGGATAAGAGAAGCTGCATCTCTTTGGGATGTCAGTCACCTTTTATTATATCGGGTCAGATTCTGGGTTGGATTTTGAGTCGGGTCATTTTAATTATAAATATATAACAATTTGTCTCACACCTGATCGAATAACAATTATAAGATAACTCTTTCAGACAACCTGACATTTATGAAATTTGTGTAATTTATGACTTTTATACAAGTTTTAACTTGAAGCTTTATCGAGTGAGTTTTTTGTTTGATAGTGTAATATAGGAGTCAAGAATTATATTGCAGAATATTGCAAACTATATTTCCCATAAGATAGAATTTGTTTGTAAATAGGATCAGAGGTTGCGAGATTAACTCTGCTAACTCAAAAGATCAGATGTTACGACCTTAACTCTGCTAACCTTAATAATCAGTTGGGAGTGTAGATCCACAAGTTTTCAAAAAGCCAAAGGTCATGATATTAAATCAAACGAACTATAAGAAAGCCAAAAATCGTGATCGTAAATCAGCTTGACAACATAAAAGATATAAGTCAAATCTGTACTCACACATAGAGCTTGAAGAATAGAGCAGCAAGATACTTTATAGATATAAATAACAAGATAGTAAAAGTGGAGAAGAAGGAACACACAAATTTTACATGAAAAACTCGTACTAAGAGTATAAAAACCACGGACAAAGTAGGTTTTGACTTTTCACTAAATGAGTAAACAAACGAGAATATAATAGGGAGAAAATAAAGCTAAATGTATTAAATGTACAAACTCAAACCCTAAAAACAAAGCTTTAATTCTCATAGAGTTCTCTCAAAAGGGGTACAAAATTCTCTATATAGTTACCACGTAAAATGTCACTAAAACTCATTTGCGACTACATCTTTCATTACTTTTTAATTGGCCTCTCAAAATAGGGATACAATTTCCCATTAAATAGGCTAAGATTAGAGGTCTAATCATACTAAAATATCACTGGAAGAAGAAACCCGATGTTTGTGGGAAACACATCGCCATGTTGCAACATCCTCATTCGTGTTGTCATGATATCGTTTGTCATCGCGACGTTGAGAAACTTCTCATTGTGACGTCGCTGTCTGTTTGGTCGAAAATACGATCCACATCCTACAAGATTAGTTATTTTTTTTGAGTAATGGTGATGTTAAGATTTCGAAGTTCATGGCTATGGCAGATCTACTCTTAATTTTCCCCTAATTTCAGCCAACAACATGGAACTCTTTTCATCGTTTGTTCTAGTTCCTAATTTTTTTTTTTGGCTTTAGTGGTGTTGAATTTTTTTGGCATATTCTCTATAGCTTATGGTGGTGATTTATTATTATTATTATTATTTTTTATTGTCAAATATATTCTCCTCATTTTCATAGTTCCACTGAACTGAATCTTCCTTAGTGGTGGACCTCCATGCTATATACCTACCAAATGTCAAATACTGTTTCATGTAATCCTGATAAATCTCACTCATTTCATTATCATTTTTTTACTGGTCATCTGCAATTGCAAGCTTTTGGTGGTAATTATGAGTCTATTAGTGCAATACTAGTTTGGCTAAAAGCTTGAATTACATGTAAAAATTTATGAAGTATTGAAAATTAATTGTGGGGACAAATGATGGGTTCACTTATTTTAAAAACTTGGGTTAAATTATTATTTGAAATTTGAAATTATTTTAATATTGAGGTTTAAATATTTTTTTGTCTAAATTACACTCTAAATTTAGTAATTATTTTCACATTTAGGTTTGAACTAGGCAATTGTTTTTATATTTAGGCTTAAATTTTTTTCTCAAGTTTAATACTAAATTTAGCAATTGTTTCTACATTGGCGACTGAAATTTAAGGTTTTGAAGCCTCAATATGAAATCAATTGTCAAGTTTAAGGTCTAATTTAGACAAAAAAAATTCAAGTTTTAATGTGAAAATAATTACCAAGTTCAAGTTCCAAAAAATGATTTAACCCTTAAAAATTGTAACAATTTGTTTGCAGAAAAATAAGTAGTTATATCACTGGAAAAAAAATTGGGGTGGTGAAAACAGATTCCATCTAATTTGCCTGGAAATTTCATTATCTGCTGCTTGTTGCTGGCAACTAGCTATTGGCATTATGATCCTTATGTTGTCCATTATGATGCTAACCTGAATAATTAGCTTATTTGGATAAAATACCCCTGCAAATTGATTATTTTAAAGCTGTTTTCAGCTCTATCATTGACAGATTCAACCTGAAGTGGTCACGATTTGGATGGTATGATTTGGTCTAACTAGCTGGCATATGGAATTTTCATTGTAATTCAATATTATTGTTAATATACTTGGTTTTTTTTTATCTTGAAACGTGTTGTACTACCATAAGATTCGAATTCAATTTTTTTTAAAAAAATATTGAACTCTTAATTATTTTTTTTTTTAAATATCGAACTCTTAATTACCCAATTTAATAAAACATAGGTTGAATTTTAAAAAGGCTTACAACCATTATAAACAGCACAAAAAAGAATCTTTGAACAAAAGCATATCTGCAAATGGAGTTTAGGTTCCCCATTAGGCAACTTATGCATATCTTAATGATAATGATTCTTTCGTTCCTTATATTATTATTAGTTTAAATCTTTCTGTTTTTGGAGTTTTCCTGGTAGTATCAAATGCACAGTTGTATTTCATTGTTGATGGCCATCAAATTGCTGTATTTGTTACATGAAAAAATTGGTAATGTTTCATGGCAGTGAATCAACATGAATATTTGTGCCAACCTAGTTTATTATTAGTCAACTATTGGTGGTGGTGGTCCTGCTAACACAATCAGATAAGGCTTGTTCATAAATAATGCTAATGTTTTAATGTCCCCATCATAAAAGAGCCAGTTCACCAATTACCTCCTTTTAATATTTGTTTTAATTTCGAAGTTTAATGTAACATTGAATATTTTAAATAAAAAATAAAAAAATTAAAAGTATTTAAAATAAGGTTTAATAAAAAAAATATAATCCAAATCAATAAGCTTACTCAATACACCCACATTATCATCCCGTAAAATATCAATAATGCATTTATAATTTACAATTTTTTATTTTTTTAATATAGGTAGATGATTAATATCTTCCTTTGCATATAATAATAATATAAAAAATAGACTTCTATTACTTTCTTTATTCTTGATCTAAATCTTATTTTATTAAAGGAAAAATCTACAAGGGAATATTTAAGTGTTGAAATGATAAAGAAAAGAGAGTGGTACTTTGTTGATATGTGAGTGCTCAACTTGCAATTTTAGAATTCACAAAAAAAAAAAAAAACAGACTTTACTAAGAATGTGAGAAAACATGATTCCCACTCATCACTTCCATTTTCTTTTATAATATTATTAAAATTCTAATCATTAAAATTAAAAAGTTTGACCTGCTTTGTCAATAAATTACAGGATTAAAATTCAGCATTTGTAACCATTTCCTTTCATTTTCATAGAATTTCACTGTTCAAATTTTTGTTGTTTTCATGTTTTAAAATTCCCTTCAACTAATATCATCTTCTTTTCTTGTGTTCAACATGTTAGATGAAATTGAGTAAGCTTGTATACCCACTAAGTTGCATGTCATGCAAAATCCAATTCTAATAATATCTTTCTTTTTAAAAAAAAATTATTTACAATTTCCTCACTTTTTCATCTCTAAAATTTTTTTTATGCCGGTTGAGTCTAACTCGATTGATATAAGCATTATTGTCAATGCAAGAAGACTTGGGTTCAAATGCGCTAAAGTGCATTATCCTCTTATTTATGAGTTGAGAAGGGACTAAATATTGCGTTAAAAAGAGCAGATATAATAATCAAACACCTATAATGAGATTATTCTAAAAAAATTATCTTAATTTTTTTAAAGTTATAAGGCAGCTCACACAATTATACTTAAATTTTATTTTTGGTCATTGAACTATATAAAGCACAAAATGATCATCAATTAATTGTGTATTTTTTTTCCAATTCCTTTAAATGATCTTAATTTTGTGACAGAAAGATAACGTGGCAGTTCTAAAGTTGATATAGTAATAGATTTGTCTCTCAACGATTATATATTTTACCAATTTGATCATGATTATAAAGAAGTTAACTTTTAATATTTACAAATTATCTCAATTTAATCCTGATCCTAATAAAATCATTAAATTCTTCTATTAATATTTAAAAAAAAACCTAACAGTAAAAAGAAGACTTATTTTCTGCCACTCATTTTCTTGACAAAATAGTTGAGATTTTGTTGTTGAAGGCACCTTTTAGCCCCTATCAATAAATTATGTATAATCAGTTTAGAATTCTCTTGTTTTACCTTTTAGAATTGTTGGGAAAACAACAAATTCATGAAAATAGATAGGATTGGATGTGAGATTGTGATAGGAACCTGGTTGGGTTGGGTTGGGTTGGGTTGGGATAATTGATCAAAGAAAGACAAGACTCAAAAGAGACCAACATACAAATTGAAGATTGAATAACATCAGGTAATTGACAACTAAAAAAGACCAATCCCAATAATGGCGGTCGTCCTCCTTCGCCTCTCTCATCGGAGGACCATCTCCACCACCAACACACTCGCATTTCTTTTACACTGTGTTTAGACATCACCTATTGAATTATTATACACAAATAAAAAATATCTTTGTTATTTCTAAAAGTTGTGGCTTTGGCAGTAATCTTTACTAGTTTCTAGCAAGCTTAGTTTAGTTTCTCTTAATTTTAATTTCTTTTAGTGTTGTTTTCGATGCTTTTACTTTCAGTTTATGGTTGTGATATTGTGCATATATAACAATTACCATGGTAAGTGTATAGTTAGATCTATCGTGAATTGTTATCAAAAATAAAATAATGTGATATTAAATGTAAATTTGAATTTTGAGAGGATGAGGAAAAGGATTGGTGATTTAAGACCTAATTTTCTGTGAATCATTGATGTAATAAATTGTTCTGGAACTTTTGGTAGTGTTCAATTAATTGATCGAATTTTGTTGTCAAAGTAACTTAATGATGGCAGTGGTAAAATGAAACTATTGACGGTTGATTAAAGTGATGTATGTTTAATTAATTTCTGAAATTTTTAAAGTTAATATGTACAACTCGAACACTTTTTGATGATTGTGGCATTTCTAAAGCAGTTGATAATGTTTTTATCATGATCCATACTCTGACAAATTTAAAATCACTATAAATATAAAAATTATAAAGAATTCAATATCTGATTTTATTTAACTATAAGAAAAAGTATTTTATGAATTCTAGTATGATGATCAAAATCTTCACCTCATAAAATTTATCCATGTTGAAGTCTCAAAAAGAAGAATTGGGAGGCCCTGTTTCACTGTGCATAAATACTAACCTTTTAATTATAATTATATGGTATAAAAATTTTATTTTATAAAATTTCTTTCTTAATATGAATATTTTACTCAAACAACAAAAATTCTTCAAATAATATTATATTAGAATTCAAGTAACTGTAAATTAAAAATTGAATAATATGTAAGAGTAAAAAACATGTCAACCCATTCAAACAGATGATTTTGTTGTATCCATCAAATTGCATACATTATTTTAATGGAGCTTTTAACTAGATGGGTTATTCATGAGTGACAATGTAAAAAGCGTCACTTTCCTTATCATTAGATTTTCGGTTAGATTCAGGCAACAATCTCAGTTGAAAAGTTCCTATTTGGGTGCTTTCATTCTCCTCTTTCTTCATCAATTTGCAAACCCCCCCCCCTTCTCTCTCATCAATCTAGCTCTTAGGTTGATTTTAAATCACTAAAATACTGCTTTTTTGCTCTCTTGGAGTTTGAAATCTCCTCAAGCTCCAAGTAATTAACTTTATGCAGTGAATTTTGCACAAACAAAATCTGGGTTATGCATATCTTCTTCTGTAATGTTGGTTTTCCTTTACAAAAAGCAAATTTCAGTTGTCACAGAAAAAAGAAAAGGGCTTTTATATTGAACAGTTGAATTCAATCTATTTGACAAAAAAAAATCTAGGCTTTTGGTTTTAGAGATTAGTATGAGAGTTTGAGGAGAGATTATTTGGTGAGAGATTTCATCTATGGCTGGTGAAGATTTAGTGGAGCTCAAATTCAGGCTTGCAGATGGAACAGATATTGGTCCAACCAAGCATACTCCAGATACAACTGTTGCATCTCTCAAAGAGAAAATACTTGCTCAGTGGCCTAAAGGTTACCCTAACTTTTCCATTTTTTTACCTGTTTAATTATATATTATTCATTGTTTCAACATCAATATAATATATGCTTCCAAATTTGTTGATTTGATTCAACGCTTTTCCATGGTTGCACAATAACTATTTTTCATCTTAGGTGACAAAAAATGGGTGAAGGTTTTTTTTTCTTTTTTTAATCTTTTCTATTCTTGGATCCAGGCCACTGGAACTCAAACGCACCTGAATTTAGATCAATAACACTGTTGTTCTTATTTTGACTGTTCTAATTGAGGCTGACAAAAGTTAAAGCATGCCCCACTCTGCCATTCCATTACGCCTTTGGTTTCACAGATTCTTTTTTGTAATCTAAATTTTCAATATCGAATTAGATGATTGGACCAAACTTAGTTACTAGTACCAGTCTTTCACTCAGTTTTGCCTCCTATAATGAAGACAGTCACAGTTTTTAGTGTATATGGGTACTATATATGTTGCTTTTAATCCTCCTGCACTTTGCTTTATATCTGAATTCTAGTGTTCTTTTTGTTATTATATGGTGTGTCTATGTTCAGTTTTTCGTATTTTTTCATGTTTGAAGGACTATTATACACTCGTACAAATGTTCTAATGTGTACGAATTCATATAAAAGTCCGGGTAACATAGGTTATAACACTGTGATATGGTATATACTCGGCTTCTGTTTTCATATGAAATCACTCTTTTTTGTTTCACAGACAAAGAAAATTGCCCAAAGACAATACAGGATGTGAAGCTAATTAATGCTGGAAAGATACTTGAAAACAACAAGACACTTGCTGAGTCCACACTTCCAGTTGGTGAACTTCCAGGAGGTGTAATTACAATGCATCTCGTTCTACGCCTTCCTTTGTCAGACAAAAACAATGGTAAATCTCCAGCATATCTATTTGATTCATTGCACATGAAAGTAGCTTGAGGGATATGACACAATATGCCTTCTTTTAACCATTAGTTACAATCGACCAACTAAATCACCAATATAGTATGTTGCCCCCATGTGAACATTTTCTTCAATATACTTTCAGCAGCTATCATTCCATAAGTAACCTTAACATTTTGATCCTATTCCTCCTCCTCTGCATGCCAAAAGCTCCACAAAGTTTTTGCTTATAGGTGAAAAATTAGGGTTCTTTTAGTTCATTTCCACACGATCCATGTTTGTTTTCCTATTCTTGTCTCTGAGCACCCATAGCTATTCGAAATTGGAAAACCGGGGTTCAAATATATGTTGTTTAGCACCATATTTGCATTATTAACTTTGCTTGATGTGCCTTAATTACTAATTCCCCACATTTTATCCAGAGAAACAACAGGATGATTCTCCAAAGAAAAGTAGCTGTTCATGCACAATATTGTAGCTGCTTAATCAGATCCGATACTGGTTTCTTCAATGCATTCCTGTTAGATTTGTTCAGATTGCAATCCTTCATCTTTACATGTTTGAGGCTTATTCTGATGGCTACAGAAACATAAACAGAAAAAGTAGTATGGTTTGGTTTTACTGGAATATCTTGCATTTCCATTGTTGCTTCTGAAAAAAAAAGGGTAAAAGACAAGTGTTCAATTTGAAGTTTAGTTGATTATGGATCAGAAAAAGATTAAAAAGTGAAATTTATAGAAGAAATTATTAATTTTTTTGTTTTTTGTTGATACTGCTTTGAAAATGTAAATCCTTGTCACATGCACAGTGGATAACCATGTTTGATTGTTTACAATGATCTTTTTTTTCCATTATAGATGGAGAGTAGAGTAGACCTTAGATTTAGCATCATTACAATTAACTTTCCCATGTTAAAACAAGGTTGATTGAAACCAGAAAGGCTTGAGAAAAGTCTAGTGAAGAACGCAAGGTCAAGCAGAAAATCAACAAAGAAAAGGGCTTATATGCAGAAAAAGGAAGCAGAGATTAAAGAAAAGGTGTGACGCAAATATTGAATAACTGCTGCTAGTAATGAAATGAAAATAGTTGTCAGTAAAGAATTTCACTATACAATAGAAGAATTAAATCACTATGACCAGGGGAAAAAGGTCGAAGTGTTGCATCTATCTATACCTTATGATACTGTTAAACCCGTTACAAAGGCCGGGAAATTTATATTTATTTACATAAAATACAGCTGCTGTGCTTTTGAACATTGTGTACCAAGCTTGGCAAACTTGAACCCTGCAATAGCTTAATAGCCAGTGAAGTCTTAGGAAATTTAATAATTTAATGATAAGGAGCTGCAGGCATAAACTTAATCCTGTAAGGGGTCATTTTAAGGACATCCAGTGCCATGCTTGTTCTTGTGACTCAGGAATGGTCCCCAGGAGAAGCTGATGAGGAGCGAATTAAGTTTTGACCTTTCCTCAATGCCCGAACATTCTTGAGAGTCATCATTAGTTTTTGTCTCTCTCCTTCAACCTCTGCAAATTGGAGGCTTAGCTGAGAGTATCGTTCATGCATCTCTTTTAGTTCGGTCTCTACAGCTCCATATCTGCCCTTTATCTCCAACATGTCTTTGATCAGTTCATTGATGTCCCTGAAACTTTTGAACACTGCTTCCTCATCATTGTGATGTTTCAGGAAGGAGCTGCAGCACAAGAAAATATTATGTCAAATATTCTTCGATGTTTCCTTTCCTCAGTTAGGGTTAGTACTTTAAACATGGAAGCCACAGAAATTTTCTTGAAGTGACCTTCAAGGCCAAAGCAAGTTGTTTCCCTTAACAAAAAAGGTTGTCTCAGAAAAGCAGGCTAATGTTATTTTCTAAAACACAAGTATACCTCTGAAAAAGTATGCTTGACTTCTTTGTTTGCAGTGCCTCCGCAAGCTCAAGTTCCAATGCAAGTACTCGTTCTAATGCATTTCCAGTTTCTGAATATTCATTAAACATAGGAAATATGCTTCCCAGTTCTTCATTCACCTGTGCATAGGCAAAAAGTGAGAACCTGATTGAATTACTTTATCACAGTTTTATGGAACAGGTCCATATTGATCCACCTTATCTAACTGCATTAATTCTTGCTGTAAACCTGGAAACTTGGTGTCGAAATGATGAGCATCTTTTGAAAGAACCAGATTCTCATTTTTCATCCTTTCCAGCTAAAAGCATAAAATGAAAAAGAAAGAAGAGTAAATTAATCACCATTACTAGGTATTATCCTAAAGAAATTTTATGCCACAAATGTAATGATTCCCTAGCTCAACAATGTAAGAAGAAATTGCAATTGAATTCAAGTGAGATCATCACTAACTGGCACCTTATGCTTTGACAATAAACATACCTCACTAGTTAGGTGGTCCATGCTAGATCTTAAGCTTTGAGCTTTAAAATGATCATTGATTAAAGCTAGATGCTTTGCATCACTGTTTGGCAAGTTGCATTGGTTGACAAGTGCCAGACTGTGAACTTCATGTGTATCATTAGATACAAGATCCTGATAAACAATTAAGTAAATCATCACTATAAAGAAATTTCATTATGTAAATAGAAGAGTCACGCAGTAGAGGAAGGATAAATGAATAGATAACATTTTCTTCAAAGAAACCTTCATCCAAGACTTTTGATAAAGGAATAGGATAAATTTGAAAATCAAAAAAAACTTTTTAACCAGTTAACATACAGTCTAAAGCAAAAAATGCAAGATAGCTTATCAGAAGAACTGAAAGGGAGACCTTAAAGATTAACAACTTTGACGATGCTACTAAGCCTAAGGCCTAGCCTGTGGACAGGTCTAGATAACATCAAAGTAAAAATAATGCAATTGTATCCTTAGGACCAAATGCATTTTCAGTTGTTTCTTAGAAAGGCATACTTAGCATTCACAGTAAGTTGATAATCAACATACTAAATGCTTAAATTACATCATTAAATCTAAGATAGTGAAAAACAATATATGCAACACAACAGAATCATATGCTACATAAATATTATAGTAACATAGTTCGTTCAAAAACTGAGAATTGCCAATTGAATCAAGAATAGTGAAAGATATCCTAAGCAAAGTTATAACAGTTACCTGCTCAAGTTGCGAATTTGTGGGTGCACTTGTACAGTCACTTCCATCATCTGCATCTTTGGAGTTTTTTGGAGTATCTTGGTCCAAATATTTAAGATCAATGTCCCTAGTTTGAGCATTATTGACAACCAGCTCATCAGAGAAGCAACCATCTTTCAGTTTGCTATCTTTTTCCTTCTGAACATTCATGGTTGATGTGGATGCCTCGAGCAATTCTTTCACTATGCTAAGTTCAACTGAGATTCTAGATTTTTCCTCCTTGCATTCTTGCAAAAAAGCTTCAAGTTTCTCTTTTTCTTCCTTGCAGCATTCAAGGCTTATCATTGAGCAATCCAATTCAGCTTTCATCAGATCATAAGCCCTCATTTTTTCACGCTTGTCTAAAACCAACGACTGTAACTCAGCCTCCAATTCCAAGATCTTAACACCCAGTTCTTCAATTTTCTTTAAATAAGAAGCTTCTGATTTCTTTCTATTCTCAATCTCATCAATGGCATCTTGTAATTTCCATAGCATTTCCTCACTATGCTTTTTGGAGATAGCCAACTGGTGCTTTAGTTCTTGCAGCCGTGTTTCATACTGTTCTTTGATAAATGCAATTCGTAAGGACTCTTGCATAGCAATTGGTGGTGCTTCAGATTCCCTCTTCTCCCGAGCCTGGATGGACTCCGCGTCAGCCTTATCTTTGAGCTCCTTCAAATGAATGGACAAGTTCTTGAACTCTTCAGTCTTCAAAATCTGTTCAGAAAGCCTTTGAGAAAGCTCATTACACTGATTCTGCAGCAGCAGCACTTCATCCTTACGCCCTACCAGTAAGCTTATCTGAGTGCTTTGTTCATCCAATTTAGCTTTGAGTACTAAGACATTGAGTTCCAGTCCTTCCTTCAATATCATCAGATCATCAATCTCTTCTTGGGAACCACCTAGTAAGTGCTTCAGCCTTTCAACTTCAAGAGCATGCTGATGTTTATCCTCAAAGTAAGCGAACTCAATTTTTGCAATCCTACTTTTGTAATCCTGAAGCTCAGATATTGCAGAGCTATTTTTATTGAGTAGCACCTTGTTTTCAGCCATGGAAGCTTCTAACTCTGATTTTAGGGAGTCCAGACTCACCGATAATCTTCTATTTTCTTCAATGCAATGTGCTTCACGAGCAAGACAATCATTAAGTATACTCTCAAAATTAAGATGCTTCTCTTGAAGCTCCCCAAGGTGTCTTTCAGAGCTGGAAAGTTGACAAACAAGGTCAGTGGTCCAGGTTTCATATTGAGTTCTTAAGAAAATGAGGCTCACATCTGCAGCTACTGAAAGTTCATGCATTTCATACAACTCAGATTCCAGAGAAGTAATAGTGGAAGACTCTTTGCGAGCATTATTGAGGCACTCATCAGACTGCTGTAAAAGACTGCAAACCCTAGATTTCTCTGATTCTAGGTCCAATAACATTTGCTTAAGATGGGCCAGTTCATAATTCTGCTGATCAAATTGCAACAACTGATGGTGCTTCTCATTCATTTGGGAAGTAATATCTGTAACCATACTCTCTAAATTAATTTTGGTGCTTCTTTCTGCTTGCAGCTCATCATGCACAGAATGCAAACTTTCTTTCAAACCATTAAGCTCCAAAGCAAGCTTGGCTGCCTCCTCAGATTTATCCTGTAAAGATTGCACCAACGTTTTGTTTTCTTCCACAAGTTCAGCCACAATCAACTTACTGCTTCCCAGATCTTCATTGACAGACTCTAAAACCAAGAGTTCTTCAGCAATCTCCTTATTCTTAGAAGTAAGTTCTTGCAGCTCTGCTTCAAAATGCTGAAGATCAGATAAAAGATCTCTCTGCTGCTGTGCATAGGTTTCAACTTCAGAGCTATCCTTGAGCTTTTCAGTAACAGCTTCAATTTCTAACTGAAGCTTTTCTACAACCACATTGGACAAATCCATTTTATCAACCATGGATTGTATATCACGTTCAAACTTCTGTTTCATTAGCACCATCTCTGATTCTACCGCACTTAAAGACACCTGAGCCTTGTCTCTTTCATCCATCAGATCTTTCTTTTCCTTCAAGAGATGAAGAAATTTTTCATATGCATTATTCTGGACCTCTTCTACCTCGACAATGACAGATGTCACGTCCATGGATTCTCTATCCTGACAAACCAAGTCACGTGAGAGGGATGGTTCATCAAAAAACTTATCATAGGATGACAATAAGTTAAGAAACTTGTTTCGCAGAAAGTCAACAGTATTTTGCAGCTTTTCCTTCACAAGGTTCAATTCATCAAACTCAGTTTTGATCATTCTCAACTCATCCTGCAAAGAAGAGTTATTGTTTCTAAGATTATCATTTTCCAGAGTTCCTTCCTTCAATAAATTAGCCAACTCTGTTTTCTCCATGACACAGGCATCAAATTTGCTCTTGTAACTTTGGTACTCCATCAAGTGGCACTCCAGTTCAGTTATCTTCTCATAGAGAAGATGATTTTCATGGGTAACAGTTTCCACATTTGCTTCCAAAGCTTGTTTCTCCAAAGCCAAGTCATTATACTTGGCAATGCAAGTAGCCTTGTACTCATTAAGGGAATGAGCATCATCCGTAGCTGTCTGCAGCCTTTGCATCAATAACTCCTTGGACTCAACAGAAAGTTCCCATTTCCATGTAAGCTCATCCATTTTCTCTTTCATTGTTTTCATTTCATCACTTGCTTCAACCAAAGTATCTTGTAGAGTGTTTGAAAACACATCCAAGTATACATTCTGGTAATGCATTTCACAAACTTCTTCTTCAACCTTCTGATAAAGGGTTTCCTGCAAATGGAGGGATCTTTTCAAGTCTTCTAAAAGAATATCTCCACCCATATGTTGTTTTTTCACCCCTACATACTGATTTTGAGAATGCAAGGGCTTGGTGGGTTGGAATTCTTCTGAATCCAGCCCATGGTTCCGCACCATCTCTGAGTATCCTCGAGAGTTTGTCTGTGAAGAATCTACAAAAGCTTGCCTGATAAGATTCTCATTTGTCTCAAACACAGACATAACCTGAGAAGAAAGCAGCTCAAGATCCTTTTGCAACTGGCCCACCGCAATTGAATAATTAAGGCGTGCCCTTTTCAGTGCCGCTTCTGCAATAATAGCCCTTCTTTCTAGTTCCTTGCTTAGAGATTCCAAATCTTGTTTTTCTTCAGCAAATCTCAAGACTTGTTCATTCATATTTTGGCGCATAGCCTCCATCTCAGCGTTCGCAGATTGCACCCTATACAAGCAATTAGAATGCTCATTTCTGAGACTCTGTAATTCTCCCATCATCTGTCTTTGGTTTTCCTCAAGCTCCTGAACAAGAGCTTCATAGTAGCACTCCATCTGGTCCATTTTCTTTGCAAGGCTTTCCCGCTCAGCTTTTGATTCATCCAACTCTCTCAGAAGTTCAAAGATTTTGCCTTTCATTGCATTAGAAGTACTCATAGAATCAGGTTCATGTGACACAAGACCAGGCACAGTATTACAAGGTACCATGCCTGGTTCTGGTTGACAAAGTTCTGCATCAAAACTAGTTGCCGGTATAAAAGAATTAGTTAAACTCATTTCTCTGGTACTCTTCATGTTGCATCTGTCGGATGGTACTGACCTAAGAATAAAAATTTCTTTTTGAGTTCCCTGTTTAAGATCTTGCAGGATGCCAACCAATGCCTCCAAGTCTGCTTGAAGGAACCTTTGGTCTCTTTCATGGTTATTCAGACATGCCTTGTTTTGAAGTTCCCTTATCTTTTCTTCCATAACTAAAAGCCCCTTTGAGAATATGACCTCTAAGTCTTGAAGTAAGTGATCCTGGTCTTTCTTAATGGCTTCTTTGCTGGTTAGAGAAGGGCACAGTGTAGAACTCGACATCCGCTCAAGGTCATCTTTCAACCTCGAGCACTCTAATTTTAAAGCAGAAACCTCTTTTTCCAACCTTTCTCCTGAAGAAATCTCCGTGACAAGTTGCTGAGCAAACTTCTCAGTTTCAGCACCTATTTGACTAGCATGATTTTGTAACAAGCTTACTTCCCTCTTAAGTTCCTGAATAGATGACTCTGCCACTTCCAAGCATCCTCTAAGTCTACTATTTTCTTCATAGGCAACGGTTAAGTCATTATCCCCAGAATGGTCTGAACTCCAGCCATGAACCCAATTGTTAGTCCCCTGTGCCAAAAACCGATGATCTGAAGGATCTCCTTTCTCTTGCTGAGGGCTATGACCAAGGCCTGTCAAATCACCAGAGACTGTACTCTTTATGCTGTCAATTTCATGAGTACTGGAAGTATCATGCTTCTCTGCATATAAACTCTCTGATGTATTAGAAGAACCATCAAACCCAACAGCTGAGTCTCCATAGTCTTCATTCAAGCCAACATCTTCTACAAGCAAAGAGTGTTCTTTAGATTTTTCTTTAAATCTAACCCTTGGATTGACCTATGTACAGAACAAAAGGTAAAAGATTAGATTATCTCCTAACAACAGAAGACAACAGGAAATCACGTACTGCTCATTCATAAGAAGCTTGCAACAACTGAAGAGCCTACAATATAGATTTTCACATAACTTGAACACCCAAAATTTCGCCCCAAAAGAAACAGAAGAAAAAGTATATTTAAAAATACATTGAGTACTTGTTGCATATTGGTATTGTAGCATGGGACTGCTGAGGATCTTTATCATATGAATATTACTCATTTTCAGACTCATTTAATCATCTCGACTTTTCAATAACATTTTCACACCGACTCACAACACAGCCTCTTTGGTGGTTTCTACAGCAAAGCCATAAAAACCTATGGAAATATTAATGAATTTCTTGGTAACAACAAAACTCAATTTGGCATGATCTCCATGATTAATATTCTTCTGAATTCAACCAGGAAATAGATGCCAACACTTTTCATTAATAAGTGATCTCTGAGACCTTAAAATAACCATTTTTTCAAGAGTAGAGATTCCTTAATTACAATAAGTGAAGAACAACTATGACCAATCATACATCTCCAACAAAGAATGTGCATTTGTAAGTTTATGTGCAAAAAGCTCAAAAAGAAAGTATGAAACAAGAGCAAAGAACCTTAACTACAATATAGAACACATGTTAATATCTAGGAATCCAAAAGAAATAAAAGACTTAACCTTAACCGTATTACTGTTGACGATATCCTCAGAAACTGATACTTTTCCAGAAGAAGACTGATCAGAACCATTCTGGTCTGACCCAACCTGCAATCCCCTCTCCCTAAGTTCCCGTTGCTGTTCAAACTCCCTGAGACCAAGCATAGTTACAGATAAGCAGTTTGAAATTAGCTGAAGCAATAAGTTTAAATGTTTGCAATAAATACCTGAAACCAGTTTTAGAGGTTAGCAGTTGTACTGTAACCTGTCATTGAATATAAATATTATTTAGGCACAAAAACAAAATAAAGTCTCTAGTAACAGGAAAAAAACTTCAACAACAATTAGTAAAGAGTTCCACACACATTTTAGAGGAAGCTACACAAAAATATTTTAGCATCTACCCATATGCATGACCCAAGAAATCCAACAAGCAATTAAAAAAATACACCATGAATGTTTTGAAAATTCCAAAAGTCCTTACATGTAATATAGCTCCAGAATCGCAGCCAATAAGTGGCAGAGGAACAACAGAAGGTTTTGAGGCATCAGCATAATCAGCAAGGTTGATCGTAGCCTCGCCAAGAAGGCCAGACCGAGAGGAACCCTGATGCCAAATAGATTAAGGAGAAAGACAGTTAAACTCAGTTGAAATGAGACGGAAAACAAAGAGCTGTTCTGCTGCAATTAGAGGTTCGGAATAAACTGTCTATAGATCTGGGAAATTCGCAATTCACGTTTAGGTCATACTAAGAGTGTCTGTCTTTGTGGTTAAGTTTTGCAATTGGAGTGTAAGGACTACAATCTTACCATTGCCACAACAAGCTTATAGAGTTTCTCATCAAATTGTTTAGTTTTGATGTCTTGGAGAAGCCTCGTGGTCTCATAGATTGGATCAGCCCATTTGCAAGTTCCATTTCTCACATTTGCTTTGGTTGTCTTTGCAGTTGCTTTACCAGAATCAGCAGGAATGAAGGATATATACAGTTTATCCCATCCACTTTGTGGAATCTGAATTTTTCAGAAGATTATACATAGCATGTGGTCATTGCAGCAATCAAGATGAAGGATGCATCAATTTATGCTTTCCAGTGATGAAAGATGGACAATCACAAATAGATTACTGAAATAAAGAGTATGAACTCATGATTAGAAACTGAAGTCTAGTTGATCATCTCTTCACTACTATGGCAAAGAGAAAATGGCTCGACATTGATCCTTGTTGCACCCCTATCATGATTAGAAACTCATCTGTCAATCCACCAAAAGTTCTTACATCCATGACTACACCCTCATACATATTTTGTACATTGAGGAACTCCCTTCTTGTTCAAAACCTACCAAAGAATGGCCCTCAATACTTTACAACAGATTTCTTTAAATCAATAAAAATCATACATAAATCTTGCTTTGACCCTCTAAACCTCTCCATAAGTTGTCGCAATGGGTGAATTGCTTCCATGGTAAAATCTTGTGACCGTCAACATAAAATCTTGTCACATCTTTTGACATGGATCATTATGTGACAATTGCGGGAGCAAAACAATTGACAATCTCATAGATATGATGATACTGAACCCATAGGTGGTTACTTTATACGTTACAGTATGCAATCTGCAGTCAAGCAACAGGTTCTGGAAAAGACTAAACACACTACTGCATAAAAAATTAATCTCTTGAGCAGTTGACCTTCTAAAACTCTTGAGCATCAAACAATCTACACCCATTTTTGTAAACTTCCTGATCTAGTTTTTCCTTGGGAAACGGAATAAATTGTTTTAAGTGCAGAAAAGGTTGGCCTAAAACTCTCTAACTACATACACGAGCCAAAGACTCGAAAGTAATACTTTTGCATTGAAAATACATACTTCCAACAAATGCAAGCAATTTACATGAAATAGTAATCGCATGATAGAGGTAAGATAAAAGATAAAATCACAATCTATGTGAGCATCTTCGAAAATTAATACATTATAACTGAAATTATACAATCAATGCATGTCATTGATGTCTTGATTCACCTTAATAAGCTACATAGTACAATTTGGTTCACATTCATTGTTAAATAATTTCTACCATGCCAATTGATCGACTTATAATATGATCTTGTGTCTAACGAGTTCAATAAGACATTAACTTCAAATGGAAAAGACAATGCCAGAAATTTCCACAAATGCAAAGTGCGACTTACATGTGTAGCATGGAATTGTAACCGAAATACAACTTTTATTTTTGTCTTCTCGATCTTCCACTTAGGGATCCTCGACATTACCAGCAAATCAATTAATCACCAGCTCTATTGACATACCAATCCCCCTCCCCCTTTGATTAAACTGCCCCTGCAACCAAAAAGGACCATCATTTCCATATAGACAGCTGAGAGCAGTTAAAACTAGTTCAAGTGCAAGTATATCGTGTTTGGAATCCAGAGCCTACTGCAAGGATTAAAACCCCTTGAGGAAGTGTACCTCACCAAGACAGTAACATAATTAGGAGAAAACAATGTAAGAGCAAACAGAAGGATTTTTTTTTTTAACCCCCCAACTACATAAAAGGTCCATTCAGACCAAGGTTTATGTTTAGTAAACAGAAACCCAAATTAAACTAAATCCCGAGCTAAAATCTGGAGGGGTTGGGGGAGGGAGACTTAAACTCTGCTTATTTCAATGATCTGATCTACTGAGATTGACTTCACCATTTCTTCAGAAACCAACACAAGATCCAAAAACGTGTAAAGAGGATATTTGAACTAAAAACCAAATTAGAGAAAATCGCTAATCCCGACCATACCTTGTTGAAAGGAAGGCAAAATTTTCCAAAAATGCAAAACCCCAGAAGCAAACTTCAAAATGCTGGCTTCAAATTCTCGGATCCAAACCCTTTTTTATTGAGAAATAGAAGACGGTGAATTTCAAATTTTTTAAGCTAAAAAGAAAGACAAAAGAAGCAAAGAAGAGAAAATGGCACTTCACACACTTGAAAAGAAACAAAGATGCAAATGTCCAGCTTCAGAAAGACTGACACAAAAGGAAAAAGAAATAGAGTAAAAGAGAATCCAAAACCAAATGCCACACCCAAAATAAGAAAAAAGAATAGCACCTATAACAAAATCTCAAAATACCACTATTTTTCTTTCCTTTAAAGAAAACATCAAAGAAAAACAAAAGAACCCAGATTTGTCACAGTAAAAGAAAAAAAACTGACCCGACCCAAGTGAGAAGACGTCAATAAATGCACATGGAGTAAAAAAAATTAACATTTAAAATCCATTTAAACACTAAAGAAAAACAAAATCAATAAAATAATGGCGTGTAGCAATGAAGTTAGGTACCCAGTAGCGGATCGGTAGGTGCTTAAGCTGGAAGAAATAGCAGATAAATCTTTACAGGGAAGGTTCCATTTTTCATACTAATTACAATGAATAAGAGGAAACTAAAAACCCACCAAAAAAAAAATCAAAATTTGAAAGAGACAGGGAAAGGGTTGTGTTTTTTTATTTAAAAAAAACAATTCTTTTGAAATTGATGAGTTGTTTTTGGTGATGTGTGGGTGTTTTGTAAGTTGAAAACTTTTTGTTGGGTGGGATTTTTGGGAGAGAGTGTGTGTGTTGTAGTTGGCGTAAATAAGGAGAAAATGTTGGGTTTTTTTGCAAAGCAAATAATAAAAATGTTTAAGGTTAAGAAGAGAATTCATTAGGTGAAATGGAGGTTTTATTTACAGGTAAAATAGGAGTTTTCAGATTTCGAAAACAAGGGCTTTGATTTGCATTAGTGTAAGAAAAGCGACATCCCGCCAAAGCTTGTTTGCTAATTATTTATTATGATCTAATAATCAAATTAATTAGTGCTCAGTGACATAATTAAATAATCTTTAATAAGTATAAAGTTTTTATTAATATTATTAGAGGGATTAGCAATTGAATAACCAATGAGTGATTGCCATTTAAGATACAGCTGGACCATTAATAATTCCATTCAATTTGATGCCTTGAATTGAAGTCTCACTATTCTTCCCCCATTGGACCACCTTGAATAATTCAATATGGTTGGGAATTTATATTTTTCCCTTTTTAAATATTTGTTTTTTTTTATTTCCTTCTTATAAGTATTTTGAAACTTTCCCAAATTATAACTTGACTTTATATTAAATTTTGCATTTAAGAATAATAAAAAAATATTTAAGCTTAATTTGAATAGGTGGTGCGTTTAGCTTCAGTGATATTAAAAACAACAATGACAATAAAATTGAATATTGTAGTGATGAGATTAAAAACAACGATAAAATATATATTTGGATTCAAATATAGCTACAATTAAGCCAAAAATGAGATAAAAATGCATCTTATAGCCATCTTAATCTTTTAATTTTACATATGTAGCTTCACACGTTTTGCCTTGTAGCTCAACACTAATTTAGTTTTCCCCTTTTTTTCTATAAATATTAATTTTATATATAAATTTTGATTTAATATACAATTTGATACATAAAGTTTGATTTAGTGTAATTATACACATGAAATTTAAATTGTGGTACATGTGTATATATGAAACTTTGATTTTTATTCAATTGTACACATTTAAAAAAATGAATACATACACTCATTTTCATACTGGATGAATATAATTGTTTATGTATGTAATATATTATTTTAAAGTGGTAATAATTTAATAATGTTATTAGTGATTTGTGAAAAAATAAATCTAATTAAAATTACATGTTTAAAATCGCACAAAATTGAAGTTCATATATAACATTACACATTAAATTAAAATCTATCAATAATTTTAGCATTTAATTATCCCTTTATTTTATAAAACAAAGTTAAAAAGGTAGAAATCATTAAGGATAGAATCATGTATGGATGACTTTAATACAATAATTTTATCACTTTTTAATTATGATTTAATCGACAATAATTAAATTTTCAAGTTCTATTTTTTACTCAAAACTTCACTGATGTTTGAGTCAAACTAAATCGACTGGCTAAACCAGTTGAAATAGAAATCGATTGAATCAATTGAATCAAAAATTTTTTATTTTACTTTTATAATACTTTAATATTTTTAATTAAAATTTATCTAATAAACAAATCGATAATTTGATCAATTCGATCACTAATCCAATTCTCAACACTATTTCTACTAAAAGTTGCTTCATTTATGAAAATGGATGCTAGCTCCCTTTAGTGCTATAAGGAAAGCCTAGATTTAAGGTAGTCTAGAGGAGAATTTGGAGATAGACTATAATGTCTTATATCTCAAAGCTAAGGCCTAAGAGCATGAATTTATCTACAAAACGGGTCTACTATTTAGAAGTAAACTGAAGAGTGGATTGGGATTTCAATAAAGTCACTTATGTCATTTTAAATTTTTTATTCTAACAGTTAAATAATACTTTGAACGAAAAAACCGATTCAATGTTTGCAATTGCATACAAGTCGCAGCCAAAGACTATTGAGTGCATGATTAAGTTGGTTCATGGAGCAAGCAATATTGCATGAATTGTGGCATGGAAATTTGTCATTGTGGGGTCATATTCAGTGGCCTTATGCACATGACTTTGTTCTCCTTTAAGGTCCTCAAGATAAATATTCCAATATAAAATGTCAATTAGAGTTTTCATGACATTATGTGGCCCACACGTGATAGACCCTTACAAGCACGTGATAGGCCCCAAGAAGCACGTGCACCCCAAAGTTAAAATCTTCCCCACAAGGAAAAAAGTTGGATTAGCTTGTGATATGATAGTATGTATTACTTTTTAACCTTGTGGGGTTGCCCACATCACATGAACAGACATCTTTGATTACCAACATATGCTATGCTTTTCATGATCTCATCTTCACAATCATATTTATAATTTTCTTTCACCTTAATTACTTTGACATGAGGTTTTCATCCTCTTTTTAAGTCATTAAAAATTAAAAGGTAACTGCCTTTCACTAATCTATAAAATTAGTAGTTTAAAAATGAATTAATATGTGCTAAATCTTTGGTACAAAAGAATAAATAAGAAATTTGCAAGTATCTACCTTTCTTTCTTTTATTGATACGAACAAGAATCCCACCAAAGCAATCCCAAGCTTTGCCTAAAATTCCTTAGTTTAACAAGCTAAAAGGCATTTTCTTTGGCCAAAGCTTACATAATAAAATACAAACAAGGCCCTCAAGACACTGTTTGTCATCCTACTTTTGGTTTTCCGGGAGCATCAGAAACCCTAGCAAAATGGGTTTTCTTAGAAACCCAGGAGAAACAAGAAGCAGGCATTTTCATTTCATCATCAAAAACCATTTTGTTATTATCCTCCTCCTCCTCACTCTTTGACGCCTGTTGCTTGTCCTTCTTCTTCATTTTCTCCTTATGTAAAGATCGCATAACGTAAGCTTCTGCTAAACCAACTCCATACGTTGCCATCGCCAAAAAAAAAGGATTAATACTTGTTGTTTATGGAAGTAGTTAAGGGTTGAGTAGAGGAGAAGCAAGACTTGTTACGATTAGGATCCGAGGAGCTAATTGCTTGGAAATTTATAGGCTGCTGTGTAGTGGTCCATGCAAAATATGGGTTGAATTTGGCTTTGCTTGCTGCCCAAGTCTTTCTTTCTTTTTTGCATTTTTTCTGGTGTGAGAACCCGGCATTTTTACTTTATAACCCGACAACAGAAAATTAAAAAAATTGTTACTTCTACAAAGTATGCGAATACTCTGGATTTAAACCAAATTTGTTCATTTGGATGGCGTCAGCGAATATTTAAGAAACAGTTGAAGTGTGAAGGTGAGAAGAAAGTAGAGAGGTTGGGAAGCGTAAGCAACCATGTGGCACTGTGGTGTTTCGTTTTAAACATTTTATTGGAGACTTGGAGCGTCGAGAGGGGACTTCTCTGCATGGAGTGGACCCACACCCACGTCCCATGCTCTGATTTTCAATGCATTTCGATTCGATTCCATAGCTTTCGAAGACGTATGGTGATATGATGAATATAATAGAATTTCTACAAATACTGTTATTACGCATGCGTGTATGAAATTTGAACTAATATATTACTTCGAAATTAATACATTAAATATTTATAATATTAAAATTATAAAAAAATAAGTAGTTGGTGTTGAGTTAACTTGTGAAACTAGCTTAATTAAATATATTATTACTATAAATAAATGATGGGAAGCAATAAAATGTGAATAATAAAATCAGAATGTACAAAAATAATAACATAATATTTTAGTTAAGTGATAAATTAATATTTTACTAATGTAATTAATTTGGGATTCAAACTCCACCATCTATATATTTTTATTGGTTTTTTAAAATTAAAAAATTAAAATACTTTCAAATAATATAACTTAGTTTTATTATAGAAATGTGTGTTCATAATTTTCCTAATTAAGTTGGTGACCCGGTTGAGAGTGACACCAACTTAATCAAGAGCTTAAATAATAAGTATAAATATGTAACACCTTCATACCCGACCAGATCGTCGGTCAAAATATCAGAATGTTACATTTGTTGCTAAAGCGAGGATAGTATAATTTCAATTCATTTTATCATTCCATTCGAGTTATTAGGATCACTATACATCTCTAACACAATTCAAACTAATGTCTAAATTTTGTACGAGCTTTAGACATCTCTTATAATAGTTAAAGATCAATTAAGGACTAAATTATAAAATTTCTAAAGTTTCAGGCTAACGTCACAATATTGGGGTTCCACGTTGCGACGTCACTTACTATCTTATGTCGTCGCGACATGCACTTTGTTTTCATGAATTTTTCATTATTTCAATTTTCATCACCTAAAACCCTATTCAAACATCATATTATGGCCAATTCAATTAACATATCATTCATATTGGTTCAATTCCAAACTCAATATTCACATAATTCATCATAAACTCATTCAATTAAGGCTAAGTTTATAAAATAAGCAAAGAGTTTCAAGTTCTACTAATAGGTTCACCAAAAGACTTATATTCACAACTAGACTTTTCCTACGTACATGTCATAGCTAGTACCAAAATATTCAAACCATACTTTCTTCCAAGCTTGGGATGTGATGAGATGAGTTGGCGTCGATTCTCCACTCTAGCACTTCAAGTCTAACCTTTACCTACGCATTAGAAATTAATGTGTTAAGCTTGTGACAACTTAGTAAGTACTACAAGGATTAAACTTTCTATTTAAAATATAATTAATGTTAGAATAAGTATAATTTCATAAAGCCAATA
Source organism: Gossypium hirsutum (assembly GCF_007990345.1). Lineage (NCBI taxonomy): Eukaryota > Viridiplantae > Streptophyta > Magnoliopsida > Malvales > Malvaceae > Gossypium > Gossypium hirsutum. The sequence goes on from NC_053429.1 coordinate 6,259,921, forward strand.
CTAATAAATAAGAATTAATTCACAAGGCTTAAATCATTTACCGGATCCATTGAAAATTTTCTCTTGCCATGTTTCATTGGTATAGCCCATTGTAAACTAAATAGAACGTATAAGATATATGAAATAGTCGTAGTATTGCACTGAAGTGCCACTTTCATTTGCATGCATAAGATTTCCTAATGGCATGCCATTCATATCCTACTAGTTCTCATATCGTCTATATGGAATTTTAATACATTTACTCCATCTCATCTACTCATTCAAATGAAAACAATTTTAAATTTTCACTTTTTACAATTTAGTCATTATTATCATAATTTTCATTATACTTTGTAATTCAACCCCACTTTACTACTCATACATTCATTAGTTATTTATACTTCATTCACATTCCAATTTATCAAAAATTCAGTTTTCATAACCATTTTGCAAACTTACACATTTTAATCATTTTTATTATTTCAGTATATTAAATCAATTCATCACATAATTAGAATTCAAACTATATTTATCACTACTTTTTTTTGCACATAATACTAACATATTTTAATTAATTTAGATATTTAGATTAAAATTAAATAAATAAAATTCTTGAAATGTAACGCCCCAATTTTCGGGAATTCTGTGAATGTTGGCATAGGTTTAATTATGTTAGTGGGCCTCTAGAAAGCCCAAGCTTAAGATAGAACCCGGCAATTTTAGTTAATTTTTGTTCCATAAGAAAAATGGGGTGAAATTATGAAATAGGACCTATGTGAAAATGTTTGAAAATGCTATAGGCTAAATTGAAGTGGCCAAATAAATAGGAGTGCAAAATAGGAGGATTTGCATGACAAACCTCCCATTTTACATGAAGTGGCCAGCCATCATGTTGTTGTAGACAAAATGTACACTTGATATCCATAATTTAAGGTACCAATTGATACAAATTGATAATAGGTTAGGTAAATGTTCCATGATAATAGGTTAGGTAAATGTTCCATGATAATGGGTTAGGTAAATGTTTCATGATAATGGGTTAGGTAAATGTTTCATGATAAGAATTTCATGTCTTTTGTATTAAAGAATTAAATGGATGGAATATGAAGTTTTATTAAAAGAAAAAGGGGTGAAAAGAACAAAGTTTTGTCCATCTTTGTTCATCATAGCTGAAAGTTAGAGAAGAGAAAGGAGAGGAGAAAGCTCTTGAGTATTTGGTCATTAGGAGGAGGAAAATTGAAGGTAAGTTCTTGGTAACTTGCTTCTATTTTGAGGTTCATGAGTTCTTCTTGATTCTACCTTAACTCTTGAAGCATGTTTTGATTTTTGGTTGTATTGTGAGCATTTGGTCATGAATTAAAATGAAGGAAATGGTTGTTGTTTCATGTTCTTTTGATGAAAAATGGAAGATAGGTGAAGTTGAGCCAAACAAATGAACATGCATGTGCCTTAGATGCTAAAGGGAAAAATTGGCTAACATGTTGTGCTTTAAAATGATGAAATGGAGATTATACTTAAGTAAAATCATAGATATGTGATGATTGATTGGTGATATACATGTTTAAATAACATGTATGCAAGTTATGTGTGAAAGAGTGAATTTGGTAATAAATCTGCTTGGGACAGCAGCAGTAATGTGACTTTGGAAAATCACCATAAATTGTGGGAGATGAATTAGAAGCTAAATAAATTATGTAATTAAAGCTTGTTGAGTCTAGTTTCAAATGAAATAAACGAGAACATATTTTGAATTCTGTACAATGAGAAATTTGATTTGTAATGAAGAGTGGTCAGATTAGTCAAACAGTGAAACATGGGAAACTTTAAGAAAAATCTGGTATTGATTGGCCATACCAAAAATTCTGAAAATTTTATAGATAGAAGATATATGAGTCTATTTTCAGGGAAAACTAACGGTACTTGATTTGGAGTTTCGTAGCTCCAGTTATAAATAATTTAGTGACTGTTGCTCAGGAAGACAGCTTGCAGTGAAATTATGATTATGTGGTAAACATTGACAAAAATTTGTTAATGAGTTACTTATTGATTTCTTATAAGCTTACTATGATTTGTAGGTGTGGTTGGCCGAATATTGTAAGGGGTTAATACGTAGTTTGTATTTGAATAGTTAGATTAACGTATTAGTAATCCAATTGTAGGCGGTTCGTGTGGATCTCGTCAGCATATCGTCGCAAACAGGTGTGTAACTGACACCCTCTCATAGACTAGATTGGCAAAAGCCGAAAAGCCGAAATGCCGAAAAGTCAGTATTTTGGGAATTTGCGAGTGTGCGAATGCTCGTAAGATAGTTGGGTTTGTATATTTGGTAATCTAAAGTAATAAACTGCAGTACGCGCGATTTCGTACATTTTGATAATTTGGGCTTAATGGGTCAAAGATCGGGTTCATGGGCCAACAGGCCCAATTCAGTAAGTATTTGCGGTAAGTGTTCTGATAGTACGTAAATAGTTAGGATATGCATGAAAACCCTAAAAGTAGCTAAATTACTATAATACCCCTGTGTATGGAAAATTACTGTTATACCCCTAGGTGCAAAATTACCGTTATACCCCTAGAGTTAATTTTGACTGAAAAGCATGACGATTTCATTCTGTATGATGTATGCCATGATTATATATCTGTTGCATGAGGACATGGGTTATATTATGGAGGAAGCGTTCTGGTGGCTATGCCACAAATATCTGATCTGGTGGCTCTGCCACATATATCTGTTCTGGTGGCTCTGCCACGATTATCTGTATCTGGTGACTCTGTCACATTATCTGTTCTGGCAGCCATGCTGCAAATTCTGTGGTGTGTAGCGGTTGGGTGGGTCGAGTTGTCTCCCCACACGGTGTAAGGTTGGTACGGGGGTGTATACGGTTGGATATGGTTGGGTTTCTGCATAAACATGTAATATCTGTTCTGTTCTGTTATGGGCCTATGGGCTTTATTTTGAATTCTGTTCTGGGCTAAGGCCAACTTATTCTATTTCTGTGGTTTAAGCTGATATAGGCTATGGTTGGGTTAATTTACACACTGAGTTTCCCCAAACTCACCCCTTTTATTTTCATCCACGCAGGAAATCCCCAACCATAGTGGGCTTGGAGCTGTGAGGGAATTCGGAGTGGCCACCCGTTCTGAAAGTTTGATTTTCTTCTGGTGAACTGGACATCCTTTTAATTACGTTTGAGGTTTTGGGCTTTTAAATGTAATAAGGCCGCTTATTTATTTTTGATGGTTTTTTTATATGTTTTATTAAGATAGGTAATATTTATATTTAACTGTTGAAATTGGATAGCTTTAGGGCGCGTTTTCAAAAACAACAATTGATTTCAAAATAACACGACAACAAGCAAAGCTTCCGCAATGAAAGTATTTTCCAAAATTAATCACTTTTCCTAAAAATGACTTAATCAAATCGATTTCCTAGAAATATCCATGACGTTAAGGTGTGGCAATGGCGGTATGCATGTCTAGGATTGGATCCGAAGGGAGCTTGGTACTTAAGCAGTCCGATGGACTCACCACCTCTTTTCCGGTTTCCTACCTGGTGCACAGCTTCCACTCACTTTAACCTATAATGAAATTATCTTTTAAAACACTAAGTAAGTTTTTTTCTGGATCAACAATATAAAATGTTTTGAACGCTTCGATGTGGCATGTCGGATCCGATCATAACTTTTGGGCCGGGTTTGGGGTGCTACATGAAATACTTACAACCAATGCTTGGATGAAACATTTTCTTCTTTCTTCACTCCTTGGCTACTTCCTTGCCTTTATCACCAACTAATCCTTCACTTTTCTTCTCTTTCTTTTTTTTTCATTTCCATATCAAAACATATAATAGTTACTTATTAAAATTATAATCAAATAACATATCTATGCTATTCAAATGAAACTAACATGATTTTCATGAAGAAACTTATCATACTTACCTTGATCACTTGTAATCAAACCCTAGTTCTTATTTTTCTCTCTCCTCCAAGACAACTATTACTACTATTTTCATGAAATTAAGGTAAATATTAGGCTTCTCTATTGATTTCGCTAAGTGTTCATGAAAGAAACTGGAGAAATTAAGCTTAAAAGACTTAAAAATTGTGGAAATGACCTATTTGTAACAAAAATAAAAGTTGAAAGGAAGGAGAAATGGAATTGGCGTGAGATGTAGGAGAAAGACTAATGATTTCTTCATCTTTTTCAACTTTTCTAATAAAAATATTTAATTAATTTAATAATTAAAAATGATAATTATCAAAATGACCCACCAATCATATTTTTACACATTTTAGTCCTTAATCATTACATTTTCCATAATTATCATATTTGAGTAATTACCATTTAATACTCCAACTTTCTATAATACCATCTATGAATCATTTACTTTATTTTGGTAAGTATTCAATTCTAGTCCTTCCTCATTTTTCCTTCAATTCAATGCAATCATTTCAAATTTTTAATTTTCTTACTTTTGCCCCTATACTTTAATTCCTATTTTATCTAGTTCTAAAATTCTCAAGTATGCCTAACCGAACTTGGTATTGTTCCTAACTCAGTAGTAAGTTAAGGATATCACAAGATGTTAGAATTTGGGTAAACTATACAAATGGCCACCCAACTATGCTCGTTGGTAATACTCTAGAACGTCATATTTTTATGCACTAATTATATATTTATTTTGAGTATGATGCTACTAATTTGGGCTATTTATGGTCTTTTATCTTTTAGGGACTAAATTGGAGGCAAGAGGAAATTTAAAGGTAAAAAGTGCCAATTTGAAGATATAATGGGCCAATATGTAAAGAAGGAGAGAAGTGGTGCCAAAAATGCAAACATGGAAGACCAAAGGACTGAAATGCAAAAGAAGAGATTTTATAGCACAAGACTCTATTTTAATTTCAATTATATTAGGATAATTATTAAGGATTTTTATTTAGATTTAACTTTAGGATTTATTTTCATTTATCTTTAATTATTTATTATTTATCTTTTAGAATTTCATTAGGAATAGACTAAGTTTTCTAGTACTATAAATAGGGGATGTAGTGGCACATATTTGACATCTCTTTTTCCTGTAAACACTCCCTCTCCAAAAAAACTCTGTCTTTTTGTTCTCTCCATATTTTCTTCAATAAAAATCCCATTTTTATTATATTTATTTCTTTCCCAAAAATCATGAACCACTAAACCCATCTAGCCAAAGGTTGTCAAAATTCCCCAAAAAGGTTCATGAGGCTTATAATCCGCGCTTAGCCTTCTCAACAGGGTATTCATCGCTTCTCTGCATTACAAGGCTGATGCTTCCGTCCATGTCCCTTAATAGGTGATCTTTTCAACTTGTACAAGGAACGACCGCTTTGTACGTTTTGGAAAGGTTGCACAGTAGGTTCGTTGGCTTTCTGCGTCAGAGGTTGGCGAATCCAAGAGACAAAACGGCATGGTATTCGCCGTTCGAAAGAGGTGATCTAGCAGAAAATAGTCCCACAAAAGCGATTATTGGCTAGAGTCAGGCTCCACCAAATCTTAAGTCCAAATCCTTGGAGCTGGTGGTCGTAGGCATCTTCTTCCACTATAACTGGCTTATCCTACTCGAGAAGGGTTACTTAAAAGCCAATGATTGAACCCAATACGAATCGAGACAACCGGAGGCTGGAATCTCGCCACATAAGAATCTTCTCTTTTCCCAACTGTACTTATTTTTATATTCTTCTTTTTAATTTCTGCAATCTATTTAATTTCGCAATTTCAATTCACTTTAAATTCTATTTTTATTTTTCCAGATTCTTAATTCTATTTTTTTTTTATTTTTCAAGAACGCAGGTTTTCTTGGCCAAGAAGTTGTCCAGGATTTCAAGAAACGAGCATTCGTACAATCCGATCCCTGAAGATTCGACTCTACTTCCTCTTTACTATTATTTTTACTATTTTACAAGGAATAGGATATTTTTGGTGCTCTCAACGACGCATCAAATTTTGGCGCCGTTGCCGGGGATCAGTAATGTACTAATCTTGTTTTTTGTTTCTTATGACCAGATCTGCTCCAGGAACTCTCGCGTTTGATTCAGAGATTGAAAAGACTGCGAAAGCCAATCGCAAGGAAACAAAGCTAAGGAAAAAGCAGTTAGCAGTGGTTGGGACTCAAAGTAATCCATCGCCAGAAATCAGAATCGACGACGAAGTAGAGTCTAGGGTTAACGAAAACCCTACTCAAACTTTTGAAAGCGAAAAACTAGAAGTCGATTCCCCAGAAGAAGTGTTTAATGCTAGGGTTGACAAAAACCCTAATTTAGCACTTCAACCTATGGCTCAGACAATTCGGCAACTGGCTGAAGCGCCGACAGAACAACCGCCACTATGAATCACGTATCCTACTATGGATACTGATTTTGAATTAAAGTCAGGATTGATCCAGCTACTGCCAACTTTTCAGAGGTTACTGAACGAAAATCCCCACAAGCATTTGAAAGAATTCCATATGGTTTTCCTTAGTATGAAACCTCAGGAGGTAACTAAGGATTAAATTAAACTGTGTGCTTTCCATTTTTCCTTAGCAGATTCTGCTAGGGAATGGTTATTTTATTTACCTCTTGGATCTGTAACAACTTGGGCTGATCTATCTCGTTTGTTTCTCAACAGGTTTTTTTCAACATCACGTGCAGCCGAGTTAAGAATAGAAATCATGGACATAAGGCAAAAAGACGCAAAGAATCTGTATAACTATTGGGAGCGATTTAAAAAGTTGTGTGCAAGTTGCCCACAACACAGTATAACGGAACAGTCTTTGCTCCAGTACTTTTATGAAGGCCTGAAACCAATGGAGATGAATATGGTAGACGCCGCTAGCGGAGGAGCGTTGGTCAACATGACTCCACAACAAGCAAGAGACTTAATCTCCACGATGGCTGCGAATTCTCAGCAATTTCGAGCCAACCCTGAACCCCCTAGAAGGGTTCATCAGCTAAGTAATTCAACCTTAGAAGATAAAGTTGATAGAATTGCTAATATTTTGAATTCTCTTTTTGCAGACAAAGCAAAGACAGCCTGGTTATGCGGAATATGTATCACTCTTGAACATACAACTAATGCATGTCCCAGTTTGAATGATGATACTATGGCTCATATAGATGCTGTGGAAAATTTTCCTAGGCCACCACAAAGGCGATACGACCCTTACGCTAATACCTACAACCCAGGATGGAGGGATCACCCTAACTTAAGTTATGGGGCCAACCCGCGATATAACCAACCATACCAGAACTGAGTTCCACAATAGCCAAGAGATTCAGGTAATTCTCTAGAAACTTTGGTCAATAAATTAGCAGCTAACATACTTGATTTTCAACAGAAAATCGAAGCGTCTATAAGAGAATTGACCACATCAATTGAGAAGATGAGTTCTCAAGGGAAGCTACCATCACAAACAGAACCAAACCCGAGGCAAAACGCTAATGCAGTGACGCTGCGAAGTGGAAAGGTGCTGGAACCAATTCCTGGTGGAAATCTTGGCCAAGAAATTGCCCAAGAAAAACCCGAAAACGACGAACAAGTCTGAGCGAAGCCCCCACTGCCGAAAATCCAACCTCTATTCCTGGGATGATTAAATAAGTGTCAAAAAAGTAAGGAAGACAAGGAGATCCTCGAAACATTCAGGAATGTCGATATCAATCTACCACTGTTGGATGCCATCAGACAGATTCCGCGGTATGCCAAGTTCCTCAAAGAGTTTTGCACCAACAAACGAAAACTAACAAGTAATGAAAAGGTACGTGTTGGTGAGAATGTATCCGCAGTGCTACAGCGAAAAATGCCGGCTGTAACGACATAAAAGATTTTGCTTTGGTCGCTAATTGAAGCGATTTATTGGAAATTTGAAAATCGACTTTTGATTTTATTAAAAAGGGAGTCGCCACCGATCCTTTTTCCTAGGTGTGATCGGACACCTAATAAATCCTCTTTTTTTTTTAAATAGAACATTTATTTTTTAAACAAAAAGAAGGCCGAGTTTAGGTCTACGTCAAAAGCCAATGAAAAATAGGGTTCGGGAGTCGATTACGTGCGAGGAAGGTATTAACACCCTCGCGACGCCCAAAACTGGTATCTTTATTAAACATGGGTTATCTTGATTTTCAAAAATACGAATTCAATTTGACCTTTAATTGTGATCCGATTGAAAAATGAGAATTTTTAGTTTTCGGTTTTTTTTAGAAGGGGGTCCCGTTTTTAACACGAGCCGACGAATTTCACCCAACAAAGCGATGAAGTCGATGACTTAATGTTAAATCGGTTCATTACCTTATTTATTGAAATTAATAAAAAAACATGAATAAAAATCTTTAAAGTAGTGAAACGCAAAAATGATATAAAATGGGCGGGAAACAAAAATAAAAGAGTTAGAAATACATCAAAGCAACTAATAAATATGACAATAATATTAAAAACAATAACAATGTATGCGATATTAAACATGATAACAATAGTATTAAATACAAAATAGAGACGAACATATACATAAACATATAATAACAATAGGTGAAGTAACGTAAACATAATATTAAAAATACTAATAGTGCCATATATTTATTAAAGTACATATGTAATAATAGGAATGAAAAGTATATACATAATAATATTAAATTTATACATAATGTATATAAAATGAACATATACAATATATATTAGAAATACTAAAATATATATATTAATAACACTACATAAATATGTACATATATATTAAAATAAATACATAATGATAGTAAAAGTATATACATAATATAGTGTTGAAAATACATACATAATATAGCTATTAAAAATATATATATACGTATGATAATATGTAAAAAATGTAATATAGTATTAGAAATATATACATGACATATATAAAAATATAATATTAAAAAGATATATATACATAATATAAAAAATGCATATATAATATAATATTAAAATATTTACATAATATATACATATTGGAAATAATGATGTTAAAAAAATACCTATTGACAATATTACATAAACATATACCTATATATATATTAAAGATATATACATATATAATAAAACATATACTAATATTAATAATAATAAGGATAATATATAAATATATATGAAATAGTATAAAAAATATATAACTAATAATATTAAAAAAATATACATGATATATATATAAACATATACGATATATATATTAGAAATGATAATAATAAAATGATATTATAATAATAGTATTATAAAAAATAGAAATGAAAGAAATAGTAATAATAATAATAATATAAATAATAATGTATGTATGCAAATAACGATGGTAAAATATATATATAATAATAATAATAATAATAATAATAATAAATAGTAATAATGTTAATGATAAAAGTAAAGATAAGAATAAAGATAGTAATAACAGTAATGGTAACGTAAAATAATAATAATAATAATAATAATAATAATAATAATAATCATGTAAATAACAATGATAATAACAATAATAAGGAATAAATAAATAATAATAACTGTAACAATAATAATGTATTTAGATGGTATAGTAGAATAATTATAGCAATAATAATATATTAGTTTAGTTAGTTTAATATATGTAATATTGAAAATAACAAAAAGGGAGTAAATTAGATTAAAATGAAGGTTCGAGGCCAATTTGCAAATAAACAAAGAAGAAAGGGACTGATTTAAAATCTCAAAAAACATAGAGGGCCTAGAATGGGAAATAACCCTCAACCTCTAAAACGCGCATTAAAAAGGGGGACTAAATTGAAATCCGAAGTAATCTGCTGGGCCAAAATTAGGAATTAAAAGGAATTTAATTGTAAATTAAAGTAAAAAATGGAAGGACTGCGCGTATAAATATCCCAGAAACCAAAAACACACGGATCCTTGGAACGGGTCGGGTCAAGGCGCGGATCCCGGGCGAAACGACACCGTTTTGGCATCTGAACTTCAGACCCAAAATGACGCCGTTTTATGTTTCTATAAAAGCTGAGTTTTTTTTTTAAATTTCATTTCTCCTCTGCTTTTAAAAAAAACATTTCTGCCTCTCTTCCTCTCTGCAGAGGTCTCTACGCCGGCAAGGGCTCCGGCCAAAGATCCGGTCACCGTTCGCCGTGGGCTCTGCCGCGCCGGCCATCGTACACGATGGCCAGAAATCGTCAAAAAGTTTTTTTTTATATTTTTATATGTTTTTAATATTCAATTATATATGAGGAATAAACTCAAAAATAGGGAAGAAAAAAAATAAAAGTCACCTTGGGTTTTTTGGTTTTGATGTTTGATACTTTGGTTTTTTTTTATTTCGAACCATTCTCTTGCTTTGATGTTGCTAGATTCACACTTTTTCCTTCAGATCACTGCTTTGTGTTTTTAAATCTATTAATATTGATAAAAATTTTTGTAGAGAGTCTAAAGTGTTCTTTTCTTGGCTTTTTGAAGCCATTTACACTTATTTTCTTATTATTTCTCCACTGTTGTTTGCGTGTTTCTTTTGCAGGAGCAGTTGGGGCGGTGGAGCAGGTGGTGGCTGACAGAGGTGATGGGATGGAGGCGGCAGCTAGGCTTAGGTGAAGGCTAGTTTTTTTTTCTTTTTTGATTTTGTTTGGGCTGGGGTTAGGTTGGGCTGCTAGAGTTTGAATTGTCTTGGGTTTGGGTAGCTTGGGTTGCTGTGTAAAATGGGTTATGGGCTTGAATTGGGGTTATGTGGGCTAAGTGAGTAGGGCAAATTTGGGTTTCAACACCGGTAAAATGCAAAGATAGGGGTATGTTCGCTATACCATGCAAAATAGGCCATTTGGGGATCAAGAAGGCCATGTGTGATTTAGGGGCCTTCATAAATGTTATGCCTTATTCTATTTATGAATCACTTAACGCGGGTTTTTTGACGAAAATAGGTGTTATAATTCAGTTGGCAGACAAGTCTGTTGTACACCCCGAAGGAGTCCTTGAGAACGTACTAGTAAAAGTTAACGAACTTATTTTCCCTGCAGATTTTTACGTGATAAAAATGGAGGAGGATAACACTACTGGATCTTCGGACCTCCTGTTGGGCCGAACTTTCCTTAGTACCGCTGGCACTAAGATCGACCTACGAAGCGGAACTCTTACGATGGAATTTGATGGGAAGATCGTGAAGTTTAATGTTTATGACGCCATTAGCCATGCAAGCGAAATTTTGAGCGTAAATTGTGTCGACATAATCAACTCATTAGTAGATGAGACTTTTGAGTCGATTTATAAAGATAAATATGAATTTATATCTGATGACTATGAATCTATTAATGAGCTATTGTCTCCGTCAAATACTAAACTTTTACCTTTTGTTGTGTAGGCTCCAGAATTGGAATTGAAATCGCTTCCCGAACGTCTTAAGTATGCATTTTTGGGGAAAGGTAATACTCTACCAATCATAGTTTCCAACAAACTCTCTAAGCTCGAGGAAGAAAGTTTGATCCAGGAACTGAAAAGTGATAAGGACACGATTGGCTGGACCATTGCCGATTTGAAAGGAATAAGCCCTTTGACATGCACACACAGAATCTACTTGGAGGAAAACGCAAAATTGAGGCGAGAGGCCCAAAGGCGATTAAACCCGAATATGATGGAGGTGGTAAAAAAGGAGATAATCAAGCTGTTGGATGCTGACATAATCTACCCCATTTCTGACAGTAGATGGGTAAGTCCGGTTCAAGTCTTGCCCAAGGAAACGGGTGTGATAGTAAAGAAAAATGCCGAAGGTGACTTGGTACCAACTCGAGTACAAAGTGGGTGGCGTGTCTATATTGATTATAGGAAGTTGAACTCTTACACTAGAAAAGATCATTTCCCTCTTCCTTTTATAGATCAAATGCTTGAACGTTTATCAGGTAAAACTCACTTTTGCTGTCTTGATGGATACTCAGGTTTCTTCCAAATTCCAGTGGCACCAGAGGATCAGGAAAAGACCACTTTTACATGCCCATGCAGCACTTTTGCGTACAGAAGGATGCCATTTGGACTTTGTAACGCACCAGCCACATTCTAAAGATGCATGATGAGTATATTTTCTGAATACGTGGAGAAAATTATTGAAGTTTTTATGGATGATTTTACTGTGGATGGAAATTGTTTTGATGAATACTTTAAAAACCTCACAATAATTTTGAATAGATGCATAGAATTTAATCTTGTCTTGAACTATGAAAAGTGTCATTTTATGGTAGACAAGGGTCTGATTCTAGGTCATATAGTTTCTGCCAAGGGAATTGAGGTAGATAAGGCCAAAATTGACATTATTAATTCTTTGCCATATCCCTCCACTGTAAGGGAAATTCGTTCTTTTCTTGGCCATGCAGGATTTTACAGGCGTTTCATAAAAAACTTCTCAAAAGTGGCTAAACCATTATGTGAGTTATTGCAGAAAGATAGGAAATTTGAGTTCGGCCCAAAATGTAAAGAGGCTTTTGATACACTTAAGCAGAAGTTGGTGACCGCTCCTATAGCGCAAGCACCAGATTGGAACTACCCCTTTGAAATTATGTACGACGCAAGCGAACGTAGTGTAGGGGCTGTGTTAGGGAAAAAGATAGATAAAGAGCCCTATGTCATTTGCTATGCCTCAAAAACCCTAGATGCTGCACAAAGCAACTACACCACTACGGAAAAAGAACTCTTAGCAGTTGTATTCGCTTTTGATAAATTTCGATCTTATTTATTAGGATCTAAAGTGATAATTTTTTCTGAACATGCAGCTCTTAGGTACTTGATCGCAAAGAAGGCGAAACCAAGGCTCATTAGATGGATTCTGTTGCTCCAAGAATTTAACATCGAAATTCGTGACAAAAAAAGATGTGAAGACCTGGTGGCTGACCACTTGAGTAGGATAAAAACTCCATTTGATGATGTTCTTATAAAGGATGAGTTCCCTGATGAAAGCTTATTTTCGACCGAGGCTCACTATCCATGATATGCGGATATAGTTAATCTCTTAACCACAGGATCGTTACCCACTGAGTTAGCACGTTCCGTGAAGGACAAGCTTAGACGGGAAGCTCGGTATTACATTTCGGACGACCCATACTTGTGGAAACATTGTTCAGATTAGATAATAAGACGATGTGTTCCAGAAATCGAAGTAACCTCTATCCTTACTTTTTGTCATACAGAAGCTTGTGGAGGTCACTTCGGCCCTAAACGAACAGCTCACAAGGTATTGGAGTGTGGGCTATTTTGGCCCACAATTTTTCGTGTTGCATATAACTTCTGTAAGTCTTACGATAAATGCCAACATACAGGTAACATCACTAAATGAAATCAAATGTCCCTATCCCCAATTCATGTATGTGAGATTTTTGATGTATGGGGCATTGATTTTATGGGCACATTTATTTCTTTATTTGGAAACGTATACATACTTCTTGCAGTAGACTATGTTTCTAAGTAGATAGAAGCAAAGCCTACTCGCAATGATAATGCTAAAACTATTGTAGAGTTTCTAAAACAAATTATTTTTTCTAGGTTTGGCACACATTGAGCTTTGATCAGTGATCGTGATACCCACTTTTGCAACAAGGTCATGGAGGCACTATTATTAAAATATGGAGTTTATCATCGTATAGCAATAGCCTACCATCCCCAAACAAATGGTCTAGTAGAGATTTCGAACAGGGAGATCAAGTCCATTTTAGAAAAAACAGTTCGACCCAACCAAAAGGATTGGAGTCTTCGGCTCAATGACGCACTTTGGGCCTATCGGACGGCGTATAAAAGCCCGATTGGCATGACCCCGTATCAACTTGTTTTTGGAAAAGCATGTCATCTACCAGTAGAACTGCAACACAAAGCTTATTGGACTATTCGACAATGTAACATGGAGTTAGAGCCCGCAGGGAAGGCAAGAAAATTAGACATTCAAGAGTTAGAGGAAATTCGTAATGATGCCTATGAGAATGCTCGCATTTATAAAGACAAAACAAAGTTGTTTCATGATAAGAAAATAGCTCAGAAGCATTTCTCGGTAGGGCAAAAAGTTTTGCTTTATAACTCTGTATTAAAGCTGTTCCCAGGTAAGCTTCGATCTCGGTGGCAAGGACCTTTTATTCTAACTCAAGTATTCACACATGGTGCAGTTGAAATAGAGAGCGAAGAAACAGAGAAGCAGTTTGTAGTCAATGGCCAACGGTTGAAGACATTTTACGAAAATTTCCAGGCCCACACGGTCGAAAAAATTCAGTTAGAGCCACCATAGAACCATTCACGACGTCGAGTTAACGACGCTAAACAAGCGCTTGTTGGGAGGCAACCCAATTTTTATTTTTATTTATTTTTATTTTATCTTATTATTTTATTATTTATTATTTTCAGATATTAATAAAATTCTCTTCTTCTAGGTAAACCTAAATGAAGATAGGAAGAAAGGAGGAACGACAAATCTGCAGCCAAACACCTCTACTCGACACTTTTGGCCAGCAACTAGTAGATCTCATTGCCATCATACGCGAACGATAGTAATAACACGGGGAGTTCTTATACACCTTTTTCTCCTATTTTATTTATTCCACATCGAGGACTATGTGTTTTAAGTAGGGGGAGGTATTCCTTATTATTTCTGTCATTTTAGCTGTTGATTTGGTTGTTCTACCCATATAATATTTTTTAAGCATATTGTGCCTCTTTTCTTGCCCAAGAATTTGACCACGACTTGCCCACTATTTGACCCATATGCATGAGTCTTATCTACTGAGTTAATTATGATTTTACTTGATAGATTTCATCTCCACTGTTTTATTTCTTTTAGTTTAAATAATTATGATTAATGTAGTTAACCCTATCTTGATTTTGGTAAATTTGATTTAGTCTAAATACAAAGAGGACACTTAATATAATTGCATGCTTAAAATATGTTCATGACTATTAAGGTGGTTATTGAAACTTATTTTTGACACTTGATTGTTTTTCCTAAGTCCTCCAAAATTAAAATTTCGTTTAATAATAATGTTTCCGTGGTTATGAGTGCAGCTTAAGACGTGACTAGCTGAGTAACTGGGGTAGGGTGCTTGGGTTGTCATCCTATTTCGCGTCAAAAGGTTGTGTGACATGTTAGGTAAAACTCCGCTAACTGGAATTAATTTCTAAGAATGTGTTGGGCTGAGTAACAAGGGTAAGGTGCTTGGCTGTCACCTCTCTTCGCGTCAAAAGGTTCGATATGTTCTTAGGAAAAATAAAAATTAGGAATGTGTTGGGCTGAGTAACCGGGGTGAGGTGTTTGGCTGTCATCTCTCTTCGCGTCAAAAGGTTCAATATTTTTCCCTAAGTAAAAGTAAATAAATAAAATTGAAATGAAAGTAAAAGAAAAAAAAAGAGAAAAAACAATAAATAAATATGCATTAATAAAATTGGAGACTAAAGGGAGAAATAAATAAGGTGTCTTGATAGGTTTGGTAATTACCTAATTTTCATGAAATAATCAAAGTTGATCTTAATTTTGTTTGTGTTAATTGGAATACTTTTTCAATTTTACTTAAAGAAAGCTAAGAGTTCTTTTTGTTTTCATATGCATTTTGACTAATTTTTATAAAACTTTAGAGTAGTATTTCTTTCATGACAGGATTTAATTTTCACAGTGGACAGGAACCATACTTGAGGGCAAGCATGGGCTAAGTAGGGGGAATATGATAATACTCTAGAACGTCATATTTTATGCACTAATTATATATTTATTTTGAGTATGATGCTACTAATTTGGGCTATTTATGGTTTTTATCTTTTAGGGACTAAATTGGAGGCAAGAAGAAATTTAAGGGTAAAAAGTGTCAATTTGAAGATATAATGGCAACATGCAAAGAAGGAGAGAAGTGGTGCCAAAAATGCAAACATGGAAGACCAAAGGACTGAAATGCAAAAGAAGAGATTTTATAGCACAAGACTCTATTTTAATTTCAATTATATTAGGATAATTATTAAGGATTTTTATTTAGATTTAATTTTAGGATTTATTTTCATTTATCTTTAATTATTTATTATTTATCTTTTAGAATTTCATTAGGAATAGGCTAGGTTTTCTAGTACTATAAATAGGGGATGAAGTGGCACATATTTGACATCTTTTTTTCCTGTAAACACTCCCTCTCCAAAAAACTGTCTTTTTGTTCTCTCCATATTTTCTTCAATAAAAATCTCATTTTTATTATATTTATTTCTTTCCCAAAAATCATGAGCCACTAAACCCATCTAGCCGAAGGTTGTCAAAATTCCCTAAAAAGGTTCATGAGTCTTAGAATCCGCGCTTAGCCTTCTCAACAGAGTATTCATCGCTTCTCCGTATTACGGGGCTGACGCTTCCGTCCATGTCCCTTAATAGGTGATCTTTTCAACTTGTGCAAGGAATGACAGCTTTGTACGTTTTGGAAAGGTTACACAGTCGGTTCGTTGGCTTTCTGCGTCATAGGTTGGCGAATCTAATAGACAAAACGGCATGGTATTCGCCGTTTGGAAGAGGTGATCTAGTAGAAGATAGTCCCACAAAAGCGATTATTGGCTAGAGTCAGGCTCCACCAAATCTTAAGTCCAAATCCTTGGAGTGGTGGTCGTAGGCGTCCTTTTCCACTATAATTGGCTTATCCTACTCGAGAAGGGTTACTTAAAAGCCAAGGATTGAACCCAAGGCGAATCGAGACAACCGGAGGCTGAAACTCGCCACATAAGAAACTTCTATTTTCCCAACTCTATTTATTTTTATATTCCTCTTTTTAATTTCTGCAATTTATTTAATTTCGCAATTTCAATTCACTTTAATTTTTTTTATTTTTCTAAATTCTTAATTCTATTTTTTTTATTTTTTAGGAATGCAGGTTTTCTTGGCCAAGAAGTTGTCCAGGATTTCAAGAAACGAGCATTCGTACAATCCGATCCCTGAGGATTTGACCCTACTTCCCCTTTACTGTTATTTTTACTATTTTACAGGGAATAGGATATTTTTGGTGCTCTTAATGACGCATCACTCGTGTTCCTGTTTTAGTAACCCAACTTTAAAAAAATTTAATTTATGTACTAATGTTTAAATGCGTTTCTGTTTTGGTCACCCATCGTTAAATTGATAATGAAAAGCCTTTTGTTAACTGGTATAATAACACATTTAGTCGTCAATACTTACATATTCTATCAATTTGATCCTCAAACTTCCTAACCAAAGCTTTCATATTTTCAATTAGAGGCATTCCATGCCATGAACAAGTTGGCAAAATCACTACAAATTTGCTAAATATAAGTATATTATTAATTTGTAGTCGAAGAAGTGTTTTTTGGGTTTCCAAATTTATAGATATGGAATATCTGTTTTAAAAGTTGAAAACTTTGGTTAGAAAGTTTGATAATCAAATTGATAGGATTTGTAAATATGAAGGGTTAAATTTATTGAATTATTTAGAATTAGAATCAAATTGATAGAACATGTAAGTATTGAGGACTAAATGTGTTATTATATTAGTTAGAAAAAAAAGACTTTCCATCATCAATTTAGCAGTGGGTGACCAAAACAGGAACAAAGGCATAGTTGGGTGACCATGTCTTCCAATTTTTTTGAATTTTTTTGTGTTTATAGATTTTTTGAACTTTTATATATAATAATTTTTATATAGAATCAAGATAAAATTAACAAAAAATTTTAAAATAACATAATTTAATGAATTTAATTACTATTATTTGATTAGGATTAAAATTTTCAAATTCTAAAAATACAAATACTGGAAATGACCAAATTAAAATACATGTACTAAATTCACAACTTGTACAAAATATAAAATCTAGTAGCAATTATATTTGTACTATATTATATCTAAAATTGTGACAATAAAATGTTGTATATGAAATAAGGTGTTGATCATAGCACAACTTTTAATAATCAACTCGATCTATCCAGGCTCATGCAACGTCAAAGTTGCGCAATTTTTATTTACTCATTTTCCACTCAATCACTCACTACAAGAAAATAGACTTTTAGCGGCGCTTTTTTAGCCTTTAGCGGTGCTTTTAAGCGCACTAAAACTTTTTGCGGCACTTCTGAAAACACCGCAAAAAACGCCACAAAAATTAGTGTCGTTTATTTAAAAAATGCCGCTACAAGCCATGACTTTTAGCGGCGTTTGTGGGAAAAACGCCGCTAATTTTGGCAGATTTGCAATGCATTTTTTTCACCAATATCTAGCCCTTCCTGCATTAAATCCAACCAAATACAACAAATATAGCATAAAATGCAGCCAAAAACAGCAAATTTAGAATAAAAATACAACAAAAAAACATTAATTCTAAATGATACTTCAAATTTAACGAAAGGTATATGATGTAATTAATAAATAAAGTATAATTTAAAATATTCTTACAATAATGTTAAACGTGACAAAGTTAAAAACATTCTTACAACGAGAAAACTAATTCTTAATATGGTGGCTTTTGTTACTGCTAAAACATCTGCATCATCTGCTGAAGCTGTAGCTGGATGTCATCGTACTTTCTGCTCTGCTCTGCTGCCATCGCTGCTGCCTCTGCCTCCTTTGCTGCTGTCGTTGCCTCCCTCTTTGCTGCCTCCACTCTAAGTTGTTGATGGAGTTCTTCATATTTTCGTTGAACCTCGGCAATTTGCTCAACCGTGTTCACTTGCATCTGAGCTATCTGGTCTCTTAACCTCTGAACTTCAGCTTGAGCTTGACTTCTGGAAGGCATGTATTGCTGGGAGCCGGATCAAAAATATTGGGTCGGGGTAATACCAGATCCTTAAAATCGAACCCGACCGTACCTTTCAGGACCCAAAACTTCAGTGATAATTCTGTTATCAATGTTCTCAAGATTAACAGAACTATCATTCGAAGTAATCGCTTCATATTCCGCCTTCTTTTCTTTTAGTTTCTCCTAAAAAATCAATTAAAGAGTTAGAAACAAAATATATAATAAAAAGGAATGCAACATAACTTAACATTATTTAAAACTACTAATGATGAATTGAATTAAACAATTATAATTAAACATTATAAATATTTATAATAAATTAAATATTATTAAGTAAATATACCATAATTTCTCTAGCTTCGGATGTCATAGGAGATCTATCTTTCTTCCTATGTGTAATCTAAAAAAGCTGAAGGCTTCTAACTTTTTGTCCAGATTTGACTTCCTACAATATAGTAGTAAAAATATTATTTAATAGTAGAAAGTTATTAATATTTGAAAGAATTAATAAATTCATAATACCTCGGCCTCAGCTACAGAAGCTAAACTTCTTGACCCTGCCGTGTGCGTGAATTTTTGTTTTTGCCTGCTGCTTGTTCCAACTCGCTCACGGTCCTACATAATGAAATTATTATTACGTATGTAGTAAACACTATATATAAGAGTTTGGAAATACGTAATACCTCTCATTTCTTTGAATTCCAGAATCTAACCGCATCTTCCCATTGGTACCTCAGCATTCCCGGCGGGACATTTCTCAATTTTTCCTCGAGGCTTATGTCTTTCTTAAAATATTGTTTTTTTAAAGTGATTTTATTGTCTCTCCATTTTTTACCCGATGCCTTCTTGATATAATCATCGAAGACCTCTAAAGCAAATCTCTCCTAAAAAACACAAGTTTAGAATGTAGATATAAATGAAACTTAAACCAAAGTATTATAAATTACATTCACATTTTGTTACCTTAATATTAGCGAGAGCTTGATTTTGTTGCTATCAGGCATGTGATGCCATGATTCGTAGTTGATGGGCAACATATTGACATTTCACGCTAAAATGCCCAAATAGCCTGCTAAAAGTCGAGCTTCAGATCCAACAGGCTTACCATGAGTATTTCTACTTACTTTGACACGCTCGACAGGATCTAAGTCGTATAAATCTTTAAACAGCGTACGTCCTCGAACTCTGCGCGTCCCGCCACTTTCAGCTGAAAAATGATATACTATTATTATATTAAAATTGACAAATAAATCAATAATAAAAGTCAACACATGTAAAATGAACTTAACATTACTTTGAAATTCTTCAGGCTTGTCAAGTGTCTCCGGCACATTCGAAGATCCAACAACTGTCTACTGTTCACTATATGCTTCTTCCGAATTTGGAGTATTCTGGACAATACTTAAATCTCATAATCTTCTTCTACGCATTTTTCCTGCAATACACATAAAATAGTTAAAGTTTTAGTAACAAATTACAACAATAATAATACATATAAAATAGTTGAATTATATAACATGGCCAAGATTAAAATTATAATATTACATATAATTAAAAAATCGTAAAATCTTACTACATCATTATTCCTAAATATCTTCATCCACATCATGTCGAACCCATTAATGTTGTGTACTAGTACTAGGGATATTTTTATCTAAGTTTTGTTCTGGAAAAGGTAATGTTTCTGATCTTTCGACGATGTCATCTCTACTTCCATTACCCATGTCAAACAAGTCTCTAGGGGTGTTTCGGAGTACAACATACCAACCCTCATCAGTTGGATCTTTCGAATAAAAAACTTGTTTCACTTGAGAGGAAAATACATATGGCTCGTCCATTAATTATTTTCCAGTGTGAATCAAGCGAGAGAAATTCACCATTGTAAAACCAAATTGATCTTTTTTAATTTCTCGAGCAGTATTAACATCAGCCCAATCACACCAAAATAAGACAACTTTCCATCTGCCATAGTAATCCAACTCAATAATGTCGGTAAGAAGTCTGTAATACTCCACATTACCCTCAACTGGATTACTGTCCCTAGCACTAGCATAACTTGTAATTGAAGAATTAACAACAACTCCACAATTTTGAGTTCTCCTCATTCTCTCGCAATATTTTGTACAAAATCTATATCCATTGATGAGAAAAGCACTATATCTTTTTATTACTCTGTTCGGACCTTGGGAAAGCAATTTAATTTCGTCATTGACGTCCCTTCCACTCTAAACTTATTGAATCGAAAGTAAATTGAGTAATTATAAATGTATTATGTAAAAACATTATTATTTGATTAACTAAATTTTACGATTATATGTAACTTATTAACTTCAATTACATACAAGTTTAATTGGTTAGAAGATAAACAAATCAAAACGACGAATATGTGAGAAAATTTTAGAACTTACTTGTGTAACGATTCAACTGAATCGTAGTGAAAAAGTACATATCGATGTGCTTGTATCCACGATATATCATCTAATTCTGCAATTTCAACTTTGCCGATTGGTTCTCCATAACTTTGGAATAAATAAGTTTCGGCCAAGTTATGATCATTGAGCCCAGCATTTCTATTTGGTCTATTCAATCGTGTTTCAACATCTTCTAAATATCTAGAACAAAAGGTCATGCACTCCTCTGCCAAGTAGCCTTCAGCAATTGATCCTTCTGGATAACGCTTATTGCGAGAATAAGATTTCAATTTGCTTAGGAACCTAAACATGATATACAATATTTATCAAAAGTTGTAACTAAATGTATAGAGGCGAATAAATAAATACTTGACAAATAAATTAGCACTTTTCTATAGGATACATCCATTGATAAAAAATCGATCCACCAAGTATTGCTTCGTGAGGGAGATGGATTACCAAGTGCACCATAATAGTGAAGAAAGAAGGTGGAAAGATCTTTTCCAAATTGCATAAAGTCAAAGCGGCTCGATCCTGTACTTTCTCAAGTTCTTCAACATCCAAAAATTTGCCACAAATAGCTTTCATTATATTGGATAGTTCAATTATACAGGACGTCATATTTTTTGACATGCAGCACCGTAAAGCAACTGGGAGTAAATCTTGCATCAAGATGTGGTAATCATGTGATTTTAATGAATATAATCTTCGATCTTTAAGACTCACACATCAAGATATATTTGACACATACGCATCTGGGACTTTTATATCCTTCAACACCATGCAAAACACCTCTTTCTCTTCCTTTGACATTGAAAAAATAGAAGGCGGCAACCGATATTTCCCATTCGGAAGTACTTGAGGATGAAGATCACGCTGAATTCTCATGTCAACTAAATCAAGTTGACTCTGAAGATTGTCTTTTGATTTTCCATCGACATTCAAAATTGTCCCAATTATGTTCTCACAGACATTCTTCTCAATATGCATGACATCAAGATTGTGGCGTAAAATGTTGTGCTCCCGATAAGGCAACTAAAAAAAATACTCATTTTTTTCTACAAGTCCGCCTCATTAGGATCATCCTCTTCGTCAGATTCATCATCAGATTCATCCCTCCATCTCCTCTTTGTTTGCGTGTTAGGTGGTTGATTCATCTTCCCGTAACTAAAGTTGATATCTTTTAACATAAACAAGATTTCAGATCCAACAGTCGGCTCAGGAGCTCCTCTGTACTCTTTAGTACCGTCAAATAGAGTCTTCTAAAATCTAAATTTATGATTTCCATCTAACCACAGACGATGGCCCATGTAAGAGAACTTCTTCCCACTATACAACCACTTCGAACAAGTTTGTGCAGCACAACAAGGACATGCATAACGTCCTTTAGTACTCCAACCCGATAAATTAGCATAAGCCGGGAAATCATTAATTGTCCACAATAAAGCTGCACGTAAATTAAAGTTCTCATTTCTTAATATATCATATGTCTCAACACCCGACCATAATCGTTTTAACTCTTCAATAAGTGGTTGCAAATAGATGTCAATATCATTTCCGGGACCTTTCTCTTCAGGGATAATCATTGATAAAATAAATGAAGATTGTTTCATGCAAATCCATGGAGGCAAATTATAAGGAACAAGTACTACAGGCCAAGTACTGTACGAAGTACTCATGATTTTAAAAGGATTAAGCCGTCAGCTGCTAGCCTAAGCCTCACATTCCGAGGATCACTTGCAAAGCTTGGAAATTTATTGTCAAACGATTTCCAAGCTAAAGAATCAGCTGGATACCTTAATAATCCATCATCGGTTCATTGATCATTATGCCACCTCATAGAATCGGCCGTCTTTGACGACATGAAAAGCCTTTGAAGTCTTGGTATTAGGGGAAAATATCGCAAGACCTTAACTGGCTTCTTTCTTAACTGTGCCCCACCTTCATCCGCATTCACATCTTCTGTATTTCCATTCATCCAAGAAGACTTACAGCAAACATGACAAGACTGTTGGTTCTTCTGATCACCTAGTACAACATGCAGTCATTTGGGTAACTATGAATTTTATCATACCCAAGACCCAAATCTTTTATTAGTCTCTTCATATCTTGACAAGAATGAGGGATTTTTGCAAACAGAAACATTTCTCTCAGAAACTCTAGCAGCATTGTAAAAGAGTTTCCAGTCCACCCTCCCAAACATTTTAAGTGAAATAGACGAATACAGAAGGACAATTTCGAATATTTTGAACCCTCGTAAAGTTCTTCGTTTATTTCATTAAGTAAATTGTAGAACTTCGTCGCTTCTTCATTTGGCTCATCATCACGTGCATTTGTTCCCGTTTCGCAAAAAACATTTCCACCAATATTACAATCATCGGATGTAATAAAGTTAGTTGGAAACAATTGCTCACCATGACTGTGCATATTAAATGCATCCCGCAACATACCTTCCATGTTATCTTGTCTAACATATTGACGGTAAGCAGTATCAGGATAAGTCGGATTAATCGTTGAAAAAGTTTCACTAGATGTACACTCTCCATGGAAAATTTATTTTTTATGCCCCCGAATAAAGCCATCAACAATTAGATGCTCATAGACAACTTCACGAAAATGCCAATTGATGTTGCCACACCTCTTACACGGGCATAGAATCATATTCTCTTGGCTTGCATTTTGAAATGAAAAATTTAGAAAAGTTTGAACTCCATTTCGATATCTGTTGCTTACCGTTGACAAATTCATCCAACTTCTATCCATTTTGTTGTTCTTGAAGTCTAAAGTTGACAATAAGTTACACGAGTAAGTTGTTTATTTATAAGTTTAATTAAGTTATGTAAGTTATGATATGATATAAATTTATGTATTATGTAAGTTATGTAAATTATGTAAGTTATGTATTATGTACGACATAAAGTAATATATATACAATTATTTAAATGTATTATTGTGTTTTGACTTTTAGGATATAGTTCCATGTTATAGTTGTTTTAATATTTAAATTTTAGGATATAGTTCCATGTGTGTTAATTTTATGTAAATTATGTAAGTTATGAAATTTGATCTTTAAATTATGTAAGTCATGTATTATGTAAGTTATGTATTATGTAAGTTATGTAAATTATGTAAGTTATGAAATTCGAACTTTAAATTATGTAAGTTATGTATTATGTAAATTATGTAAATTATGTGAGTTGCTGGTGAACTTGAAAATAAAATTTAATTAATTAGTTAATTTGAAAATAAAATTAAAGAAAACAAAATATTTTTTGTGATTAAATTAAATTGAAATAAAATAGAATATTTAAAATAAAACTTTAAATACAATTTAATTTAATTAGGTAATGTTAAAATAAAATACAATATTGAAATTATTTTTCGTGATTCAAAAAAAATAGAATATTTAAAATAAAACTTTAAATACAATTTAATTTAATTAGGTAATGTTAAAATAAAATAAAATATTAAAATTATTTTTCGTGATTCAAAAAAATAGAATATTTAAAATAAAACTTTAAATACAATTTAATTTAATTAGGTAATGTTAAAATAAAATAAAATATAGAAATTATTTTTCGTGATTCAAATTAAATAAAATATTTAAAATAAAACTTTAAATACAATTTAATTTAATTAGGTAATGTTAAAATAAAATAAAATATTGAAATTATTTTTCGTGATTCAAATTAAATGAAATATTTAAAATAAAACTTTAAATACAATTTAATTTAATTAGGTAATGTTAAAATAAAATAAAATATTTAAAATGAAATATTTAAAATAAAATAAAATATTAAAATTATTTTTCGTGATTCAAAAAAATAAAATATTTAAAATGAAACTTAAAATATAATTTAATTTAATTAGGTAATTTGAAAATAAAATAAAAGAGAACAAAATATTTATACAACTTCGCTTTTCATCTCTCTGTTATATGAAGCTCATCAATTTGGAGCAGACAATGATGGCTACCATAAGTTTAACTTTTGGGGTTGTTCCTAGAGTCCATGATTTTGTAGAATTACCGTCGTTACTACTAAAAATGACTATGATATAGGCAAGTTTGTCATACTTCTAGCTTTTCTAATGTAATCAACAGCGAGTATTCCATTGAATCAACTGAGTTTTATTTTTTGATAAGTAATTTTTTGAATGAAAAAAATTTGAGTTAAGTAATATTTTATGATAAGTATTATTTTAGTATCTTAACTAAATTTAATATTTTATCGAGTTAAGTAAAATTAAATTTGAGTCGTATCGAATAAAATTGAGTGAAATTATTCGAGTTCAATTAAAAAGGAAAACATATCAAATTAAAATCTTATTATAGTGTAACTAATTTATAAATATTTTCAAAAACAAAAATTTAAAAATAATTTGAAAACAAAATAGTTCTGCTCCAAACACAACCAACAATTAAATCTATACAAAATCGCAGCCCCAAAATATTAATTTTTCCAAAGTAATCATAATAAAACTATTATTGATTAGAATTTTGAAGTAAAACGTACCTTAATAATTTCAATAACCTGGTCTTACTCCACTCTCACCAGCAAACAGAGCTGGAGTCAAAAAAGTAGAATTTGTTAAGTAAGTTAAACCGAAAGTGCATAGAAATAAGGGAAAAAATTTAGCAACGAAACATGTACCTAGAACAGATGTCAATGGTTGTGGTGTATTTAGTTGCACCAAATATTAATTCAGGTGCTCGATAGTACCTAGAACAAATGGAAGATTATAAGAGTAGCACCAAATATATTTCAGTTTAAGCAAATATAAAAACTTTATCAATATCAGTACCAAATATTAATTCGAAGATTAAATGGCAGCTTCAGTTGAACCAATAGTTGCAGGAAGAGTAGGAAGCAGTAACTGATGCTGAATCTGGTCCAAACAGAAAGTTTTTTTTTTAGTGAAGCAGCAATCAAAAGAAAAATCTGATATGCCTTTGTATATATGCCATAGATATTTTGGGTTAACCTCATCTGAATTCTTAAAAGACATCAAAACCAGATAATGGATTCTAATTATCCCAAATAAGCTAATTTAATTATAGAGAGAAATGAATCAAGCTGAAAAATGAATGTTATATTAATTTTCTTTTAGATTCAAGTTCAAGTAGAGTCTTTAACAATTAACATGATACATTCATTTATATCTGGACAAGACAATCAAAGGCAGCCTGTAATAACCTCAGCCCCTAATGACAATTAATTTTGTAATGACTAAAAAATAAAACTTAATTATAAAGCAATAAAAATTTGGGCAGCAGAAAATAGGAGGCAGCAGCAATGTTCTTAAACTTAATTCAGAGATGAAAAGGGGAAATTTCAACATAAAATCTTTAGACAAATATAAAACACGGTCTGTTTCTTTCCATTAGAATCATGTAGCAGCATAGATGCCTAACATACATAACAAAGGAAAATATATTCATATTTTTACATATATAGCCACATAATTCGACAAACCCAAGTTGTAAACGCATTCCAAGTTTAAATGGAAAAAAAAAAGAGGAGGGCAGAAATTAATTATATTAACAGAGTAGATGTGCTGAATGACGAGGAAAAGCTGGTAATGAGAGTTTTATTTCAGAAACAAGGATATCTTCCATAATACGGCTACTTGCTATATTATGCCATAATACAAGCAAATACCATAATTATAACATGAAAATAGAAATATTGCATATTGTATATAATACAAATTATTTATGTATCAACTTTTATAAGAATATAAAATAATTTAAACATGACCAGAAAAATGAATGAACACAGATGGGTACACAAGTTGTCAGGTCTACTTCCATCAAAATCAGACAGTAAAATTCATAAGTAGTTAAAAACTATAAGAATCAATAATACCTAACTTTAGCTTGTGAAGCAACAAAAGGACATAAGCTGACTGATTTAATTTCTCGGCAAGGGTAGATGAAAAGATAAAATTGTAACATCTTCAGACAAATAAAGAACACTACTCCTTATGTCATAAAAATAATTTCTAAACCTTTCCTAGCACAAAGGCATTAGAAAGAAAACATAAAATAAAATAGAAACTAGAGCTAGGAGATGATTTTTCATCATTTATCAGAGTTCAATCAAACTTAATAAACAAAAAGAAGTTGGAATAACTCAATAACACCCATAGAGGAACTCTATTTTAAGGGTGAATTACTCTTTATTCAGCCAAATACAAAATATGGAAATAATGTGAAAATGGAAGTGAAAAAAAATCCCATTAGTTAACGGATATTTTATTACAGCAGAATCTCAACAAGAAACAAAGGTTTATATACACAAGCATATGTGTATATATATTTTTTCTTTCCATGAATCCTTATGGCATGAATGATGATTAAAGGAAAATACTTACCGATTAATGACGGTAGAGGACGGTGGCGCAGCAGAGGGGACACTCGACGGCACGGGGAGAAGGCGACGGAGGAGATGGGGAAATTGGGGATTTCAGAATTTAGGGAAACTGGGGATTTCAGAATCGGGGCAAACAAGCTGACGAAAACGTTTAAGTTAAAAGTTTAATTTGTTTGTAAGGAAACGACGCCGTTAAAATCGAATTTGGGTTGCAACTTTGCGGCATTTATATAACAAACGCCACTAAAAGTTTAATTGCGTGTAGTGAAACGTCGTTGTACAAGGCTAATAGGTATTTCACTTTTGCGGCGTTTCACAAAAATGCCACTAAAACTTAGTTCCCTGACTCAAAACGGCGTCACAGTTGGCAATTTGGTATTAAAATTTGCGGCGTTTGTGGAAGCGCCACTAAAAATTTGTTGTGAAACGCAGTCATTTAAGCCAAATGGTAATGTAATTTGACGGCCTTTTTTTGGAAGCGCCACTAAATATAAATTGAAACTGCATCATTTTAGTGGAATAAAAAACATATTTGCGGCGTTTTAAGGCTAAACGCCACTAAATTTATTTCCCCTGTACTGAAACGGTGCCGTTTTTACAAATTTTATTACATTTTAGTGCCTTTCTTTGTTTATCAATTTTTTTAAATCTAATATTTTAATATATCAAATGGTTTAGATTAAATATTTTTAAATATAAAAGCATTAATTCATATATATAAATTAATTAAATAAAAAATAATGTTAATTACATCAATAATTTCGTTAATATTTTACAATCATGTGCACGCTAAATCACTTTTCATGTATGCTTTTGAGATTTAACCATTTTGATATATATTCTTTTAAAATAATAATTTATATATATTTATCTTATAAATTAAAATCCAAAATTATATCCTAAACCCGAAAGCTTAAACCCTAAACTTGAAATTCTAAACCCTAAACTCTAAACTCTAACTAAACCACAAACACTAAACCCCAAACCCCAAACCCCAAACTTAAAACCCTAGAACCATAGCCGTAACCCCTAAACCAACCATAAATCCTAGACCATAAAGTCCAAATTATAAACTCTAAAAATCGTTAACCCATGAACTTTAATATTAAAACCATGAACCCTAAAACACAATAAACCCAAAACTCAAACTCTAAAACATAAACCCATAACACAAAGTAATAAAAATTATATCATAAACCCTAAAACACTAAATTAATCGTAGACATTAAACCTAAAATACATACCCCTAAACCTTAAAATAACATAATCTTTTTTGCGGCGTTTTTAAAAAAACGACGCCCTTTCTTTGTTTATCATTTTTTTTAAATCTACTATTTTAATATATCAAATGGTTTAGATTAAATATTTTTAAATATTAAAGCATTAATTCATATATATAAATTAATTAAATAAAAAAATGATGTTAATTATATCAATAATTGCATTAATATTTTACAATCATGTGCACGCTAAATCACTTTTCATGTATGCTTTTGAGATTTAACCCATTTTGATATATATTATTTTAAAATAATAATTTATATATATTTATCTTATAAATTAAAATCCAAAATTATATCCTAAACCCGAAAGCTTAAACCCTAAACTTAAAATCCTAAATCCTAAACTCTAAACTCTAGATAAACCACAAACACCAAACCTCAAACCCCAAAAACCATACACCGTAACCCCTAAACCAATCATAAATTAATCCTAGACCATAAAGCCCAAACTATAAACTCTAAAAATTGTTAACCCTAAACCTTAAAATAACATAATCTTTTTGCGGCGTTTTACATAAAAACGCCACTAATGCCTCTATATAGCTCAACTAAAGACGACACCGTTTTTCTCAATAATTTTGTGGCGTTTTGAGACAAACGCCGCTAATTTTGATATATTGCGGCGTTTTATATGAAACGCCAGTAATGTATCTATAGCCACTTTTGCAGCGTTTTCATAGAAGCGCCGCTAATTCTTATATATTGCGGCATTTTAGTAAAACGCCACTAGTGCCTCTATAGCTACGTCGTCGTTTCTCTCAAGACTTTTGAGGCATTTTTATAAAAGCACCGCTAATTCTCGTATATTGCGGCGTTTTACGTAAAACGCTACTAATGCCTCTATGGCTCATTAGCATACGTTGTCGTTCTGTCAACACTTTTGCGGCGTTTTCTAAAAAAAGCCGCTAATGCTCGATTATTTGCGGCGTTTGTTACATAAGCGCTGCTAATAGTGATCTTTTGCAGCGTTTTTTTAACAAGCGCCACTATAGCTCTGACCTTTAGTGGCGTTTTCTTTCAGGCGCCACTAATATATAACTGTTGCGGCGTTTTTTATCTAAATGCTGCTAAAAACGCCGTTAAAAATCTGTTTTCTATCCAATAAAAAAATTATCACTCAAAAGAATTGAAAACTAACATAGTAAATAAGCTTTAAATATGTTTCAAGTTAACAAGATAAATTCACAAATTCAATTCAATCTTCAAGGCGGATGTCATCTTATTTATATTGGTCAAGTAGTAGAAGTTGATGTATTTAAACTTTTCAAGATAATCTCCCAGCAAATGTTATCTTCATTTTAATTACAATAATAGTATATTATCTTTAATTTCATTTCAAAATAGTCCCCTAAGTAGATGTTATCTTCAATTTAATTACTCTTAAAAATAATTGGATATTGATGACTAACTCGGAACGTTGCAAGCGTCGTATGTCCGATAATAGTTCTTGCGCCATTTGTGGTCACAATATGGAGACGACAGCTCACAGTCTAAGGGACTGTCCATCTATACGAGTGATATGGCAATCGGTGGTCCTAGTGTGTTTGGAGGATGTTTTCTATTTGGTTCCTATTGATTCTTGGTTAGTGGGGAACCTTTGGAACGTGAAGGATGTGATGTTTAGAGGGGTTTGCTGGGAGATTATGTTTATTGTTCTGGTATGGAAGATTTGGACATCTCGTAATCAATTCATTTTTTGTAACGCAAGTCATAGCGTTGCTGATATTGTGTCTAGTAGTTTGGCTTGGGCTAAAATAATTTCAAAAATTTCGATTGTTAACCAGACCACTGTGCATGTGAGGTGGTGTTGGCCGTTGGATGGGTGGTACAAACTAAACACAGATGGAGGGGTCAACCAAATGGCTGGTGCTGCGGTTGGAGGCAGGTGGATTCGAGATTCTATGGGACGATGGGTTACTGGCTTTAGCCGTAACATTGGATGTTGTTTAGTTTTAATGGTTGAGTTGTGGGCTGTGTATGACGGGTTGGGAGTATCTTGGGAAGCCGACATTCGTAGGTTGGTGGTGGAGAGCAATAGTCAAGCTGTTGTTGACCTTCTTAAGTCTGCGACTAGGCGAGATTCAATCACTCTGGTTGATGATTCGAAGCCTGCTATCTCGACAATGGCAGGTGGACGTGCAGTATGTGGTGCGAGGTGCCAATTCTGCGGCTGCTGCCATGGCCAAATTCGCCAGGGATCTACCTCTGGGCATTCATTTATTTCAACAACCTCCTGCTTCGGTTGATCTACTGGTGGAGCATGATATAGAGCAGCTCATTGCCCCTAGTTGTTTATCTGGCTAGGCCTTAGTCTAGCTTACTTCGTAATTTAAAAAAAAGAAAAGAAAAGAAAAAGAATGTATATATTAATATTGGAAAGATATTCTCTTACAATGATGTAAATTTAAAATAGTTATATACAGTTTTATAAAAAAAAAATTTGTAC
The DNA here is from genome assembly GCF_007990345.1 of Gossypium hirsutum. Lineage (NCBI taxonomy): Eukaryota > Viridiplantae > Streptophyta > Magnoliopsida > Malvales > Malvaceae > Gossypium > Gossypium hirsutum. The sequence continues at coordinate 6,291,113 of NC_053429.1, forward strand.
ATTTAACCATTGAACGCCATATTTAATGTTCCATTTATGTCAATTAAGTAAATTACATTCAATGTCATTAAATTATTAGTGAGTTTATGTTTTGGTCACTTAACTCTAAAAAGTTATAAAATAATCACTAAGCTCAAAAGTTTTCATTTAAGTCACTAAGTTGTTCGAAAGTTTTTATTTAAGTCAATGGGATGTTAAGTTTTTCTTTTTAAAAAGTCTAGCTAGTGAGCTCTAAGTGATGATTTGACGATCAATGGATTAGTACCTATCGACAAGTAAAAGAACATACTTTAGATCTAAGTTAATCTGACGATCAATGTTGGAGATTGGAAAAGAAAGTAGTTTGGATTTTGATTTGTAGATTTGTGACGTTTAAAGTTGTTTAATGAAAAATATTCAACTGTAGATGAGAAAATGAATGGGAGTTTTCAATTGGTGTGTGCTAACAAAGAAAGCCATATAATAACGATTTTAACAGCCTTATGACTTAAATGAAAGTTTTTGAATAATTCAGTGACCATTTCGTAACTTTTGAAGTTAAATGATCAAAACGTAAACTTACTGCTAATTTAGTGACTTTGGGTGTAATTTACCCTAAAATAGCTTCATCGCTATTTTGGTCACTCTTAATTATTTTTGTCAATTTAGTCAGCATTGTTAGAAAAATTGACCAAAATGGTCACCCAACCGTTAAACCCTTAACGAATTGTTGACTAGAGCAGCAAAAGAAAAAAAAAAGAAGAAAAAATTGTTCTCTTAGTCCATTTAAAAATTACAAAAATTTAAATTAATCCCTTAAATTGCCATAAAAAACCCATATTAAATAACATAAAAATGCCAGATCCAACCTCTTATATGCTTCCCTTGTCATCTTCCCTCACTATTTGCTTTGTTCCTCCTTCAATATCGACACTGAGGTACATTTCTTAATTATCCATATTTTCTAATTTATTTATTTTTCAACTAAATAGTTTAGTTGCAACCATTTTTTAAATGCACCATAATTATGAAAAAATGATAACTCTTCACACAAAAATTATATGTATTAAAAGATTTTTTTAATTGAAATCACACAATAATTGCATTCCACTTATATCAAGCTAAAATAATAATATTAATAATAATCTGAATAACTTTCAAAGGTTAGTGTACCATTTTAACCGTATATAAAACTAACATTACTTCAATACCAGTAATCTAAATGATACAAATATCAGGCTGTCGTAGCTGTGGAACTTTTATAATACGACTCGGATTGAATATATATATTGATCCTTACCTAAATATTCTACACTTTACTAGTTGACATATCTATGAGCAATGATGACTTCGTGATTCACAAATTATTTTTATAAAAGTAAGAAGTTATGGGAGAGATGAGTAACGATTGGAAAAAAAATGGTGCATCTGAATAGTTATATAAAATTAAATAAACGTTTAGTTTTAGTTTTAGTTTTATTAGCAGTGGCGACTCCTTTTTTCTACTTGTTGACTTGGAGGGAAAATGTTGCACTCCAAACAACCATCAAATTTGCGCACGTTACACTTATTCATTACTTCTCTCGGTTGTAATACCATAGAAGTAGAAGCAGAACCTTCGGCCACAACCAAGGTGTTGAAATCCAAACCAAAGTCAATGGTGACATCAACAGAGGAAGAGGAAGGTATTGAATCAGTGATTACGTTTTTTTAGGGTGAAAACCATGAAGGAGGTTTCTTGTTCAAGTGAAAGACGATGGAGTGGAGACAGAGGATGGAGCTACAGTAAATCGTTGTATTTTCTTTGCCTAAGCATAAAAAAATAAAACTTCGTGAGTATAGCAATGGCATTAATTGAAATTTTGTAAGTTTTACAGGGACTAAAAGAATAATTTTCATTTTTTTACAGGCCCAATTAGCAATATGTTAAGGATTTAATGGATGAGTGACCATTTTAGTTAATTTTTCTAATGGCAGTGACTAAATGAGTGATCAAAATAGGAACGATGTTATTTTAGGATAACTTTCGGTATAACTTACTCTATTATATGAAAATTTTTAATAAAATATTTATTGAAAATTTTTAATTAAATATTTATTTTAACTTTAAAAAATATATTTAAAATAATTATTTCGTAAGTTGATTTGTATCAATTAAAAATTCACAATTAACCAATAAAATATTTAACAATTTTTTAAAAAATAATTAATTTAATTTAATTTTAATTGATGCATTTATATCCTTAACCACATGCAAATTTGTTATAAAACTATCTATAACATATATTAAAAGTAAAATATATTAGCATTATGGATATGCAATGCATGTTTTCATTTTGTTATTACTTATCTCACAAATCTCAATGTGCACGAAAACAAACCTTATTGTCCCAAAATCTGGGACAAGCCTATATCGATTCAAGTGCCATTGTTGGTGATGCCTATAATCTTGATTTATTGGAATATATATGCAGTGAACTCTTAAGTATTCAACTATGATAGAATTTATTTATGGATTCGGGGGAGAAAAATGTAGCTAGAAAACAAAATCTCATCTCACCTCTTTGGCTAATTCTCAAGTCCTTATCAGGGAATGCTAAGCTTGCAAAAATTCCAAATAGATCATGACCATCAACTAAAGAATATTTAAAAAAGAACCTTGATCATCAAGCAAAAACGTCAACCTTCCAACTAAAAATCAACACCACTCTTATTTTTACTTTTACATATATGGTCCCCTCTTCCTTTACTTGTCCAAGAGCCACCATGAAATATTCAGCAAAATCAAGCTAGTAGTCACTTCCTGGTTGTTTCTGCTTCATTTACTTGCTCCCCAAGCTGGTACAAGCAGCTATATAAATTAACTCACTTTCTCTACTCTCAATCTTCATCATATACATATCAGAAAAACCTTAAAAGAAAAATATCTATATTCTAGCCCCAGCTGCCATGGCGACTCCTGGATACCAAATTGCTGAAATTTATGTCATGCGGAAGCTTCATAAAGAGAAAATGAAGAAAGAAGAAGAAGAAAGAGCAAAGAGTGAGGATGTTGGATTTGCAGGGAAGAAATCCAGTGGTTGTTGTTTCCCATCGATGTTCAAAAAGGTTCATCCGGGTCATGCATCTACGTTGGGTCATGTAAGAAATGAAGTAAAGGATGATGACAAGAACAAAGCTTGTTAAGTGGATTTGTCAGCTGACTGTAAATATTGTTATCTAATTTTTTTCCCCTTATTTTTGGATATTTAAAGAGGTTTCTTTTTTTTGGTTTCTGTTATGTTTCATTTGGGTTTTCACCTTTAGATGTCTGCAACTCCCTACAAGATGTGGTGGGTAATTTAGATTAATGGAAGTTAATAAGTTATCTATCTGTCTGAAATGTGAATTCAGCCATATTTTAACATTGATGGACGGATTCCTTTGAAATTCAGATTCTTGTAATTATCTTTGTGTTAGCCTTATGTTTAATCTCTGCTGTCAGGTTGGGCGTTTGATCATATTGGATCATACTGTAATATTTGGCCTTTGTTTTATCGGGTGATCTAATTTTATGATTCGGAAGTCGAACTTATTAATGTAATTTTACTTTTTATTTACTTAAATTTCCAAATCAATTTCACATATCTATATATACTGTCGATATTAACAGACAAAACAAATAGTTAGAATACGATGAGAGTATTAGTAAATTTATATTTTGATCATTTAATTTTCAAAAGTTATAAAATAGTTATTAAAATATTCAAAAGTTTTCATTTAAGTTACAGGATTGTTAAAATCTTTGTCATATGATCTTCTTTGATCACATTGCCTGCACCAATCAAAAGCTCTCTTCCCTATTCTCTTTTACAGTTCAAATTTTTCATTAAACAATTATGAATGTCACGAATCTGTAAATTAAAATCTAAACTGCTTTCTTTTCCAATCTCCAACACTAATCGTTAGATCGACTTGAATCTAAAGTATGTTCTTCTACTCTTCGATAGTATTAATCCATTGTATCGATTGCCAAATCATTACTTGAAGCTCACTAGCTGAACTTTTTTAAAAGAAACAGTTAACATCCTAATGATTTGAATAAAAACTTTCAAATAGCCTTAGTGATCTAAATGAAAACTTTTGAATTGTTCAATGATCATTTTCTAACTTTTTGGAGTTGAGTGACCAAAATGTAAACTTACTAATAGTTTATTGACCTTAGGTGTGTTATTTATATATAGTTATATTATAAATATATATTGGGTAAACTCCACCATTAGTCGCTAAACTACGGGTAAGTTTTCGCTTTGGTCACTTAACTAAAAAAAGTTACATTTTGGCCATTGAATTATTTGAAAGTTTTCATTTAAGTCACTGAACTATTTAAAAGTTTTTATTTAAGCATCGGGCTATTAAGGTTTTTTTAAAGTCCTGCCAACGAGCTCCAAGCAATGATTTGATGATTGGTATAGTAGATCAATACCCATTGACGAGTAGAAGAACATACCTTAGATCCAAATTAATCTAACATTCAGTGTCGGATATAGGAGAAAAAAGATGTTTGAAATTTGGTTCTCATATTTGTGACGTCCAAAGCTGTTTCACGAAAAAAATCCTGAATTGTAAAAGAGAAGGGAAAAGAGAACTTTCGATTGGTGTAAAAAGTGTGAATAGAGAAAGCTATATAACATTGATTTTAACAACTCGGCGACTTAAATGAAAATTTTTAAACATTTTAGTAACCGAATTATAACTTATTTTAGTCATGTGACCAAACAAAAACTAACCCATAAATTAATGAATAAAGGTATAGTTTACCTATATATATATATATATATATATATTATCATATCACCATAGGACTTTTTAAAGCGGAATCAAATGCATTTATAATATAACCATTATCTTTTTGAAAGAATAATATAGCTATATTTAAAAACTTTTTAAAAACAAACTAAGAGAAAAATACAAGATAATTAATATGATAAATTTGATTTGATAATTTACTTGTCTAAGGCTTCAAATTTATTATTTTGATTTTTTTAAATATATAATTTAATATGTTTTCTAAAGATTTTTAAATAAATTTTAATGATTTTTTTGAATTTATATATATTATAATTTTTTTGAGAGTGACCAATTTGCACATTTTCAAAACTATTAGGGATCCAAGGGCTATTTACATCAATTTTTTATTCAAGTTATTCGAATGATTCAAGTTGTAAAATTCTCAACTCGAACTCAAAAAATTGAATTATTTATTCGAGTTGGTTAAAAAACCCGAAAAACTCGATTCAATTAACTCAAATTTAAAAAAAAATCGATTTTTTTAAATAAAATCGAGTTTTGCTCAACCTTATGGCATAGTGATCAAGCTATTAATATTTAGATTTTATTTAATAAAACATTTGATATTTGAACTTGACATTTTTTTTTCTAATTTGAGACCTAATCTTTTTGGTGTGTCCAATTTGGTACTTAATCTTATAAAATGTTATACACATTACTCTAAAGCACTAATGTTGTTAATTATTCTTATGAGAGGAGAAAAATAGCTAATGTATAATCGACATGTAGCAAATGACATGAAATTTAATGACATGAATAACTACATTTATTTGAAGTTTCCTCTCTTTCGCTAAATAATATTCTCAAATTTTATTTTTTATTAGGACTAACATTACTTTAACTATTAATGACAAGAATAATTTAAGAGGGACTACATGTTTAAAGTAAAGTTTGGTCTTCACAAAGCTTCCAATTCCTAAAAAAAAATCATCTCCTCCAATATTATATGGTAACAGCAAGAAATTCTTTGACCTTGAATCAGGGTATTTAAAAATAACAGGTTGTCCCGGCTCAATACTACCAAGAATTCCTAACTATGGGAACAAGTTCATCTTTGAAATATTTTTCCCTTTCAATATTTTTCTATTGAAGCTTCCCTTGTTTCTTTTATCGAGCGAATCCTCCAATTCAAAAACATATTCTCTGTTTTTCATAAATTATTTTATCATAACCAGAGACAAATATTTTGGGAAAATTTAAAAGTTAGGTAATACATAATTCCACTGTATGCATTCCAGTAAATGTGGGCTTCACCAACTATGACACTGGAATCAACATACACTTGGCCAAAATTTTGGAAACAGTCATTGTGACATTGGAACATATAAGCATCTGCCATGGGAGAAAGCCAACCAAAATTTACGTCATTTAACTTAAAGTCACCTAAAACAGAATACAAGATGGTAAAGTACTAATGTGTTCTGCTTCCCTGAAGGCGAGAAATGTCACCGCAGCATTAGACACAATGATCTTTTCGGGTTTTATTTATATTACTCGAAATATTCATATTTAATCTATATACGACTATAAGAATATAATCTTTCAAATATATAAAAATTTTAGAAAAGAAAATATGTATATAAATAATCCAAAACAGCATAAATACACCCATTCTTCATGAGTTTGCATCCTTGGGATCGAATGGTGTTGTCAACTTATTTAGTAAATTCATAAATTGCTTGTGCCAAAAATTCTACTTTGATGCTGGCCATCCACCTAGTTTTCCAGCAGCAACGATTTGACATATAGCTAAACCATTGATAAAGATATCTCAACCAAATTAGCACCATGCCACCCTCATAATTCATCCAGGGCCCGGCCTCCATCAACCAGTCCTTTCTGCAACTGATAACTGTCCCTTCCAATTTTGTAAGCACCCAGGAGAATATCTTAAATCTTAAAAAGGTGCACCATATCATATCCACAAAAACACTAGCTAATGGTGATTCATATGAAATGATGAGTCCATTGAAGAGTCTGAGGAAAAGAATATCATAAGTCATATATGCATGACTATAGTTAAGCTGCAATTTGATTAAAGACTTGTAGTCCTTAAAAGTTTTAAGCAACAAAAGTTTCATGCAAAAAGATATTGCTTGAGATTAACTAGAACAGCAATTAAGAAGATGAAATATAGGACCATTTCATTAATGCAGTAATAACACTGCATAAGGTGTGCAAATGTGTATGATAAAAGATGATAATAATTGTTATGAATAGCCATCTCGCCTAAGGAGCCTCCTTGTGATGATAATAATTGTTATGAATAGCCACCTTGCTTGAGGAACGTCCTTGTCAGCATAGACAGCATGATGGTCCTCGCCTAATTTAAGATGGTAGGACTGTTCTTAAAGGTTACCTTATTTAGAAGGTTTTAAGGAAAGAGTCACTTCACCAACATCGATTTCATTTGGGAGTCTCTCACCCCTAATGAATCAGCTTTCTTTCTGGATAGACACCTGTCACGGGCAGCACCAAGGGGCCGGCAGGAGCCAAAGGCCCCCTAAAATGGAAAAATATCACATTGACCCTTTTATGTTTTATAAAATTATAAGTAAATGATGCATCGAATTTCATATCCCATTATGAAGCCTAATATTGAGTTATTGACAATATAGGTCTCACTTTTCTGTAAAAAAAGAAAAAGAAAAAGGGTATCAGCAGTTGCCAATAACTTTGATGAGACTAAAGGCATGGCTGATCAGTTTCAATTTAGCAAGAAAGTTACGATTCTGCCAAAAAGGTAGCAGCATTTGCCAATAACACTTTTTTACGGGCATTCAATAGCTCAATCAAGGAGACCACAGCACACCCTTTTTCCATGCCACCACCTGGAGTCTTAACAGGATAACTGTCATGGCATCCATAGACTTAGAGGATTGAGTGGAGAATGATAGAAGAAAAGAGGCTTCATCACTAACCACATTTAAGAACTCTTTCATGAAAGGCTTACAACAGAGTAAATGAAGCTCTAGAAGTGATTGATGAGATGAACGCCACTTTGGAAGAAGCAATCACGGATGAAGAGATCCACAATGCGGTCTTTGAGACTAGATGAGTACTTTAGAATTTTTTACCATAAATTTTGGGATGTATTTAAAGAGAAGAACCTATAGCTCATATCGCAATTTTGTCCAATTAGCTACTGCACCTTCTCCTGTATAAGTTAGTCCGTTACCTATTACAGTCTGTTGAAGTCTTTGTATATATAACAACTAAGAATAGGCTGTATAGCTTTTATCCTTCTAATAAGATTCAGTTTTCTTCCTCTCTCATTTTCTCATGTTTCATATATTGTTAAACATGATTCATTGCTGAGTTTATTGTCGTTTCACAGTTGTCCATTAAGCTTTCCATGATAGAGAATATGGTTGAGTTGCATAGCAAAAATTTAAAGCATCTTCAAAATATTAGGACCTTCTCCAAATATCTAAAGCAATAAATTTGATCAAATTAAATATGTATATGCGAAAGAGTCTAATGCGATGGGAAGATGTCAAAATTGCAAGTTGCCCTTTGAGAATAAGATAGGTTTTTGGGGGGTTTTTCATCGCTTTAAATCAAAGTACTTATAGATGCTTAAAAAATAGACTCCAATATAAAATTCAGACAGAGAACAAATTTAAAAAAACAAAATCGACATCACTTTAAACATTGAATCTCAAATTATAATTGCTATATGTATGCAATTATAACCACTCTCAAATCTAGAACAAGAATTGAAGAAAAATTAAATTAAATATAAATATTGAAATAAAATTTTCCTAAACCCAAGAGTTTAACTTTAGTTTTGAGTCATAAAAAAATCGAACCAAATGAGTTTTAGTTCCATTAGGACACCCTATAATTAACCCCTTATTTTGGGATTAAAAAATATCTTGGCAAATAGATTGAGTTTTAACTTAATTGGTATAGGTTTTGTTACCAATATATAAGGATGTGAGTTGAGTGCGCTGAGCGCATATCCTTTTATTTATGGGCTAGGAAGGGTTATAGACAGTTCTAGACATTGAGCCGAAAGAGTAAATATGATCAAAATTTATAATAAAATTATTTTAAAAAAAAACACCACATGCCTTGCTTAGCTAATACAAGTTTGCTTGGGTGGCAAGCAACTTCACCCCATGTTGGCCACCCTCTTAAATTACATCAACAAACAATCCTAACATTTAATTAAATAATTAAATAATTAATTAAAATCTTCAATTAAATACAAGTTTGCTTGGGAGGCAAGCAACTTGACCCATTTTGGCCACCCTCTCTTCAATTACATAAACAAACAATCTTAACTTTTAATGAAGTAATTAATTAAGTTAAAATTAATTTGTATAACTAAATAATTTACCCAATTCAATTCTAATTTTGATAAAATCATATCAACTTTAGTGTATTAAAATTTATTGGAAAACGTATTTAATTATAGACAGTTTCAATTCCTAATCAAATTAACTACAATGACTTTAATTTAATTTTCACTTTGATTTAATTATTTAATTTATTCAGCCAATTAAATAATAAGTCAAAAAAACTAATTTAATTCCATATTATCTCTTGTCATTCCAAGAAAATGCAATTAGTAATTCATGTTGTAATCTATTTATTTCCAAGATATCATTAATTAAATTCTCAAGAATGAGTGTTGTATTACTCATATTGTATTAATAAATTTTTTTGTTAAAAGAAATAGAAGTAAACTTTTAATTACACAATTCTACTGAAAGTCTGCCCTTATTCCAGACTATTGAATATCATTCTCTAGTAAGGTTTGAAAGTGGCTCAACAAAGTAACATTTCTTATTCACATCTCCATTTGACATCTTTACTATGCAATCCACAACCTTATTTTGCTCTCTAGGAACATGCCGAAATCTAACTTATCATTCCTTCAAAATTATAGTATGTATAAGTCAAACTTCTGAGAGATTACTGTCAACCGCATATCTATTACTAACCACATCAATCAAGATAGCATTATCACTTTCCACTTCAATTTGTCAAAACCCTTCATGCCAAGCAATCATAAGTCCCTCATAAAGTGCATTTGCTTCCATTTAGAAAATGCCATATCTGTCAATTCTCTTGCCAAAGCCAAATAACCAATTCCTCTCACGATTCCGAGTCACACTTCCCGCGAGAGTAGATGATGTATGTTTTGGTATACTGCCATCAATGTTACCTTTAACCCACCCGACAAGCGCTGGCTGCCAATACTCTTTGGTGTATTCACTGCAGCAACTATTATTCAACCTTTCTAAATTAGATATGTTGCGAGCCCAAGCTATACTAGTTGCTATCAAATCCATGTTACTATAGCTAGCTCATTTAAAAATAAAGTCATTCCTATGCTTCCAAATCAACCAAGAAACAATTGAAAATAAAGTTAGCCATTCACCATCGATTGTGGAACCATAAGGCTTGAGCAAATTCATACCAGTCTTCTAAGGAATAAGAAAAAAAAGAAAGACCAGTCATGTTGTGGTACCAACGATTTCCAAATGTTAGTTGCAAACGGGCAGTCACGGACTACGTGGAGCCCTATTTCAACTAAAGCATCACACTGTAGACAACACCCTTTATCTGTCATTCTTCTCTTTACCCTTACCTCATTGGTAATCTGAGAGGCATCATTCTTCCATATCCTGGAACTATGTTCCCACTGCACAAGTTCCCTTTGATTTAAAAAATAGCTGTAAGTTGAAGCTGAAGAAAATTTACCTTTTGACATCCATTTCCAAATCAATCGATCAGGACCACTATCATGTGATAGAGGCATGACTGCAGAGATAAAGTAAGAATGGTTTGTGGTAGCTACAATTCCAGCTATCTCCAATTCCATGATCCATTACCCGTTACCACATTGCAGACTATCAAGGTCTCATCAATATGGTCCCTTTCGATGTGCAAAAATTTTAAAGGCCTAACGTCATCCACCCAATTATCGTTCCAGAAGTTTACTAAGCAGCCATCCCCAACAGACCAAATGTTACCATCTTTAATCTCATTCCAGTGATTAGAAAGAGAGCGCCAAAGATTCGAACAATTATTTTGTTCAATAAAATCAGGTAGGAATCCATGAACATTATATTTTTTTCCCAACAAGCAAACCCATAGTGCTTCAGTATTGGCTAAAATGTTGTAACCCATATTCAATAAGAAGATTTTATTTTGATTTTGGAGCCTTCGGATGCCTAATCCTCATTTATCAATGTTAGAGATCAATAGTATAGCTCATACAGTTAGTTAGTTAGCAATTGAAGCTGTTGGTACAGCTAGCAGTTTGTTGAAGAGCGGTTATGCAAGCTCTATATATACAATATACAATGTACAAAGAAGGGTAATTCATGGATTCATTCAAGAAACAAAAACAGAATAATTTTGCATTCAGTCTTGTTCATCTTCAATTTCAGAATAGAGATTAGCTAGTTACAAAGTCATTTAAAAACCTACCTTCTATCATAGTATCAGTCGCTTGGTGATCCTTGGCTATGGCAACCATACATTCTACTGACTTCGACTCTGTTGAGTCGAGTGGCTCCGTGTTCACTGCCAATCGGATCATAAATTCCTTCCCTAAGCATGAGGTGGTGAAGCTTAACGAGGGAGCTTTTGTTCAATTGAAACAACAAGTGCAGTTAATTGTGGCCAGCTATGATTTGACGGGGTTTCTTGATGGTACCCTATCGGCCCCGATGAGGTTCGTTCAAGCACCCGACGGTGCTCTCGTTGCAAATCCTTTTGCTTCAATTTTCAATCAACAAGACAATCTCCTCACGTCGTGGCTATTATCCATGATTAGCCCTTCATTCCTATCCTCCTTCACAAATGTCTAAACCGCATGCGATGTGTGGATAACGACTAACAACTTGTTTACGGCGAACACGGACACAAAGCAGTCATGGTTTCGCCACGAACTGCACTCTCTCACAAAAGGTATTCTCTCTATAAAAAGTTATATTACTAAAATAAAAAGCTTGTATGCTCTTTTTAAAGCGTCTAGATCTCAAATCTCGAAGGCCGAAAGGACTGAGATCACGCTTGCGGGTCTGCCCTTCGAGTTTGATGCCGTCGTATCCTCTACCTCGCTCTCTTTGGTCTGTTAACATTTCAACGATTGGTCGATGCTCTTCTTGAGTGTGAAGCTTGATAGGCGAAGACGGTTCAAGAGGTCGTGTTTGCTGCGAATCTTGTGGAAGGCACTCCGTCGCCGACGGTAGACAGATCTCCTCGTGTTGGCCATTCGCCTTCTCATGGTTGTGGATGAGGTTTTCGCTCTCGGTTTCAATGTCAGATCTGTGGCAGGTACAGTCACATCGTCCAAAGGTGTTATTACCGGTACCACCGTGAATAGTAGTCACCGGTAGTGGCTCCGGTGTCGCACCAAGGAGGGCCGTCTCATTGGTTGCTTATGGAGGCGTTGCTTGACGCGATTATGGGTAATAGATGGTATTTTCATAAGCCACGACGCCCTCGGTTCACCAATGATGTTGGTTAAAATTGGATTGCCAATAGCCAAAATTGGTTTGTGCCTCAGAAAGAGCTTGTTATGAATCCTTATACTAGGCCGAACGTTGGGGTGCAGATTGTCCTTGTACATGGGCCGCATGAAATCAATATGCCACACCTGTCCATGCTATATACAAATAGGCCAAACCCCCCAATGATGCACACAAATCAACCAAACAATGGGCTTTCAAGGCCAAATGCCCTACCTATGCCTATTGGGCCTGTCTCAAATCATGTTCAATTTGATTTGTCTTTTGGCTTGGAGCTGAATGTTAGTCCGTCGGGTGGTGCACCGATTCCTTAGAAAACTAAACCCCGATCTCGTGTTTACTCCGAGTCTGATCTGTGTATCGGGCTTCCTCGAGAAGGTAATATTCATGCATCAGATTACTTCGACTCTTCTGGTTCTCATATCAATTTCGCGCAGCTTGGGTCTCATGGTGATGGCATGGAGTCATATATTCCTATGCCGGTTGGCACTGCGTCATGGTATCCTGACTCTGGCGCTAGTAATCATGTTTGTCGGGATCCATAGGCTCTGAATAACACTACCCCGTATTTAGATACGTCTTCTCTCTTAATAGGTGATGGAACACCCGCCTCGATTTTGTCGGTTGGCCATAGTTTTTTACCCACTCAGTCTAAATTGCTATGCTTATCTAATGTTTTATGTGTTCCAAGTATAAGGAAAAACCTCTTATCAGTATCACAATTTGCCAATGACAATGGTGTGTTTTTTGAATTTCATCCGACATATTGTGTTATTAAGGACATTATAACACGAGAAACTTTGCTGAAGGGCCACATTCGTGATGGACTATACCATTTTTCGGTGCCTGTGATGTCTACTCAGTCAGTCGAAGCTCCAGTTGCTAATTCATCTGTGCTTCAGCATACGTCCAAGGATTGTAATGTTTTTTCTTTATGGCATAACCGTCTTGGTCACCCATCTGCTAGTGTTGTTAAAGCTATTTTAGACGAATGTAGTATTGCCTCGAATAAATATTGTCTTGATGCTATATGTACCGCATGACAAAAAGGGAAGCCACATAAATTGCTATTTCCTGTTTCCACTACTGAATATAGTGATCCTTTTACCTTGGTTGTCTCTGATCTCTGGGGCCCTGCATCTGTTGCATGTGAAAATAATTGGTATTATGTGTCTTTCATTGATGTATGTACTCGCTTTACGTGGATCTATCTGATTCGTCGAAAATCTTAAATTGTGCACTATTTTGTTCAGTTTCAGCAATTGTTAAAACTCAGTTTGGAAAGACTATTAAATAGTTTCAAAGTGATTAGGGCGGAGAGTATCGAGCCTTCAAGTCTGTCCTAGCTTCGCAAGGGATAATTTATCGATTAACGTGTCCACATACTTCTGAACAAAATAGAGTGGCTGAGCGCAAACATCACCACATTGTTGACATGGGTATCACCCTTTTGGCTCAAGCAAATCTATCTATGGCATACTAGGGCTATGCGTTTTACTGTGCAGTTCACCTCATCAATCGGCTTCCTACTCTAGTTCCACATGGACAAACTCCGTTTAAGGCTCTTTATGGACACGAACCACTTACGATCATCTAAGGGTATTCAGGTGTTGTTGCTTTCCTAATTTACGTCCATTTATGGCACATAAGTTAGAGTTTCGTTCTCAACCATTTACCTTCTTAAGTTATAGTGCCCAACATAAGGGGTACCAATGTCTTCTACCGACTAGAAAGGTTGTTATTTCACGGCATATTGTGTTTGATGAGAGTCAATTTCTATCATCTGAGTCTGCTCCTGAGGGGTGTCTGCCGGTACGTAGTCAGTTTGTCTCAACGTGTGTTCTGCTAGTTCAGACTATTTCTTCTCAACCTGTCGAGCCCCCAATTGATTAACCTTCTATACCACTTTCTCAACCAATTGTTTGCCCATTCACTTTTACTCTTGTCCCAACTCAGCCTGAAGTTGGATCTGACCATAAGCAACGTAGTTTGCCTCTGCCTAGTGATATTGGTTCCAGGCCTAATAGAAGCCTTGAGTCTTCTTATGATGATCAAATGCATTCTTTGCCCATGACCAATACTCACCCGATGGTGACTCAATCAAAGGTCGATATCTTCAAACCCAAAGCCATGACTATTGAAGCTGTGGAACCCTCTACGATTGAGGAAGTACTCTCTACTTCTGAGTGGTGGGCTATGACACAGGCTGAATATGATGCCCTTGTTCGTAATTCTACATAGATCTTGTGTTATTACCACTTAATCATAAGGTCATATGGTGTAAATAGCTCTTCAAGATCAACCAGAATCCTGATGTACTATTGCTCGATGAAAGGCTCGACTTGTTGCAAAAGAATGCTCTCAAGTCTCTAGATGTGATTTCAAGGAAACGTTTAGTCCAGCAGCAAAACCTGCTACTATTCGGTTATTTTGTCCATTGTCGTCTCTAAAGGGTGGCAGCTGAGGCAAGTAGATGTAAACAATGTCTTTTTAATTGGCTATCTTGATAATAAGGTTTTCATGCACTAACCTCCGGGGTATAAACATTATGATTCACTTGGAAACCCTTTTGTGTGTTGTCTGAAGAAAGCTTTGTATGGTCTTTGTCAAGCTCCTTGTACCTGGTTTAAGAAACTAAAACAGTTTCTTGTCTTTGTTGGCTTCGTTGTCTCAAAATCTGATGCATCTCTGTTTGTTTGGGTAATATCTGGCACCACTTTGTATGTTCTTGTGTACGTAGATGATATTATAATAACTGGCAATCTGTCTACCTCTAGAGATTGGTTTGTGCAGCTATTAAATAGTGAGTTCTCGCTCAAGGATATGGGTGATCTTTACTACTTTCTCGGGATAGAGGTAACTCTTTCCTTTGGTTGTCTCTATCTCTGTCAAAAGAAATAAATCTGTGATATTTTTGATCGGTGTTCAATGACCACGGCGAAGAGTGTTCATACACCGATGGTCAGCTCGTCTACCTTAGCTAAAAGTGATGGGGAACATTTAGAGGACCCGACTAAATACAGGAGCCTTGCTAGTGCTCTCGAGTATGTGGTACTTACTAGGCCCGATATTTTGTATGCAGTAAATCGGATCTGTCAATTCATGCATAATCCTACTACTGCTTATATGGTGGCACTAAAGCACATTTTATAGTATCTGTGTGGTACTCTTGATTTTGGGCTAGTTTTTCGTCTGTCTGCTCAGTTGCCCTTGGTTGGATATGCCAATGCCAATTGGGGATTAGATTTTGACGATCAGTGATGGATAACAGGGTACTATGTGTACTTTGGTCAAACACTGGTGTTGTGGTGTTCTAAAAAGTAGCTAGTGGTTTCTCGATCTACAGCTAAGGCGAAATACAAGAGTCTTGCTTTAGCTACCAGTAAGGTTACCTGGTTACTTTCATTACTTCAAGAACTACAGATTAAGTCTGATGATACTCAAAATGTTTGGTGCGATAGCTCTAGTGCAGTTGCAGTTGCAACCAATCCTGTCTTACATTCTAGGTTCAAGCATGTAGAGCTCGATCTGTTTTTTGTACGTGAGAAAGTTACAGATGGGTCTATTATGGTTGGTGAGGTTTCCGCATGTGATCAAATGGCTGAAGTTCTCACCAAGCCACTGTTAGTGGCGTATTTTACTTGGTTCCGAAGTCTTCTTCAAGTCTTACCTGTCGAGAAGATAGGTGAGTGTTAGAGATCAATAGCATAGCTCATACAGCTAGTTAGTTAGCAATTGAAGCTGTTGATACAGCTAGCAGTTTGTTGAAGAGCAGTTATGCAAGTTCTATATATACAATATACAATGTACAAAGAAGGGTAATTCATGGATTCATTCAAGAAATAGAAACAGAATAATTTTGCATTCAATCTTGTTCATCTTCAATTTCAGAATAGAGATTAGCCTAGTTACAAAGTCATTCGAAAACCTACCTTCTATCAATCAAATGGTAGACAAACTTCGTTCCAATTAACCAATGCAGGTTTCCTCTCCAAACTAGTTGAACCCTAGATAAAATTCCTCGCAGTTTTCTCAAATTCTTTACAAACCGTGATTGGGAGTCTAGCAGTATTCATGAAGTAACTTGAAATTGCTAACAATATCGATTTAGTCAAGGTAATTCAGCCTGCCAAGGAAAGACGCTGGGTATCCCAACCATTTAATTTTCTTTTGACTTTATCCACTACAAACTAAAAAGTAGAATGTGAGATACGAGTATGAAACAACGGCATGCCCAAATATTTCCCTAATTCATTGACTCTAAAAAATGCAAGCTTATTATTAACTATCATTGCTACATCTTCAGGAATGTCATTAGAGAAATAGACTTGAGTCTTATTTTTATTAACTCTATGTCTTGAGTACTTACATTGTATTAATTGAATATTGTGGACCTCGTAATGCAAATTTTTAATTCTAGTTATGGATTAAATGTTAGAAAACTTAATTTAGAAAAGATATTTGTTTGCATAGTGAAATATTAAATTTTTTCTAAAAATTAAATTATTTTGTTATCTATGACAATAAATTTTATCAAATTTGTCACCTATGTTATTCTCTTAATAGAACTCATCGATTCTTGGGCTTTCAACCAACATAGTCTTTTCCCTTGTTCTCTAACCCTCAGTTTGCTTAGAGAAACACTTTTAAAAGGTACTGGAGATACTTAAATTTTTTTGTGAATTGTCTAAGTCATTTAAAAATATTAATTTTGAGTTTGTAAAACTTGAAAATAAATATTACATATTAAGGAATTTTGAAATTTATTTTGTTATATAATTTATTCTTTTCTTACACAAATTGAAATTTATTTGGGCTAATTTCTCGTTATCCAATTAAAATCCAAATATCAGGATAAATACCCCAAACCAAAGCCCATAAATCCTCAGCCCATACAACTATGCCCTAGTTTCTTTTCTTCTCTTTGGCTTCCTTTGGTTTAGCTTTTAATGATAGTGTGGTGCAGTTGGGGTAGATAATTGCTAAACCTCACTGGTTGTTTGTTTGGTTCAGCATCACAATACGGTCAAAATTTATTTCAACCACATTGATAGGCTCAAAAGTGACTGGAGATTTCAACAGCAGTTAAACCCAATAAAGCAGTAGTTATTTTTAACAGACAAAAGTACCTATACCTTTATTTATTATTTTAACATTTTATCCTTGAAAGTTAGACTAATTTCTTTCTCAGTCTTATTTGTTTTCAGATTTGGGAACAAAACAACCACTTTTTTTCAGATTTGAGAACTAAAATAGTGATTATCGCTGGTTTCTCCCTTCTTTTTTGCTTTGTTCTTGGTTGTGGCTGCTACTTTTTTCTTTGCTTAAAGGTTAGTTTTTATATATTTGTGTTGAGTATGGTATCATGTTCATGATATGTTTTCATCTCGTTTCTAAATTTTTCGAGTTTAGATCAGATTATTGATCAATTGAGGGTATCTGCAAATATGAGTTGTAGTTTCAACTTCTACAATGAATACAAAAATTTAGCTTGTAGTTGGGAATTTTTTAAGAAATTTTTAGTGCAGTGTAGTGCTCAATTGTAGTTTTTCTTCTTAATACAAGATTGAAATGATGAAACAAACCATAAAATCGTGGAAACTTCTTGAAGAACAAAAAATCAGTAGGCTAAGAACAAAGGGTTTGTTTCAAAACTAATTTATTGCATTTGAAAATAGGCAATTGAGTTTTGTTCTAATGATATTAGAGATGTAGTCTTTCCGTATAGGTATATACATTCTTATGTTTCTTCAGTTTTCCTTTCAAATAATGTAAGCTTTTGAGACCAACAAATCTTGAGAAATATAGCTTTGAAAGATCACCATTTTGAAATAACTTTAGCCTTCTCAATCCCCTACATATCTTTGTGTTTGAGAGGTCGAATTGTTATACATCTTTAGAAAATCTAGATATATGAAACTTAGGTGGTGTGGAAAATCTATCTAACATGGCTATACAATTATCCAAGAAGTAATGAGATGTTGTATGATTTGGTGCTAATGCTAGACTGTGTCACATTGACTCTTCATTTTTTTAAGTATTCATATTAGACAACCTTAGTTTTTTAATCCATATTTGGAAATCGGTGTGGAGACACGATATACATGTATGCATGTCCCATATGAGTGAAAATTAAATACTTATATTCTATTATTTTGTTTAGTACAATACATCAAATTGTTAAAGAGTTTCTATGAGAAATATTGAATGAGTTTTACAAATGTGTGGATGTATATATAGTACGATATCTTAAGATATATGTTTGCTTATATTTTTTATAATGGTAATCTTTAAATGATGTTTATTATGATATATATATATTTGTGGTTTTATGTCAGTTTACATTTAAAATAATAATAGATGGTAAAGACACGAAATTTTGTGGAGGGAGATAGTACCTTAGCAACAAAAGTTGTTTGGGATGATGAGTTGATGTTGATATTTTGTGAACTTTGCATGAATGAAGTCAATGCTGGTAATAGACCAATAACTCATCTAAACTCAAAAGGATGGAAAAATGTCATTGCTCTTTTTCAAGAAAAAACACAAAAAAAATTATGGAAAACCTCAATTGAAAAATAAGCCAGATACATTAAAAAAGAATAGAGGTTATGGAGAGAGTTGCTTAAGGAATCTACAGGTATAGGATGGTGTCCATCTAAAAAGACGGTCGATGCTACTGAAGAATGGTGGGCTACAAAAATACAGGTTAGTGCTAACTTTACCATTATTTTAATGCATAAAGTTTATTGAAGTTGATAATTTACAAATATAAAAATCTTAGTATAACATTTAACATTTAACATGTTATGTAGGAAAATCCTGATTTTAAAGGATTTAAGAAGAAAAGAATTGAACCATGATTGAATGAGTTAATGTGGCAAATGTTTGGTGGCATTGTAGCCACTAGAGTGAATGCATGGGCACCTTCGTCTGGTGTTCTTCCAAGCGGGGTTCCTATGGGAGATGATACACCTAATACGGGATTTGGTGATTCAGATGAACATGGTAATGAGAATGAAGGTATTCCTCCTAATGAGGCACCATCAAACCCTTCTCATGAAACTCCTAATCGAAGAAAGCAAACACTTGGGGT
Organism: Gossypium hirsutum; assembly: GCF_007990345.1. Lineage (NCBI taxonomy): Eukaryota > Viridiplantae > Streptophyta > Magnoliopsida > Malvales > Malvaceae > Gossypium > Gossypium hirsutum. The sequence goes on from NC_053429.1 coordinate 6,310,511, forward strand.
TGTACACGGTATGCGGTAAAGGAAAAAAATCAAGTTCAAGTAAAAAATCATCAAGAAATACATTAACTACTCAGATTGAGAAATTGTGTGAGAGAATGGCTAGTCCAAGGAAGTGAGCAAATGAATTTTTTTTCTCACTCTCAATATACTATTCAAATGCAATGGACACTTTACGTGCTTTGGGAGATGAAATTCCAAAAAAAGATGAACTGTAATATTTTGGCATCAAAATGTTCCAAATACCGGTGAAAACGAAAAGTGTTTTTGAACTTAGATCCAGATGTTAAGGTTTGGTAGCTTCGACGTGAGTATGCTGAACAAAATCCAATTGCATCATTTTCATCCTTGGTAGCAACATCCTCATTTCCCTTCCAACCATACCATCAACCACCTCCACCATAAGCTCCTTAGAATTATTACTGTAATATAACTATACTACTTTTTTATGTGTAAAACTAATGTATGATATTTTTTATGTTTGGTATTTTTATGCTATATTTTTATTCAAGTTTATGTGTTGTATAGAATGCCACAAAATATTAATTTATTTTCATTTGATTATGTTTTCAGGTTATGGATGAATTTAACAATATGTGTACTAGTTTTGATATGAATTATGATACCCTTGAATTAAGTGAAGAAGCTCAACAAAAAATAGCCACAATTAGTACACAAGTTGAGCACAACAATTATTATGAAGAGGAAGAATATGTGTTAAGTAGTATATTGGTACACCATGAAACTTATTTCACTATGCAACCATGTATGGATTCAAATTATACAGGTCAAATGTGGGTGAACGACGTATTAAATAGGCATGATGACTGTTGCATGAATAGTTTTAGGATGCCAGAAAATATATTTCACAGCTTGTTGCATGATTTGCAAACAAATTATGGCTTAAAGCATGGGAAAGTATCAGTGATGGAGAAGTTAGCATTATCATTGTACATTCTTGGAAATAGAGAATCAAATTCAAATGCAACAGAGTGATTTCAACGATCTGGGGAAACTGTTAGTCGAATTTTTACTAATATGTTACATATATTTGCTTGAATGGGAATAGACACGATTAAACCCACTGAAGGTCAATTCGAGGAAGTACTGAACCATACTCGACATGATACAAGATATTGGCCTCACTTTAAGGTAAAATTTACACAATCTTTATAACACCCCCTACCCGTATTCGTTGCCGGAATAGGGTACGAGGCATTACTGGAGTTTACAAATTAATTTTTTTAACTCAATATAGCCCCTTTATAGATATCTAACCTTCCCTACAATTTTAAACCGAGACCAATCCACATCAACCAATCCAATTCAACACATTTTCAAGATATATTCATGCATATTTATAAGATAACCTCATCATATACAAAAATCAAGATTTGTTGGCCATACCAATGGCTGACCTTACAATCATTTCACATTAACATTTACTTTATTAGCTTATACATGCCATTGATTTCCAAAATAAAGTTTCTTTATATACCGAAATCTTGAGGTTGATAGTGTGATGTGTCTCTGATCGAATCTAACCTCCGAGCTCTTAACACTATAAAATAAATGAAAAAGGGAAATAGGGTAAGCACGTTGTGCTTAGTAAGCTCATGTAACAAGAATTATACTTACCTAATATTTTCAATACAATGCAATAACATTCATATATCCATTCAATGCATTATTACCCTAACATGCACAAACTCAACATTCAAGTTAGTCCAATAATTTCCATGTATCAATAATATATACCATGATTGATAAGTTCATCAATACCATGATTTCCATTCCCTTGTATTTTTCCATATTTATCCCGTTGAATTTCTCGAAATTTCGATGGATTTTCAGGGGTACACTTTAGTGTACAAATCCCGGTCCGTTAATTTATGTTCATGTGAGCAGATTTCCATTTCAGAGAGCACACTACCGCGAACCTCATTCTTATAGTGAGATTACCAGTCCAGGATAAATCTTTTGTAATATAAACTCATAAAGTATTGTCAGGATTACCGGTCTAGGCTAAATCCCCTGCAACGACTATTACTCTAATGAGCTTGGATTTGAATTATTAGTCCAGGCTAAATTCAGACCCTAATTCGGATTACCCGTCCGGGCTAAGTTCATTGTACACATATTTTTCGGGAGGGCTATATCAGGATAGGATCACCCGTCCGGGATAGATCCTTTTTACCATCAATTCTTTTTTAGAGATCCATCGAATTTTCCTTTCATTCAACTGGGATTTCTTCCCCTTTTATCAAATATATCAACGTTTCATCAATTTTCATACGATGAACATTCAAATCATATTCACATCAATAACATACATTTTAAGCATTTAAGAATATAATTCAAGTTATACGAACTTACCTCGATAATTGTTCGTATACAAAAATCTACTAATCTCGAAATTTTTTTTTCTCCTCGATGTAGTATTTGAATTTTCTAGATCTAAATAAATAAATTTAATCATCAATTTAATATATTTCATCTTCATATGTAACATTTTCTACAATTCCACTATTATTTATAGTTCATCCAAAGCTGTCTACTTGAGTCATAGTCACTAAATTATTTATATTTTAAGCTACAGAACTCCAAATTAAGATCTTCTAATTTTACCTGAAACTAGACTCATGTATCTTCTTACCATAAAATATTCAGAATTTTTGGTTTAACCAATAAGTACATTTTAAGCTACAGTTTCGACCCTTCTTCACTAAAAATTAAATATCTCCTCAGACAAGATTCGAATGATGTTCCTGTTTATTTCTATTGAAAATAGACTCATTCAGGATTATAAACATATAAATTTAAGCCCATAATTATTTTTTTTAATTTTTGATGATTTTCCAAAGTTAGAATAGGGGAACCCGAATTCATTCTGACCTTGTCTCACAAAATTTATTATATCTGATGATTTAAAATTCCATTGCATACACTGTTTCTTTTATGAGAAACTAGACTCAATAAGATTTAATTCCATATTTTTTTCATCTTCTAATTCAATTTCCAAAATTTATAGTGATTTTTCAAATTTAGTCTACTGCTGCTGTCCAAAACTGTTTTAGTGCAAGATATTTATTACCATTTTTCCCCTAAGCTTTTAATAAATAATAATTTCGTCCCTGCTCAATTAGCATCTCAATTGAGCTGATTTTTCTCAATTAACACTTTAGTCTATCACTTTAAACTACTTTATAACTTTTGGGAATCAGAATTTTAACACTAGACTTTAATTCCAAACATTTTCACAATTAGGTCCTAAAAATCAATTTCTATTGAAATTACCTAATAAAATCATCTCATAAATAAATTAAAGCTTCAATTTCATGATATGTCATCATAAACTTACAGCACTCAACCATGGTGACTTTCAATTTCATCCATGAAATAAAAAACTAATGAATTTAATAGTAGGACCTAGTTGTAAAAGTCTTAAAAACACAAAAATTATGAGAAAAAGGGAAGGATTAACTCACTTGGTGAAACAATTATGAAATTACAACTTAAAGTACCCCTCCTATGGCGTTTTGGCTGATGAAAATGAAGAGAAATCACAAGAAATCTAGATATTTCCATACTAGTCCTAATTTTTTTTAGTTAATTATGCAATATTCCAATTTTACCCTTAAATCGTCCATTTTCTTGCTGATTTCATGCCCTTGTCGTCCAGCCCAAATAAATTTTGGGTCTAATTGCCTTTTAAATCCTTTCTCATTAGAAAATTAAGCTATTTAATCATCCCAGCAACTTTTATACCTTTTCTAATTTAGTCCTTTTTATTTAATTGACTACCCAAACATTAAAATTTCCTAACAAAATATTAATACCACATTACTAAAATTTCATAAATATTTATAAAAATATTTCCAACTCGGTTTTACGAGATCGAGGTCTTGATACCTTGTTTTTACCAAATTTCTTTAATAATTTTTTCTAACTAACCACTAAATTGGTAAAATTTTTCTATCGATATTTTCATACGATTTTCATATCATATCAATATTCATGAAAAAATAACAAAATAAATTTCTCTTTAAATTGGATTTGTGGTTATGAAATCACTGTTCCGATAACCTTGAATTTAGGCCATTACAACTCTTCCCACTTTTTAAGGATTTTCGTCCTAAAAAATCTTACCAGGAAAGAGGTTCGGGTAATGTTTCCTTATTGTCTCCTCCGGTTCCAATGTCGCTTCCTCAATCCCATGCTTTTTCCATAATACTTTCACCAAGTTTATCTTTTTTTTCTGAGCTCCTTTGTCTCCCGAGCCAAAATCTTAATTGGTTCTTCAGTGTAACTCATATTCAGCTGAATCTATATTTTTGTCGGGGAAATAACATGTGAAGGATCCGATCGATACCATCGTAGCATAGACACATGAAAAACATTATGGATTCTATCAAGTTCTAATGGTAATGCCAATCGATAAGCGACTGGTCCAATTCTTTCTATGATTCCATATAACCCGATAAATCTTGGACTCAATTTACCCTTTCGACAGAACCGAAGAATTTTCTTCCAAGGAGACACTTTCAGGAATACCTTGTCACCGACCTGAAATTCAATCTTTTTCGTTTAAGATCGACATATGATTTTTGACGATCGGAAGCTGATTTTAGACTATCCCAAATAACCTTTACTTTTTCTTCTGTTTCTCGGATCAAATCAACCCCATGTATATTCTTTTCACTGAGCTCTGTCCAATACAACGATATTCTACATTTTCTACCATACAAAGCTTCATACGGAGTCATTTTAATACTGGACTGATAACTGTTATTGTAAGCAAATTCAATCAAAGGTAGATATCTTTCCCAATTACCTTCAAACTCTAGTATACAACATCGGAGCATATCTTCCAATACTTGAATTACACTCTCAGATTTGCCATCTGTCTGAGGATGAAATGCAGTACTGAAATACAACTGAATACCTAGAGCTTCTTGCAATTTGTCCCAAAAACGAGACGTAAATCGGGGATCTCTATCCGATATAATAAAGATAGACACTCCATGTAGCCTGACAATCTCATATATGTACAATTCAGCTAGTTTATCTAAAGAATAATCCATACGTACCGGAATAAAGTGCGCTGACTTTGTCAATCAGTCAACAATCACCCAAATGGCATCTTTTTTCCTCAAAGACAACGATAACCCCGATACAAAATCCACAGTGATTCTTTTCCATTTCCATTCCAATATAGTGATTAGCTGAAGTAACCCCGAAAGTACCTGATGTTTAGCTTTAACTTGCTGACATATCAAACACCTTGATACAAACTCAGAGATATCACGTTTCATACCTGACCATTAGTACATATTTTTCAAATCATTATATATTTTATTACTCCCTGGATGTACAGACATAATACCGCTATGAGCCTCGTGTAAAATCTTCTGTATGAGCTCTGAATTCTGAGGTTTACACACCCTACCTCTGAATAACAAACAACCATCAATCCCAACCTAAAATTCAGAATCAGTACTTGACTCACATTGTACCCATTTAACCTGTAACTTCTCATCATTCTTCTAAGCTTCACATATTTACTGCAAAAATGTCGGTTTAGCTCTCAATTCAACTATGATTGAACCATCATTAGTCAGTGACAACCAGGTATTCACAACTCATAAAGCAAACAGAGATTTTTGGCTCAAAGCATCAGCTACAACATTAGCCTTACCCGGATGGTAATCAATAATCAAATCATAGTCCTTTATCAGTTTAAGCCATTTGTGCTGTCTTAAATTCAAATCTTTTTGCGTCATCAGATATTTCAAGCTTTTATGATCAGTATGAATATGACATTTCTCACCGTAAAAGTAATGCCGCCATATATTTAGTGCAAATACAATAGTAGCTAATTCAAGATCATGTACTGGGTAATTTTTTTCATGTGGCTTAAGTTGTCTTGAAGCATAGGCTATTACTTTACCTTCTTGTATCAAGACACAACCTAAACCATTTAATGAGGCATCACTGTAAATAACAAATTCCTTACCCGGTTCAGGCTGCACTAATACAGGTGCTTTCGTTAATAGATCTTTCAATCGGTTGAAACTCTACTGACATTCATCAGTCCAGTCAAACTTTACATCTTTCTGTAATAATCAAGTCATTGGAGAAGCTATCATAGAGAACCCCTGTACAAATCTCCGATAATAACCAGCTAAACCCAAGAAACTTCTAACTTCAGATACATTCTTCGGTGGACTCCAATTGAAAATAGCTGAGATTTTACTCGGATCTACCTTGATTCCTTCGGCGGATACAATATGTTCGAGAAAACCCACTTCTTGAAACCAAAATTCACATTTACTGAATTTAGCATAAAGCTTCTTGTCACGCAGAATTTGCAACACTATTCTCAAATATTCTGCATGCTCATTTTCATGTCGAGAATAGACTAGAATATCATCAATGAATACTACCACAAATCTGTCTAAGTACGGTTTGAATATCCGGTTCATTAAATCCATGAATACTGCAGGTGTATTAGTTAGCCCAAACGGCATAACCAGAAACTCATAATGCCCATACCTAGTTCTGAAGGCTGTTTTTGGCACATCTGACTCATTTACTCGTAGCTGATAATAACTTGATCGGAGATCAATCTTTGAAAACACTGTAGCACCTTTCAGCTGATCAAATAAATCATCAATTCGGAGTAATGGGTATTTATTCTTTATGGTTACTTTATTAAGTTGCCGGTAGTCGATACATAGTCTTAAAGACTCGTCTTTCTTTTTCACAAATAAAACCGGAGCACCCTAAGGTAAATGACTCGGTCGAATAAAACCCTTATCAACAAGTTCCTGTAACTGTGTCTTTAACTCTTTTAGTTCTGTAGGAGCCATCCGGTACGGAGCTATGGAAATCGGAGTAGTTTCCGGAATCAAATCTATAGAAAATTCTACTTCTCTTTCTGGTGGCAACCCTGATAATTCCTCTGGAAACACATCAAAAAATTCACATACCACTGTCACTGCCTGAATTTTCAACTCAAATACCTTGGTGTCTAGTACATAAGCCAAGTAAGCATCCTACCCTTTTTTGACATATCTTTGTGCTGCCATCACTGAAATCACATCAGATAACCCCTCTATCTGATCAGATTTAACTCGGAGTAACTCACCATTCTAACATTTTGGCACAATATATTTCTGTCTACAATTTACTATTTCATCATGCTGGGTTAGCCAATCCATGCCAAATATCATGTCAAATTCATCAAACGACAGTAACATCAAATCAGCCAGGAAACAATAACCTCTTACCATCAGCGGACAATTTTTACAAATTTTATCCACCAAAACAGATTGGCCCAGGGGGTTCGACACTTTAATCACAAATTCAATAAGTTCAATAGATAAATCTTTAACACATACAAGCTTTATACATATATATGAATGTGTAGAACCAGGATCAATTAATGCAGTAATATTAGTGTCAAGTAAAGAAAATGTACCAGTAATAACATCAGGTGTTGAGGCATCTTCTCTGACACGAATGGCATATGTCCTAGCAGGTGCTCGTGCCTCAAGCTTGCCTGCAGTATCTTTTGTAGCTCTTTGGCTACCACTGACATTACCGGATGGTCGAGGTGGTCTACCCCTAGAAACTGATTAATTGGCTTCGGTGTCTGTTCAGCTTCTTTTTCACCCCTTTCTGGACAATCTCTGAGGAAATGATCAAATGAATCGCATCGGCAACAAGCCCCACTTTTCAGCAGGCATTCTCCAAAATGAGTTTTATTACAATTCTAGCATCTCGGCTTAGGGGTACCAACACTGCCAAAACTGGTCTCTGATGGAGTTGAAGCTCTTAGATTAGTGCGTTGAGAACCTCGCTCTCTACCCGAATACCCAGTAGCTGAGGTAGAACGATCTTGGTATTCTTCAATTTCTTTGAAGCAGAAAACTAGGATTTTTCCATCAGTCTTTTATTAAAAATTCGAGCTTCCCTCTCACCTTTTTTCTTCTCTTTGCTCAATTCTTCTGCTTTATAAGCTCTCTCTACCAATGTAGCAAACTCTCAAACTTCAAGAATTTCGATCAGTAGCTTAATCTCTTTATTCAACCCTTCTTCGAATGGTTTGCACATTTCGGCTTCTGACTGTACCCATTCCCGAGCATATTTACTCAACCGAACAAATTCTCTCTCATATTCAAATACCGATTTGTTACCCTCTGTACCTGTTCTGGAGCCGGAGCATGACTCCAGGCTTCCTCGGATTAAGCTCAGTCGGCAGGCATTTACTATAAGAAAAAAAAACGTTTAAATGGTCAGGAGATATCATACTATCAATAATAATTTAAATAGCATGTATAGCTAATCTCATATTTGCTACATTGGTCTTAGAACTGGATAAACTATAGTTCTGATATCAAAAAATGTAACGCCCCTATCCGTTTTCGTTGCTGGAATAGGGCATGAGGTATTACCGGAGTTTACGAATTAATTTTTTTAAACTCAATATAACCCCTTTATAGATATCTAACCTTCCCTGCAATTTTAAACTGAGACCAATCCACACCAACCAATCCAATTCAACATATTTTCAAGATAGATTCATGCATATTTATAAGATAACATCATCATATATCAGAATCAAGATTTGTTAGCCATACCAATGGCTGACCTTACAATCATTTCACATTAACATTTACTTTATTAGCTTATACATGCCATTGATTTCCAAAATAAAGTTTCTTTATATACCGAAATCTTGAGGTTGATAGTGTGATGTGTCTCCGACCGAATCCGACCTCCGAGCTCTTAACACTATAAAACAGAGGAAAAAGAAAAACAAGGTAAGCACTTTGTGCCTAGTAAGCTTATGTAACAAGAATTATACTTACCTAATATTTTCAATACAATGAAATAACATTCATATATCCATTCAATGCATTATTACCCTAACATGCACAAACTTAGTATTCAAGTTAGTCCAATAATTTCCATGTATCAATAATATATACCATGATTGATGAGTTCATCAATACCCTAATTTCCATTCCCTTGTTATTTTTCCATATTTATCCCGTTGAATTTCTCAGAATTTCGATAGATTTTCAAGGGTAGACTTTAGTGTACAAATCCGGGTCCGTCAATTCATATTCATGTGTGCAAATTTCCATTTCAGAGAGCACATTCCCGCGAACCTCATTCTTACAGCGGGATTACCAGTCCAAGCTAAATCCCTTATAATATAAACTCATAGAGTATTGTCGGGATTACCAGTCCAAGCTAAATCCCTGCAACGGCAATTACTCTAATGAGTTTGGACCTGAATTACCAGTCCAAGCTAAATTCAGACCCTAATTCGGATTACCCGTCCGGGCTAAGTCCATTTTACACATATTCTTCGGGAGGGCTATATCAGGATAGGATCACCCGTCCGGGCTAGATCCTTTTTACTGTCAATTCCTTTTCAAAGATCCATCGAATTTTCCTTTTATTCAACCGATATTTCTTCCCCTTTTATCAAATATATCAATGTTTCATCAATTTTCATACAATGAACATTCAAATCATATTCACATCAATAACATACATTTCAAGCATTTAAAAATATAATTCAAGTTACATGAACTTACCTCGATACTTGTTCGTATACAAAAATCTTTTAATTCTGAACTTTTTCTTTTTCTTGATCTAGCTTCGTATTTGACTTTTTGGATCTAAATAAATAAATTTAATCATAAATTTAATACATTTCATCTTCATATGTAACATTCGCTACAATTCCACTATTATTTGTAGTTCATTAAAGCTGTCTACTTGAGTTGTAGTCACTAAATTATTTATATTTTAAGCTACAGAACTCCAAATTAAGATCCCTTAATTTTCCCTGAAACTAAACTCACGTATCTTCTTTCCATAAAATTTTTAGAATTTTTGGTTTAACGAATAAGTACAGTTTATTCTTTAAATTCTCCCCTGTTCTGCTATCTGAAAGTTCCGACCCTTCTTCACTAAAAATTAATTATCTCCTCATACAAGATTCAAATGATGTTCTCGTTTTCTAAACATATAAATTTAAGCCCATAATTACTTTTCTTAAATTTTTGATGATTTTTTAAATTCAAAATAGGGGAACCCGAATTCATTCTGACCTTATCTCACAAAATTTATTATATCTCATGATTTAAAATTCCATTGCATACACCGTTTCTTCTATGAGAAACTATACTCAGTAAGATCTAATTCCATATTTTTTTCATCTTCTAATTCAATTTCCACAATTTATGGTGATTTTTCAAATTTAGTCTACTGCTGCTGTCCAAAACTGTTTTAGTGCAAGATGTTTATTACCATTTTTCCCCTAAGCTTTTAATAAATAATAATTTCGTTCCTACTCAATTAGCTTCTCAATTGAGCTGATTTTTCTCAATTAACACTTTATTCTATCACTTTAAACTACTTTATAACCTTTGGGAATCAGAATTTCAGCACTAGACTTTAATTCCAAACATTTTCACAATTAGGTCCTAAAAATAAATTTCTATTGAAATTACCTAATAAAATCATCTCATAAACAAATTAAAGCTTCAATTTCATGCTATTTCATCATAAAATTACAGCACTCAACCATGGTGACTTTCAATTTCATCCATGAAATAAAAAAACTAATGAATTTAATAGTAGGACCTAGTTGTAACAGTATTAAAAACACAAAAATTATAATAAAAAGGCAAGGATTAATTCACTTGGTGAAAAAATTATGAAATACCAGATGAAAGAACCCCTCCTATGGCGTTTTGGCTGATGAGAATGAAGAGAAATCATAAGAAATCTAGATATTTTCATATTAATCCTAATTTATTTAATTAATTATGAAATATTCTAATTTTTCCCTTAAATCATCCATTTTCTTGCTGATTTCATGTCCTTGCCGTCCAGCCCAAATAAATTTTGGATCTAATTTCCTTTTAAATCATTTCTCATTAGACACTTAAGCTCTTTAATCATCCTAGCCAATTTTACACCTTTTCCAATTTAGTCCTTTTCATTTAATTGACTACCCAAACATTAAAATTTCCTAACAAAGTTTTAATACCACATTACTAAAATTTCATAAATATTTATAAAAATATTTCCAACTAGATTTTATGAGATCGAGGTCTTGATACCTTGTTTTTACCCAATTTCTTCAATAATTTCGTTTTCTAACTAACCACTAAATCAGTAAAATTTTTCTATCGATATTTTCATATGATTTTCTTATCATATCAATATTCATACAAAAATATTAAAATAAATTTCTCTTTAAATCGGATTTGTGGTTACGAAACCATTGTTTCGATAACCTTGAATTTAGGCTATTACAATCTTTATATTTTAAAAATATAAATTATTTCTAACTTTTATCTTAGTACTTGTATTTATTTTAAAGGATTGTATTGGGGCCATAGATAGAACACATATAAAAGCATGCATTTCGCCTTATTGTCAAATACCTTATATCGGACAGAAAGGTGAACCAAACACACAGAAAAACATTCATTTCGCCTTTTTGTCAAATACCTTATATCGGACAGAAAAGTGAACCAACTCAAAGTATTATGGCAGCTTGTCACTTCAACATGTGCTTTATTTTTGTACTTCCTGGTTGGGAAGGAACAACACATGACAGTAGAATCTTTTTGCAAGCACTTAGAAAACAAGAGTTAAAGTTTCCACACCCTTCACCAGGTTGAACTTTAATTTTTTAATTAATCTTTACATAAAAACAATATTAAAATTTTTAATTTATTTTTAAACTTGATATTATATTTTACTTTTTTGTTGGAAAATATTATCTTGTGGATTCAGGATATCCACAAATGGCAGGTTTTCTAGGTCCATATAGGGGGAATGATATCATTTACCTGATTTTCGCCGAGGTAATCATCGAGTATCTGAAAAAAAAGAAATCTTTAATCATGCTCATTCTTCATTACGCTCTGTAATTGAACGAACATTTGGAATATGGAAAAAAAATGGCCAATATTAAGAGATATTCCAAGTTATTCATTCAACAAGCAAGTTTTAATAGTTATTGCAACAATAGTTTTGCATAATTGCATTCGAAGATATGCTTGGTCAAATAATGAGGATTTTCGACAATTTGAGAATATACCCAACATGCCAACCTCTTCAGGCCATTTTGATAGAGGTGAATCGAGTTCTTCTAATAGTAAAAGTGACCTTGAAATCGCGATGTTAAGGGAAACCATTGCAACTAATTTAATGAATCCATATTTGTAAAAACATTTTGTATCATAACCTAATATCTAGTAATAATGAAACTTGTTATGTCTTATGTTACTTTTTTTTTATTAAAAATCATCCGTTTAGATGCTTCAAAATTTGATCCAAGTATAATGTTACTATTTGTGAAAATAATATTTATCATTGTTATAAAAGAATATTTAACTATAAAAAATTAAAAATAATTATCTTTTTATCTAATAAATAATTTAAATTGATTATATAATTCATTAAAATATTTATAATAAAATATTACAAGATACATTTTAATAATTTTATAAAAGTAAAATAATTTTAACAACTTATATTATATAGCAATTCTAATATGATGTCTTTAATAGCCATTTTTTATTCTTATCTCACCGTTACAATTGCGTTTGAATCCAAACACACACTCCACCATTGTTTCTAATCTCACCGCTACAGTAACTAATCTCACAGCCACCCCTGTTTTTATCCTCACCGGAGGTAAACACACCTCCCATCCAATAAATTATTTTTTATCTATAACAATAAATTTTATCAAATTTGTTACCGACGTTATTCTATTAGTAGTACTCATCGATTCTTGGGCTTTCAACTAACACAGTCTTTTTCTGTTGTTCTTTAACCCTCAGTTTTGTTTAGAGAAACACTTTTAAAAGGTATTGGAGATACCTAAATTTTTTTTGTGAATTGTTTAAGTCATTTAAAAATATTAATTTTGAGTTTGTAACACTTGAAATTAAATATTACATATTTGATGAAGGAATTTTGAAATTTATTTTGTTATATAATTTATTTTTTTATTACACAAATTGAAATTTATTTGAGCTAATTTCTCATTATTCAATTAAAATCCAAATATCAGGATAAACAGCCCAAACCAAAGCCCATAAATCCTCAGCCCATACAACTGTGCCCTAGTTTCTTTTCTTCTCCTTGTCTCTTTTCTTTCAGGCGCACAGCTTCAATTTTTCTTCTTTTCCGGTGCTTTTCTTCTGATCGGCCACCACGACTTCTTCAAAAGCCAATAGCAGTTCCAGTGTGGCCGACTTTCAGGCGTGTCCGAGCAACATATCCTAATTTTCTTTTAAGGGTTGTAAGTATAAAACTGTGTTGACAGTTCATGCTGTTTCTTACATTCTTATAGGGTCTGTATTCTAGTGTATTTCTACTATTATTTCAGAACCATCACATTTCTCTTGCCTTTAATAATGTGTCATAATTCCATTCTGTAGATAACAGATCAGCGATGTGAAATGTTCTATGATTTGAAAAAGTATAAAACTGTGTTGACAGTTCATGCTGTTCCTTACATTTTTAACTATGTGTTATGATGTATGGTTTCTGTGTAGGTCAAACTTCTTAGGCACCATGCTCAAGACTGATGATTTTTAAATCTCTTAGAGCTGGTATATACGTTCATCAATTTTGGAGTAAAAGCACTCTATTCCTTGATTGTATCTGTGGACTTGGTTATTCAGTAATTTCTAGCAGTATGAAAGAAATCAAAGTAAAAGATGCTTCTCCTATGTGTACTCTTGCACCTGATACTGAACCCAGAATCCAACCATCTTCCTCTGTAAGTGAGGACCGTAAGTGTTCATCTATAAGTGTGAAATCTACCCCTGAAATAGAAAAGAAATATGTTCATCATGTTTATGATGCTATTGCCCCCATTTTAGTTCCACCCGCTTTGCCAAGTGGCCGAAGGTCGCTGCTTTCTTGGAATCTTTGCCTACTGGTTCACTTATCTTAGATGCAGGATGTGGAAATGGGAAATATCTAGGTTTAAATTCTCGCTGCTATTTTATAGGATGTGATATAAGTCCTTCCCTTATCAAAATATGTGCTAATAGAGGGCATGAAGTTTTGGTTGCAGATGCTGTTAATCTTCCTTACAGAACTAATTTTGGTGATGCAGCAATCTCTATTGCTGTGTTACATCACTTAAGTACAGAGAATAGGAGAAAGAAAGCGATTGAAGAATTAGTGCGAGTTGTTAAAAAGGGTGGCCTAGTTCTAATAACCGTTTGGGCTGTTGAACAAGAGGATAAGTCATTACTTACCAAATGGACTCCACTTACAGAAAGGTATTTAGAAGAGTGGATAGGACCAGGTAGTCCTCGTGTTCGTGGCTCTTCATCCTTCACTCTAGAAAGCATTCCTGAAACTGAGGAAAATGGTTTGGGTGGGCATCCAAAAGATTCTAGAGTGAGTTTAACTGAGAATATGCAACAATCATCATGCTCAACCCCCCAAAATGAAGATGATTCAATGGTTTCTAGAGATGGAAAGAGTCAGCAGGAATATTTTGTCCCTTGGCACTTACCTTATCACCGTGCTGAAGTTAGTGGTGCCTCTGCTGGTGCTCTAGCAAATGGTTTGGCAAAGAAAGATGATAAGAAGGGTGCTGTAGTGTACAACAGATATTACCATGTGTTCGGTGAAGGCGAGCTTGAGAGGTATGCATATTGTCTTTGTAAACGTTTGCAGTTCTATATATCCATTTATTTATCAACATATTATCCAATGTTCGGGCTGCACATGGAACGAGCCTCGTTCAATTGGCTACCCAAAAATGGTATGACTGTGGTTTGTGATTTTAGATATATGATATGTGCTGAAAACTTTTACCTAGCTAACTGTCATTTTGAATACACTTTATTTTTAGTAAACTAACTGGACATGATATCATAGTGGAAAGTTAGCAATCATCTATTTTATTACACATTTACACTATTTAAAGATATAAATGAGAAGACCAAGTTGCTTACCATGAACTTAAGATACATATCTGAAATTATGTTTTTTTCCATTTGTTACTTGGTGTAAATGTTATTTTTGCATCGAGGGGATGTAAATGGTTTACAACAGTCGATATAATTGCCTTTGGATTTGATGTCAAAGGAATTTATATGATCTAGGTTAAGAGAGAACATGTGCAAGCCTCTACTTTTATCTTCATAAAATCTGTTTTTCGTTTTTGGTTGCTTTTAGAGTATGATGTTGCGGTTTGATGATTGGAATGGAAATTACCTCCTGTCATTTACATCTGTAGATGAAGATTTTTTGTTAATTTATTTTACATAATTTATGCAGGTTGGTATCGGGAATGGATAATGCTGTGATTGTTGATAAGTTTTATGACAAATCAAACTGGTGCATCATTCTTGAGAAAACATTAGAAGGATAAACAATTGCATTACTTCATCGTCACACTGGAATTAGCATCAAAGCAAATTGATTATTGCTTTTCATTGGCGGCTGTTGCACGCACTTCATGATTAAGAAGTTGCTGGCAAAGGATTCTTCACCATCTCTCAGACAGTAATAGAGGTGCTTGATCGATGTGGCTGAAGACGGACCTGAGATATGGATAGCTCAACCTTTTTCCCCATATACAATGTGTTAGTATTACTAGGGGTTGTATGTCAGCTCTCCGAATGTGGAAAGATTAGTGAATAATTCTGTTTTCGGCTTTCGATTTTTCGCGTTTATTTTTCAATATTGGATGAAGATTGTCCACTGCTATTTTGTTGGTTCGTCTGTTTTTCATACGAACTGAAACATGAAAATGCATAAAAAGTAAGGATGGTATTCGAGGAAGGGATGGATGTTGCCAAATCCACTATTGCTTTAAAGTTTTTATGGATGTGTATTAATTTTATTCTTTTCAAAGAGAAGATTACACAATTTTATCACACAAGTAGGTAAATTGGTAATTTTGCCCTTTTAATTCATATAAAAGTTGGAAGATTTTAGGGTTTATCTTATGGTGTAAATTTACAATTTCACTAATGATAATTTTATATAAATTGGGTAAACAATTATTAAAATTGTTCTATACACGTCTTCTAAAGAGAACTCGCCCTGTTACGATTTACTTTATTATCCATGTTGTTCCATTTGCAGCAAAGGCATTGAGGTTTGGATTTTGTCATCTAATTGTATGTGAGCAAATGTTTCTTATCATCTAAATTTATGGTCACAGAGGAATCATTGAATTAAATTTTATAAATTCTCTCTGAAAATACTGGAATGATTTCTCTATTTCTTTTAATAACTTAAATCATATTAAAGCTTTAAATATTATTTGAAAAAAAAAAGAGTTCATTTAAATGCCTTTTTCTTGGGTGGCTCATTTTTTATAACATCATTTTGGTTTTTGAAATCCTTCACTCTCTCAAAAAGAAAACCAAGGGAAGAGCACCTTTCAAAATTGATATCAGCCACGCTTTTGATAGAATTAACTGGGATTTTCTTCTTTCAGTCTTCTATGTGATTCCATCAGCATTGGATCAATATCATAAAGCAATGTATTTCCACTGTGTCCTATCAAGTACTGGTAAATGACTCACCATCCAGAAACTTCTCCCCCAAAGGAGATTCGGGGAGGGAGACCCCCTATCTCCTTATTTGTTTGTCATTTGCATTAATGTTCTCTCCCATCTGCTCCAAGAAGCAAAGAACAATGGATCTATCCAAGGAATTAAGATCTCTAGAAATGCTTCACCCATCAATTACCTCCTCTTAGAGGTGTTCAAATTTCAGTTAAACTCGAATTAACTGACCAAACTGAACTAATTTGGTTAATCGATCGGTTAATGATTTTTTAAAAGTTTGGTTATCGATTAATTTAATTCGAAATCAAATAATTAACCAAATTTTCAAAAAACTAATATTATATATATATTAAGTTTAGTTAGTTCACTGTCCACCCAAGCTCCAACCACCAGTCGACCTAATAAACCCAATTCAATATTACAAATTCATAACCTACTAACCCTAACCCAATAACCTTAACCCAACCCGAAAATCCCTAATCTAAAATAAAAAATAACACAAAAATCCCCAATGCTATAACCCTAATCACTAATCTGTAAATTGAAATTCATTCTCATTCATCTTCATTCTTTATCATCAATTCATGGAGATTTGCGCCTTTGAGCAAAAGAGAGAGGAAGATATTTCATTATATCAGCAAAATCAGGTTGATGTATCTGATATAAACAACAAACCCATCATCATTCATACATGTTACCCTCTCACTCTCACTCTCCCTTTTATTTTTTATTTTATTCCATCTTGCTTGCTTGCATGCATTCTTCTACAAACAAAACACTCTTTTCTCTCTCCGATGTCACCCTTTTGCTTTGCTCCTTTTTAGACTTTGGTCCCTTTTTCCATTTTTTTTTCGGGTTTTGTTTATTTTTTCGGAGTGATATTTTGTTTGGTGATTAAATATTAAGTGATTTAACAGAATTATTATTATTTTTATATGTTTTATACTTGATTTAACCAAAAAAAAAACATAAAACTTTGGTTAATTCGATTAACCGACCAAATTAACCGAAATAATTCAGTTTGGTTAACTTTTTTTTGAAAAAAATTCAATTCGGTTAACGGTTAAGGGTTTAAAAGTTTAAAAATTTTGGTTAATTTTGTTAATCCTAGTTTGGTTCGGTTAACCGATTGAACACCCCTACCTTTTCTTTCTTGACGATTGTTATATCTTCTTCAATGTTAGTGTTCAAGCGTGCAAAACCTCAAAGCTCGTCTTTTCAAGTTTGTTCCCTCTCAGGCTTCCAAATCAAATTTGAAAAGTTAGAGCTATTCCTCAATTCCTCTATGAATATTCAAGCAAGAAGATGGTTTAGTGGTAGTTTTAATGCAAAAAGAGTCGACGACCTTGGAAAATATCTTAATCTTGAGCTGGGGAAATTCGTAAAAAGATGGAATTCTTTAACAATTTGCTAGACAAGATAAACACAAATTTGGCTTCTTGAAAATCTAAGTGTCTTTCATCAGGGTGTCATGGAATGGAATTAAGGGCAACGGTCAACACACCAATCATGTTTAAATTTCTATTTTAGTATTAATTACTGTAAAACGCAATGTTTAGTTTAATGCTTTAATGAAATGATACGTTTAAGGGGGAAGGCTTAGATAGGGTTCAAATGAAAACGTTTAGGGATGTTTTGTCATTTACTTGAAATGGTACGTTTTGTTACACCTGTATTGACAACTGTTAGTTGTTTGATAAAGCAGTTACCACCCTAAAAACACCAATCAAGGGTAGGGGAAGACATTTATGAAAATGAATACAGTTTTATTCTTTCTACTATCTTTCTGATTTCTCTCTCAACTTCTTCTCTTCCTCTTGCCACCCTATTTCTCTTTTGCCCTAAATTTATTCACGTGAAAAAGGTATCAGAGCTGCAGTCGATTCTCATGGCCAATGATGGAGTCACCACAAGGTTACAAAAAGAGATGGACATGTTGCAATACGAGCTCTCTCAGATGCAGTTAGAGGTTAGCCAGATTGATGCTAAGATTAACTCTTGACTAAAAGACTTTCATGAAATCATAAAGGGTGAGATTCAAACTGAGCTCCACTATGTCTAAACACTATTTTGGTCAGGATGCTTCTGCCAGTGTAGTTGGAGTTAGGGTTACGGTATTTTGGGAGGCTCTCCTCTAGGTTCCCTTCCAAAGAACCACTGGCACTATCACCTGTGTCAGATTTGGAAAACATGAATACCTTTCTTGAGTTGGTCTTGTGGACTCAACCAATAAAACTTTTCGACTAAAATGCCCATGATTTGATGGGATAGATTATCAAGGTTGTTGGTCCAAGTTAGAACAGTTTTTTGAAGCTGAAAATATAGAAAAGCAAACCAATGTTTGACTGGTAATGTTGTATTTAGAGGGTAAAGCCTTAAATTGGCCCCATTTTTTTGTGCAAAGACAAGGGGGATTGTATAAATTGACATGAGAGATATATGCTCGAGGGTTGAGGGATCATTTTGGATCTAACTCCTTCTTAGACCCCATGTTAGAACTTGTCTCGCTCAAGCAACAGGGTTCAGTGGACAACTTCCATGACCATTTTTTAAATTTAATTAATCAGTTACACCTAACTGGGGATTATGCTCTTAATGTTTTCACTTGCAATCTTAAACTTGAGATAGGACAATATCTATGGCGGTTCAAGCTTCAAACACTGGTGGATGGCTTTCAACTAGCTTGACAAGTTGAATGAATCGTAGTGGGTTCCCAAAGAAGAATTTGAATGTAGGTGGGGGGATAAGTCACCTCAGGGCCCTAATTCTTGTTCCTAAGGTGCAACAACACTATAATAACTTGGTGGGATTTGGTGGACCTCAAAATAGTAACTCGGGACATAAATTTTATACCAAATCCTTTTCTCAAGCTGAAATACAAGAGAGAAGAAAGAAAGGACTTTGTTTCTGGTGTGCATCCAAATAGAGTCAAGGTAATAAGTGTACCAAGTCTCAATTGTATTAGTTGGTAGTGGAACCTAATTTAGATCATGAGGGGGCAAAGCAAAAGTCCAGTGTTTGGAGAATTTCAAGATTGTCCTAAATAGTTGGAACTGTTAGAACAAGAAACGAAACCCACTGCCCTTCTCTTATCCTTACACGTTCTCCAAAGTTCACAGGGACACAACACTATGCAGTTTTCAGCTAGTATTGGTCATTCCAATGTCATTGTTTTGGTGGGTTCAGGAAGCACATACAATTTTCTAGAGTCTAAGTTGGTTAAGAGGTTGGACTTACCAGTGGAGCACTTTAGTTAGCTTCATGTCATAGTGGCTAATAAGGTGAGATTGATTACTCAAGGATTATGCCGAGTTGTCCAATGGAAAGCACAAGGATATGACTTCACTACTGACTTTATGATCTTGCTAGTCAAGGGTTGTGATCTTGTCTTGGGAATTCAGTAGCTATTATCCCTAGGTTCTATCATGTGGAACTTCTCCTTCTTGACTATGCAATTTGAATATCATGGTCAGAACCGTACTTTTCAAGGCATTATTCTTGGTTCGTTACAACTCATATTTGAGGGACAATTATCAAAATGTTTGAACTTATGACCTAGGGACCCTGTCCAATGTTACTAGCAACTAGTGCTCAGACAATATTAACCTTTGCTCCTGTTCAAATGAGTTCTGACATGGTGAATCTCTTAGAAAACTTTGATGATGTATTTCAAACACCAAAGCGGTTACCCTCAACCAAGCTGCAAGACCACAGAATTCCATTAATTGATGAGAGTAAGGTAATTAAAGTAAGACCTTATAGATATCCAGTAGTGCAAAAAGCAGAGATTGAAAATCTTAATCATGAAATGCTACAAACTGGGGTAATTCATGATAGTAACAACCCTTTTGCTTCACCAGTTGTAATGGTAAAGAAGAATGATAGTAGTTAGAGATTGTGCATAGACTACAGATAACTCAACTAACTAACTATCAAGGACAAATTCTCTATTTCTCTAATTGAAGAGCTCCTAGATGAGTTAGGCCAAACAATAAACTTTTCTTTGAAGAGCTCTTAGATGAGTTAGGCTAAGCAATATACTTTTCTAAGTTAGATTTAAGGTCTGATTATCACCAGATTCGAATGTGAGAGGAGGACATTCATAAAACACCTTTTAAAACACATAAGGGGCACTATGAATATATGGTAATGCCCTTTCGGTTGACCAATACTCTTTTCAATTTCCAAGCTTTAATGAATGCCATCTTCAAATAGTTGCTAAGGCGGTCAGTCTTGATGTTCTTTGATGACATCCTAATATACTCTAAAAATTGGTCAGATTACATAATGCACTTGGGGAAGGTGTTGAAAATTTTGAGAATCAATTAGTTGTTCGCAAAAAAGGAATAAGTGTAGCTTTGGCACTACTTAGATCGAATATTTGGGATATCTTATTTATAAGCGAACAACTAGCATGGATTAGTCTGAGGTTGAAGGTGTCATCAATTGGCCTACTCCTAAATCTGTTAAGGACCTAAGAGGGTTTCTAAGCTTATCATGCTACTACAAGAGGTTTACCAAAGGCTATGTAATTATGGCTAAACCTCTCACATCTCTTTTAAAAAAAGATGCTCATTGGCAATGGATTGATCTCACACAATAGGCCTTCCAACGGTTTAAAGAAGCCATATGCCAAGCTCCAGTCTTAGTTTTACTTGATTTTCAAGAAACATTTTGTATGGAAACGGATGCCTATGGACAGGGAATGGGGGCAATCTTACAACAAAAAGGAAAACTTGTGACATTCTTCAACAAGGCTCTAGGAATCAAACACCAAATGATAATACTCTGGAAGGACATACTTTATGTATTAATTACATATTTATTTTGAGTATGATTCTACTAATTTGAGCTATTTCTGTTTTTTTTATCTTGTAGGGACTAATCGAAGGCAAAAGAAAATTTAGGGGAAAAAGTGTGAATATAAAGATAAAATGGGCCAAAATGCAAAATAAGAAAGAAGTGGTGTCGAAAATACAAAGTGTGGAAGACATGGGGATAAAAGTGCAAAGAAGAGATTTTATAAACGTAAGACTCTATTTAAATTTTAATTATATTAGGATAATTGTTAATATTATTATTTAGATTTAATTTTAGCTTTTATCTCTATTTATCTTTATTTATCTTTTAGAATTTAGATAGGAGTAGACTAGGTTTACTGAGTACTATAAATAGGGGATGGAGTGATACAAATTTGCACTCATATTTTTCTGTAACACTCCCTCTTCCAAAAACTTAGCCTTTGTTCCTTTCTATATTCAATAAAATTCCATTTTTATTAAGTTTATTTCTTTTTTCCCAAAAAGCATGAGCCACTAAATTCATCTAGTCAAAAGTTTTTGAAATTTTCCAAAAAGGGTTCATAAGGCTTAGAATCCGCACTTAACCTTCTCAACGAGTATTCATCGTTTCTCCACATTATGGGACTGATGCTTTCGTCTATGTCCCTTTAAAAGTAATCTTTTCATCTTGCACAAAGGCATCCGCTTTGTATATTTTGGGAAGGTTGTACAGTCGGTTCGTTAGCTTATAGCGTTAGTGGTTATCGAGCCCAAGAGAAAAAATGGCGTGGCATTCGCCATTGAAAAGTGATGATTTAGTGTAAGACGGTCCCACAGAAGCGACAGTTGGCTAGAGTCAGGTTTCTCTCAATCATAAGTTTAAAATCTAAGTGGAGCTAGTGGTTGTTGGTGTCCTCTTCTACTATAACTGGCTTATTCTGTTCGAGAAGGATCACTTAAAATTCGAGGATTGAACTCAAGGAAGATCGAGACAACCGGAGGCTGGAATCTCTCCATAAAAAACTCTATTCTCTCAACTCTGTTTATTTTTACAATTTCAATTTCAATTTACGCATTCTTAATTCATCCAAACTTTTAATTCTATTTTTTTATTTTTTTCCAGGTAAACATGTTTTTTTGGGCACGACTCTATTTGGGATCTTGAGGAATAGGAATTTGTGCAAATCCAACTCCTGAGGATTTGACCCTACTTCCTTTATACTATTATTTTCATTATTTTATAGGGATAGGATATTTTTGTGCTCTCAATGATACATTACCAAACTTTGTCCATTTATGACAAGGAGATGCTAGCAGTAAAAAAATGGCACCCCTACTTGATAGGAAAGCATTTCTAGATTAAGATTAACCATCAAAGTTTGAGATTTTTATCTGATCACCAATCAATCACTCTATATTAGCAGTAATGGAAAGCCAAAATGTTAGGGTATGATTATTTCCTACAAGAATGGGGCTCAAAATATGGTAGTTGATGCATTGTCTAGAATAGCTAGTGTATAGAAACATTAACTTTTTCAATGTACTAGCAATAATGCGGTCTGAATTGTGGGGCCAAATCAGTAACTCATGCATAAATGATGCCAAACTTTAACAGCTAATTTAGGAGCTCCAACAACAACCTAAATGTCACTCTGAGTACTATTGGGATGGTATTGTCTTGAGGAGAAAAGGAAAAATAGTAGTGGGAAATGATATTAACCTTAGAAGAACTATATTTGAATTATTCCATGGAGGATCAGTGGGAGGCCACTTTGGGCTACATGCCACAAGACACAGGATTTCTAGTTTACTGTATAAGGATGTGAGACAATGAATTAGAGAATGTGTCATCTGCCAAAGATACACGAGCGATCAATTAGCATCACTTGGGCTATTACAACCTCTTCCTATTACAGAAAAAGGTTGGGCAACCATCAGTATGGATTTCATGGAGGGTTTACCTATATCTAAGGGTAAAACCACCATTTTGGTTATGATCTATTAACTAACCAAATATGGCCATTTCTTGGCTTTGGCACACCCCATTATTGCATGGATTGTGGCACGTGAGTATCTTAATCAAATTTACAAGCTACATGGCATGCCTGAATAAGTTGTTTTAGATAGAGATAGAGTATTCCTAAGCCAGTTTTGGCAATAGCTTTTCAAACACCTAAGAACTAAACTGCACCTGTCCACAGCTTACCACCCCAAACTGATGACTAGACTAAAATACTAAACAAATGTTTGTAGGGGTATTTACGAAGTATGACAGGAAAGAGACCCTCTAATTTGGTATCCTCGCTACCACTAGCAGAATGGCGGTAGAACACCACCTACTATTCTACCATCCAAGCTACCCCTTATTTTCACTCTATGAACAGGAGCCTCCAATTCATTTACCCTATCTAGTAGGAATATCGAATGTAGAGAAATTTGACAGAAACCTTCAACATAGACTAACTATGAGGAAGCTACTTAGGTTTCACTTAAAACGTACTCAAGAAAGAATGAAGTAGATGGTCGATAGAAGAAGGTCTGATAGAGAATTTCAGGTTGGAGACTTAGTTTACCCGCGACTTCAACCTTACAGGCAACATTCGATGAGGAAGCTTAAGAACCAAAAGCTCTCACCTAAATATTTTGAACCTTATCCAGTGGAAGCTAAGGTGGGGAAGGTAGCTTACAGATTACAGTTGCCTCATGGAGCTCGAATACACTCAAGCTTCCATGTCTTACAACTGAAGAAGCACATAGTTTCAGCTATCAGTTCACTAATGTTACTCCTAACAGGATCTGATGGTGTCATATTGAAGGAACCAATTAATATTCTAGAGAGGAGAATGATAAGGAAAAGGATCAAGCTATAATAGAGGTTCTAGTGGATTGGGCTGACACATTTCTAGAAGACTCTACTTGGGAGAATTGGAACAACTTCAAGTAGAAGTATTTATCTTTTGATCATTGAGGACAATGATCAATTTCGAGGGGAGGGTATTTGTCATGAAATAGAATAAAAGGCAACGATCAACACAACAGTCATGTTTAAATTTCTATTAATTTCTGTTTATTTCTATTTCAGTCTTAATTATTGTAAAATGTAACGTTTATTTTAATGTTTTAATGAAACAACGCGTTTAAGAGGGAGGGTCAGATAAGGTTCAAATGACAACGTTCAGAGATGTTTGTCATTTACTTGAAATGATACGTTTTGTTAAAACTGTATTAACAACCGTCAGTTGTTTGAGAATGCCGTTACCACCCTAAAAACACCAATCAAGGGTAGGGAAAGGCAATTATGAAAATGAATACAATTCTCTCCTTTCTTCTATATTTCTAATTTCACCCTCAACTTCTTCCTTTTGCTACCCCATTTCTCTTCTGCCCTAAAGTTCTTCACGTGACATAGGGCAAAGACTCACTTTGATTAAATCTACTCCCTCCTATATTTCTCATTACTCTTTTTTTGTCTTTAAAACGCCCTTTGCTATATGTGAAGATATTAACAAAAGAAATAGATCCTTCTGGTGGGGCCATGACTTGAAAACTAGAAAACTTCCATTTGTAATTGAGACTTGCCATTTGTAAAACTAGTCTTTTCAAAGCCTTACTTTCAAAAGTTGCCTGATGTCTCCTCATTGACAAACATTACCTGTTTGCTAGAGTTGTCACTGTAAAATATTATACCAATTCCTCCATTTGAGTTGGTCATACATAAGCATTCTACAACAAGGGTAAAGATGTCCAACTCTGAAGTGGTCAAAATAGTTGAATTTCATTTGATCCTTTGTGGTCGCTTATTGACACAATATCACACTAAGAAACTGACCCTAAGCCAATTGCTTTATCCTACCCTACAGATTTACTGTAGAGCAATCAAAAGTCTTAGGCTTTCTTAGCCTTAAAAAAGTGACTGATCTAATCAATAGAACAACCTCCATTCAAGGCGAACTTAATAAAATCATTTAGAAGAATGACTTCAATGGTCTCTTCTCGGTTAAAAATTCTTACTCACAACTCTACCAAACTTGTCTAAGAGTTGCTTCACATGCCTCCAAGCAAGTCGCATGGAGAAATCTCCAGCGCTTAAAGATCCCTTTTAAGATTATCTTCTTTCTTTGGAGAATTTTTAAAAATAACTTGCCTACCAAAGATCTCCTCACCAGGAGACTATCCAACAATGATTCTTTTTGTCCTTTATGTAAAGCAGATAGAGAAAATACTGATAATCTCTTCCTCAACAATTCTTTTACAAGAGCAATTTGGTTTGGATCACTCCTAGTCTTTCGAACTGACTCATTAACTGGTATCCCCATTTGATTTGGATTCTCTAATGGCTTCAAGATAATGATATCTTCACGTGCTACTTAAGAAGTATATACACGACCATGTGTTGTACATTAGATATTTGGAAAATAAGAAATAATCTCATACTCAAAAGTTATAATCCATGCCTTCTAGCAACAATCAAGATAATCTCAGAGATGACTTAAACATTCTCATATTCTTCCCAAACAAAATTTCTCTTGCTCTTTATCAAATATCTCATGCCCCTTCTCCGGTGATTACCTCCACTCCTCGATGGTCGCTCTCCCTCTTCATTACTCATAGTAGGGAAATAACCTAATTGGAGGAGCTACTCTTACCCAAGACCCCAACATTTTTCAGATTATAACTGTTTACAACTTCAGATCCACCAACAAGCTTTTTGTGCGTATCCTCATCTTCAAAGCTATTGATGCATTGCGAAACTAACTAAAAATTTGACTAAGACAAGTGCATCTATCAATTAGTAGTATAGCTACTGTAAGTAAAGGTATCATTCCCACCAAGACTAAAAGTACTAGTAATTACTGTCTTTCTATTATTTAACCAAATAATTTGAGTGATTGATTAAAAACTAAAATTAACTAAGTTAATTAACTAACAAACACAAAAAAGAAAAAATTACAAAAATAATTGATTGACAACTAAGAAACAAGACAATACCTAGGAAATAATTCATCTAGATTTCATCTGTAACGCCCCAAAAATTTTAGAATTTAATTTTGAGAATCTGCAGTAATTAAGACTCTATATCTGTGGTTGTGTGCTCTACTTTTGTGATTAGGGTCTGGAGTTTGAGTCACGTCATTAAGAGTTTTATCATTTTAGAATAACCCTTATTCGTACATTACATAGTTAAGTGTAATTTCGTGTGAACTTATGTCTAGAATGAGCTTGCTGGTTCACTGGTTAAGCATCTGTCTGTATTTTGTCTGGTCTTGAGTTTGAAGCTCATTGTATATGTTAGGAAAAAAAATTGCTAACTGTCAAATTTTTGGTTGGAAGTTAAATCAATTAAAGTAACGTTTCTTCTTCCTTTTCTTACTCTTTTTCTTTTTTTTCCCTTTCTCTCTTTATTTCTCCTTTTCTTCTTCTGCTTCTTTTTGTTCATCTTATTATTGGTCATATGCCTTGTTACTTTGTAACGTCTTCTTAGACTTGTGTTTTTCCTGTTACTGTTGTCAGTAAGTTGTTTCGAAAAGCTCTGTGAATTGGTTGTTACTCTTTTGCCATGGTATTGGTTTCGCGATTAATGACGAGATTTTTTTTTGTTTGCATGTTAATTGTTGGCCTTAAGAGGAAGCCTCGAGAACGACGGTCCCTCTAACATTCATAATTCGTGAATTTCATTTGGACACGAAGGTAATGGTGAAATGGAATTAGGATTTTGTTGAAATGTGTCGATGTCGCGTTAAAACTTAGAATCAATGGTGATTTATTGTTATTTGACTATTAACTGTCAGTTTTAGGAGTTAGAGAATTCCTACATTGTTGGTACTTCGAAAATTACTTCAGGTGTGTGCCGAAAACTCCAATTTTACAGAATTCAATAACCGAAAACCATGTTTATTGATGCCATAAGGCCAAGCACACGGGCGTGTGTCCAGGCTGTGTAAGCTACACAGCCGTGTGCCAAGCTGTGTGGGCGGCCGTGTAACTCACTGTTCATCGACTTGGGGCTGTACGGGCGAGCCACATGAGCGTGTTTTCAAGCCGTGTGTGTGGCTGGCTTTGATCCTGACCTCCTTGATGTATGAAAGATCTGAATTCGATTGTATGCGAGCTCTCTTACGCTCAATGATTGACATATGTATAGCATAATTGTTTGTATACTATGATTATTATTTCTAATATTGAACTGCACTCTATAAATGTGGATATTGTACACTGCATATGTATAGGTTGGGATACTGTGAAGAAGAAAGTACTCTGTTCCGAACTAGTGGCTAAGCCATAATGCGAGAAACTCTGAATCTTGCACTTTGATGCATTCTGATTTGGCAGTTAAGTTGCGACTCTATAAATGTGTCAGATAGACACTATATGGTGTGTAAGGTTGGACGAGCATTGAACGCCCTATATGGTGTGTTTGGATGATCGAAGATGGTGTGTAAAGGTTAGGGGTAGGAAAACTTGCATATGAAACCGATCTGTTCTGTAAATAAAACCAAAATTGCTTCTGCTTCTATAACTAAACTGTTCTGTATCTAAACTGGAATGACTTCTGTTGCTTAATCTAATCTCAAAATTCGAGAATGATCTTTCAATTGTATTTCATTTGAATGAACCTCTTTTATGCACTGAGTTCATAACTCACTCTGTTATTGATTAGATCTTAGGTGGTTCTCAGACATGAATGGGTCAGTGTTGCCGGAGCTCGGTCAAGTTTTTATCGTTTTCTAAATACTACTATTAGGAATTTTGATTTTCTAAGATATTATAAAGTTTGGAAGGATTTTATATTTAGTTAATCGCTGTGTTGGATATTATGTAGTAACTGGTTTATTCTGACTGTGTTATAAATATAGTGTTCTTAGTATCATTTATGTAACTTTCTAGACTTAGTCTGAATGTTTAGGCTGGTTTAGGGTGTTACATCATCTGTCACTATCAATCTAAATTATGCAACTTCTTTACTTAGTATCTTGATCCGTAGAAATCCCTAAATCATGCAAATATCTCTTTCGAGCATAAGAGCAATTGACTCTAGGTTGATTAATTAAAATTACTTTTTAATTAAAACCCTATTATCGCATTAACTCATGCTATGAATTTCCCTATTAGATTTGACTCTAATCCAGTAGATTTATGTTTTCCTATTTTTAGGATTGCATGCAACTCCATTCAATTAAGCAAGATCTACTCTTAAACATGGTCTATTCAACCAACAATTTAAGGACATCAAATATGGATCAATAAAATAGAAATAAGAAATCAAGAATTAAGCACACATAATTGAGAACAATAAACTAAATATTTATTATGTAAAATAAAAATCAAACGACAAAATCTATCATATAGTTCATCTCCCCTAGGTATTTAGAAAATTAATTCATGTTTGAAAATAGAAACATTCAAGATACAATATAACCGAAAGAAATAAAGAAATTCATGATAACTTTCTAAGAAATCAAATGAGAATCTTCAATCTTGACGAGAATATGCTTCAAAATAGACTTTAATGGTGTTTTTCGAGTTATTTTCTTGAGTATTCTCTGGTGACTCACTCCTATCTTCTTATTTTTGTCATATATACGTCTTAGAATGCTTGAAAAATCTAAAAGTCATGATTTTTCGTTGTTCGGTGCGCAATTCTGTGAAATCGATACTGTTTTACCACACGACCGTGTGATTTGCCGTGTGAAGTGGTTAACCTTGTGTGGATCCTACAACTTGCTTCGATGCTTTAGTTTTTCGCTCTTTTTGTTTCCAAGTGCTCTATTAAGTATAAAAATATAAAATTAAAGGATTGGGAGTATAAAAATCATAATTAACATCGAATAATCACCCAAAAACATATTAAGAATGAAGTTAAAACATGTTTCTTTTAGCATCTATCAACTATCCTATTACTCTTTAGATATTTTAATGTTAATTACTACAAGTTACTCACTACAAACAATAACTGGAAAAAAATAATCATGGAACGCTCCAAAATAGGATGAAAATTGCAGCTAACTTTTTAAGACATTAAACTTCTCCTCCAATACATCAAATAGCTCTGCAATCTTTAAGCAATTGCCACATGAAGGAAGAAACTTCCCAGTGGACTAATATTGCTTCAAAAACATTTATTAGCTTTATTTGGCCTAACTTTTTCTTCTCTTGCCTTATACCAAAACAAAAAAAATAGTATCTTAGTAGTTAAGGCCAACTATAAGCAACAAATGTTTGAGTGACACGTTTGACCATGTGTGCCCTAATGGGTGCCGTCTTAGTAGGTACTTGATATTAAAATGTTGCATTAGTAGATGAATATAATGTATTAGTGTTTCTAGCTAGGAATGGAAGAAGGTAAAGGATTTTATGAATTATTCAAATTTGTAACAAAATTTAAATTTTGATTCCATCTATTATCTTTAAGTTATTGGAATATTATTATATAAATTTGAATCTGATTTAAATACAACTATATGTTCTAATCATTTTCAGATAATGAAATATGTAAAAATTTAATTTTGAATACGTTAAAATGAATATCCAAATCTGCATTTATTATCAAAATAAATAATGTGAATTCGAATAATAGTTATTTGAAATATCTTTTTGCATCCACTTTAAGTTAGTAATTGATAATAATTTTAAAATCCAAATTCACTCTATTCAAATCCGCAAAAAAACAAAATGAATATTTACATATATCTAAATCTTCCATTCGAATTACCATCCATAGTTCTAGCTTCCACTGAACTACCATCCCTCCATTATATGCTTCCATTTTCCTGGCAGTCTTCATATACACACCCATATGTTTCCAACTGCATAACACATTGTTTGTGTTCCTGCTCCTTATCTGATTGGCTTGTTTGGAAAAAAAATTGTTCGGACTTTTAATAGTTGATCTTTGAAGACATTTAATAGCTCTTTAGTGTATACTTTACGTGCAAGAATAAAGTTTAAGTAAGGACTGAATTAGTAAGCATTTTATGCTTATGTATTGAATGACTTGTTTTAGGTTAAGAAAGTAGCGTGTAAGAGCACTTAATTTGTTCAATTAGTAATTGTTTTTATGAGTGCAAAACTGTAAGTAAATTGAATTGCATTCATCAATTCATATCTAAACTTTCAAAGGGGAAAGTGATCTAGTTCAAAGTATAGGAGGGAGATTGCAATTTAATGAGCGAGTTAAATCTAAATCATAGCTTGTACTTATTGTTTATAATAGATTACTCTCTAAGTGAGGCCCTACTGATGTAGGAAGTGTCCAAATTGTGTGAACAATTTTTTGGTGTCCACCTCCATTTTTACAATTAATAGTTACTTCATTTAGTTGTAACTAAACTTATATTAGATAGGCAAAAATAAAAATAAAACTAAAAAACCTTTCAAAATAATGCATACACTCGTAATATCGACATTGAGAAATTGTTTTCCTATAACACCTCTTTTCTTGGATCCAATTTTCCTCCTAAAAACACCACTTATCAACATTGAGAAATTGTTTGTCTATAACATCGCTCTTCTTAAATTCGATTTTCGTATATATACTTTTAAAAATTCTCATTAGACCTATTTTTGAATTTTTTTTAATATATATAAAATTTAATTGGTATCCTCGAGATAAGTTTTATATATTTATATGACTCAAATATATAAATTAAAATAAAAAAGTAGAAAATACATTATTATTTATCTTTTCATTTTACTAACATTTACTATTTTTTCAAGCTAATTGGTTTCTCATAAATGACAATTTATAATCATTTAAACTTCAGCGTCATAACATTGCTTATTTCAGAGGTTTTTTTTTTAATGAAACTAAAAGTTAACATCTAAAATTATATTGAATTTGGGGACAACTTTAATTGATAGGAATTGGAAATCCACATTGTAACAAATATACTTCCTTACATTCTCAAAGCAATGTGGAAATGAATCAGAAGATATTATACATGCCTTACGTACGTGAATGCCCTATTGCGAAAGATGTGTTGGCTTTATGTGGATTTTCGAATCAGATTTGCGATGGAGACCTGAAATCACAGCTCGAGAACCCAAGGAAGATGATTTTGACAGGTTCCTTTTTTTTATTTGGACAATATGGAAATCGAGAAATGCTTCATTTTTTCTCAATTTCAATGATACCGATGTGAGAATTGTTGAAAGTACTAAGAATTGCTACAAGGATTTCACTGAAGCAAATGTGAGAAGCAAAAGTAGTGCTGGTTATTCACATTGCCGCCCATGGAGAAGCCCAACCTCCAATTCTATTTAGGTCAACTTTGATGCTAGTTTTAAGGCATCAAACAACGATGGAGGGGTGGGAGTTGTGTTAAGAGACTTTGAAGGATTTGTGGTTGGTGCAGCAGCTTTGAAATTGTCAATTGTAGCAAACGTTGCTATATTGCGGAAGTTATTGCAGCTGTTAAAGCTATTGAAACGATTAATGACACGAGATTTTCCTATGTTATTATTGAAGGTGATGCAAGAATGATTATGAAAGGATTGAGTAGTAAAGAGGAAAAGTCCCAGATTGGGCCGATTCTTGACAAGGTCAAATCCTTCGTATCAACCTTACGCGCGATGAGAAGGCAACAAAGCTGCCTATGAGCTTGCAAATTTTAGCAGTATTCTTGATAATGATTTGTATTGGATTCAGGACTATCCTTCTTGTATCCACCAAGCCATTTTGATTGATGTTGTCAATCTCTAATGAAATGTTTGATGTTCCATTCAATATATATATAATTTACTCCGTTTTTTTTATCGGTGTTTAAAAGCTACAGTTAGAATATAATTAAAAAATATCAATAACTAACATTACAAATACAAACTCAAAATTACAAAAAATTAATAACAAATAATCTTTTAGATTTTCACCCCTAATACATGAAAATTAAATATTTTATGCTGTAATCAGGAGTGAATCCAGAAATTTTTTTAGGGTGATAAAATTAAATTATAATTTTTACGATAGTAAAAATGTAATTTCACCATTTTAATAACTTATATCTTTATACTTTTTAAAGGATTAAATCAAAATTTTATTATTTTTAGGAGGGGTAAAGTGTAATTTTACCTTTATTAACTTAAAATTTTAAAAGAGTTTAAATGAAAAATTTTCTATTTTAGTGGGATTGGGACCCCTACCAACCCTTCTAGTTACGCCCCTAACTGTAATGTAAATTTTAAAAAAAATATGTCAATTTGTATATGTTTAGATTTAATTAGATATATATAACAGAGTAATATATATACATAATTACTAAATATTAAATTAAAATAATTATGGAAAAAAATTAAAATAATTATATTTTGGAAAAAAAAATAGTCGAATCTAAAAGAGCTTAGGTTAACCATTTACAAATACTAATTTCTAATATTACACGCGTTTAATTGTTAATTAGTTTTTAAATAACATATTTTTAATTAGTGTTACCTATCCTTGATGTTGGTAATTTCTCTTAATTTTTAAATAATACATAAATTTGGAATTATATAAAAAAATAAACTACAATGTTAATTTAAAAATAAAAAATAAAAATAAGTAAAATAACATGTAGCAATAATAATAATAATCCAAGATAAATAAATAAAATCCAAACTAAATTAATAAATATATTTAATAATATTGGTTAAAAATAATTGTTGAAATTTAATTTTCTTTTCAAAACAAACCCACGGAACATTATACACCCACACCAAATGATTATAAAGCTCTACTATTAATTAAGCGATAATTAAGATGTTTATTCAAGTAATAATTCTATTTTGTATCAATAAGCACAGTTAAAAATTAAATAAAATTAACACAACTTTTTTATGTCAAAATTTTTAACTAATAATTACAAATTAAATTATAATTATCATATTTTTTTATATATATTATGCTTAGAGTTCTATCCAAATAATAACTCTATTTTAAAATTAACACAACTTTTTTAATTAATAATTCTAAATCAAATTATAATTATTTTTAAAATTAATTTAGTAATATGATGAAAAATAAATAGTATTCTCGTTAGTTCAAAACTTTTTTTAAACTCATGTTTTTATATATTATAGATTAGCAGGATTGGGCAAAATTTGAGGTTCATCTTTCGAGTTGGGTCAAGCTTGGATAACTATACATGATATTAATACCAGTGGCGGAGCTAGAAATTTTTTTGGGGGACCAGAATTAAATTGTATATTTTTATGATAGTAAAAATGTAATTTTTAAATGATTAAATCAATTTTTTTTATCATTTTTGGGAGGCCAAAGTGTAAATTTACCATTACCAATTTAAAATTTTATAAAGTATAAATGGTTTAAATAGAAAATTTTTCATTTTAGGAGGGACCAGGACCCCTGCTAGCCCCCGTTGGCTCCACCACTAATTAATACGTACATAAGCCTAATCGGAATTTGATCTCATAAATACATCTAATGACAACTTCCTAACTTGAGCTTTTTAACTCTACTAAAATAGAGTTTGAATATTAGAGTAATTATTATTAGAAGGGCTTTATCTAAATACCACTTCAAATCGAACATTAAAACCTTAAAACAAATAAAAACGCCTGAAATTAGAAAGAAAAAACAATATAATTATTCAAACGATAATACATAGAATATATATTTTATTAAACAAAACATAGAGTTATTTCCAGGAAATCATTTCTTTTCCTATATATACTACTTTACCTTATCGAAATTCAAAGGTATCAAAATTTAAGATTTAATCCGAATGTTGATAAAAGTTAAAATTAATTTTTTTTTTTACTTATTGGCACTATTGGGATTTTCTTTAATTTTCTAGTAATAATATTTTTCTTTTAAAGTTTGTATAATTATAAGAGTGAATTAATAAAAAAATTATGAAAAATATTAACAAAGTCCACCATCAGATTATAATTTTTAAATAAAAAATATAAGGGACTATATCTCAACCTCATTCAAATACAGAGATTAGCTGGATAATTTTGACCAATTTTAAATTTATTTTCCATATTACCTGCCATCAAATTCATGAACTCAGCAATTAAATCACTAAAAAAAATCTCATTCATAAACCGTTGTTGAAAATGAGATATTAACGAACTTATATAAATGTAGACCAAAGAATATTTCCTGTTTGATAATAGTTCCAAGTTATATATTGTTGGAATAAATTCAACTGTAACTTAAAAAGAAAGAAAGATAAAGGCTTGGAGAAAAAAAAATAATTGTTGGTTGATTCACATTTTTATTCACCTAAACAATAAATACGATTAGTACGGTTCAAACTCAAATTACACTCGAGATAATGAATACTCTTGATCATCAAGTGACCATCACTTACCATGTTTTATGATCAACAATCTTCTAAAATTAGCAACAGTAATGAAGCAAAAATTCAGCAAGGTTGTTTTGACTGAATCTTAGAACAACTTTAACATTCTATCCTTGCTTTGGTTGCTGCAAACTCCAAGTTTCTCTCTAAGAAACTCAAACTTCTTCTTGGTAACGGCTTTGTAAATATATTGGGTAATTGAAGTTTAGATTTGCAGTACTTTAAACTAATTGAACCTTCTTTCTGCACTTTTTTAAGAGAAAACAGGATTGTTAGAGATAGAAATTACAGCTTGATTACCAACAAACACTTTTGTGCATCTTTCTTGCTTCAGATTCAAATTTACTAAAACTTTTCTTAATCACAAAGCTTGATTAACAGCAGCATTGGCTGCAATAAATTCAGCTTCTGCTATAGATTGTGTCACCGTATTCTACTTTTTGTAGCACCATGAGAAAACACACAACCAAACTTGCAACATTAGATTTTGTCCGACATGAATATGATTTTGGAATTTTACCTAAACTATTTCAAATTTGTAAATGATTAATTCAAGTCCATTTAAATAATTTTTTATTTAATATGTAACTATATATATCTTTTACTACCATTATACTTTTTTATGAAATTTCTAAACACAAACAACTTTATATAATATTTTAATATTTAAATTATAGTAAATATATTTAATTTTGATATGATACAAATTACCAAAAAAAAAATATATTATAAACTTGAAAGTGGACTAAATTGGATCAAGGTGACATGTCAGACTTCAATTTGGCAAGATAGAAAATCTTTGTTATCTCGGGATCCCAAATCGCCACTATGGATATAAAATAAAAATAAAAATACAAGTTATTAGGGAATGGATTGTATGAAACTGTAAATAATTTAGGACTTGTGTTATTTTGGTAAATAATTATTGTTTTTATAATATTTTAGTGAGAAAACCATATTTGTTTTAATATTTTTATCTAGTGTAAATTATACCTGAGGCTACTAAACTATTAGTAAGTTTACATTTTGTTCACTTAACTTCAAAAATTTATAAAATGGTTATTGAACTATTCGATAGTTTTTGTTTAAGTTACTGGGTTGTTAAGTTTTTTTTCAACATTCGGCTAGCGTGCTTTAAGCGACTATTCAACAATCGGTACAATGGATTAGTACCCATCGACAAGTAGAAGAACATACCCTAGGTCCAAGTCAATCTAATAGTCAATGTCACAGTTCAGAGAAAAAATTATTTAGATTTAGGTGTACAAATTTATAATGTTTAAAGTTATTTCATAAAAAAAAGTTGAACTATAGAAAAAAAAGGAAAGGAGATCAGCCTTTGATTAGTACAAATAGTGCCAACAAAAAGAGTTATACAATAACAATTTTTACATTAAATAAAAATTTCTGAATAGTTGAATAAATTTTTTTATTTTTTTAAAATTGAGTGTACAAATCATAAATTCAATATTGGTTTAATGATGTTAGGTGTGTTCCACCTATTAACAAAACTCTTTTAATTTTTGAACAATATTTAAATTTGGACAGGTAACTGTTGGTAGTATACCAATGATTATTTCCAAATTAGCAACATGAAATATTTCAAATGAAAAAAAAAATCTTTAATTTTTGTCAGTTTATGTGCTAGATGTCCTACAGGATCGGGACTGCTGGCAGATTTACGTCAATTTTTAGTGGTCGCAATGGCTAGTCACTGTTGTGGGACAAGTTTGGGGCAAATGCAACCCATTATAGTCTGATCCTTTGTCAGTAAGCCATCAAAAAAATGATCCGTTACCTATCACAAAACAAACAGTAGCTAGTGAACGACCATACACATTTACTATAAATTTTCAGCCCGCCCTTACATTTCAAGCGGCAAAGCACAAAAGAAAAAACATGCCAAGGATTAAGAAGCTCTTTCAACTAAAATATTTTTCCTCACTGTTTGAAATCATTCGTAAAACATCAAGGAAGTTGCCTTATCTAAGGTTGAAGTTCAGCCAAGGCATCCCTGCATCAACTCAATTCAAGTTTCTTAAGAATTCCTCGTTTACAGATGAGGTTTCAAACCAGACATTGGTTTTTCATTTAGAGGGTGCATTATTGAAGGCATATTCACTCTTCCCTTACTTCATGTTGGTAGCTTTTGAAGCTGGTGGACTCTTTAGAGCTCTCATCTTGCTTCTTTTGTACCCTTTTGTTTGGTTACTCGGCCATGAACTTGGACTCAAAGTTATGGTATTTGTCAGCTTTGTTGGTATTAAAAAGGAGAAGTTCAGAGCCGGGACTGCTATTTTGCCTAAGTTTTTCCTTGAAGATGTTGGTGTTGTGGGGTTTGATATGGTGATGAAGTATAAAACAAAGGTGGCAGTCACTTCAATGCCTAGGATCATGGTTGAATGTTTCTTAGGTGACTATTTGGGAATCCATGTTGTTATTGGTAAAGAGTTAAAGGAATTCCATGGTTACTTCTTAGGTTTAATGGAGGAAAACATGGATCCTGCAACAATGTGTATTAACAATATTGGTTTAGGTTGTTTCAGAAATTCTCGTTACCAGAAAATTTTCTCTCGTTGCAAGGTAAACCCTTTTTTTTTCAATGTTTTTTCATTGATTTTGTTTCAAGATTAAACATTTCAAAGTGATCATATATATAATGATCTAATCTTTATAAAACTGTTCGAATGAAGGTTAAATTTTTCAAAATAATTAAATAAGGCTTAACTTTTTTGAAAATGTTCAAATAAGGATTTTTTAAATATTGTATATCAAATTTTGAATTATGTTTTAATTACTTTGTTTTCTTTTTAAGTAATATTTGATTCAGATCTTATGTGTTTTATTCTAAATGCGTCCAACATTTGTCTAATTTTTTTTTTTTATAAATTAAACTGAGATGCGTAAAAAAAACTTAAATTGATATTTTTGTAAATGATAGGCTCTTATTTAACTATTTTAAAATATTTGACCTTAGTCAAGCAACCTCTAAAAGATTTGAGCTCTATTTTGAGCATTTACCCTTGTTGTTCAGTACATATATTTATTGATTGAAATTTTTGAAACAGGAGATTTACTTAGTGACCGAGGCAGAAAAGAAGAAGTGGCCAGTCCTTCCAAGGAAGAAATCTTTAAAGCCATTGATCTTCCATGATGGAAGGTTAGCTTTTAGGCCAACCCCATTAAACACCTTATCTATGTTCGTTTGGTTACCATTTGGTTTCCTCCTCCACATAACTAGAATCATGGTTTTCATTTCATTGCCTTTCAAGGTCTCTGGACCTTTATTAGCTTTTTCCGGGATGATAAATACGGTATCGCATTCGAACGTTGAATCTTCCGGTGAAGGAAAAAAAAGAGGCATGCTCTATGTATGTAACCATAGAACATTACTAGACCCAATTTATTTAACCATTGTTTTGATGAAGTCTGTCTCCGCTGTCACCTACAGCGTTAGTAGGTTCAGTGAGGTAATTTCACCTATCAAGACGGTCCGGTTAACACGAGACCGAAAAACAGACGAAGAAACAATGAAGAAGATGTTAAGCAAAGGGGACTTAGTGGTTTGCCCTGAAGGAACCACTTGCAGAGAGCCTTATCTGCTAAGATTTAGTCCCTTGTTCGCGGAGATCACCGATGACATCGTCCCCGTAGCCAGGGATTTAAATAGCGGTCCGTTACCGAAATAGCGGCCGTTATATAGCGGTAACGGCACCGTCCGAAACCGTTACTGCCGAAACCCGCTATACCCGCAATACACAATAAGTAATGTAAAATTCACGACCGCGATGCCCGCAGTGACCGCAATAGCGTCCGTTATGTCCGCGACCGCGACAAACGCGACGCGACCGAAAACGCGACCGCGACCGCAATTTAAATCCCTGCCCGTAGCTATAAAATTGCAGGTTAGCTTGTTCTATGGATCAACAGCCAGTGGACAAAAATGCCTAGACTCAGCATTTCACCTCACGAATCCCAATCCTACATGCTTGATCATGATTCTAAACAAGTTACCGGGCTGGCAAACACATAATGCCGGAGGGAAATCGAAATTCGAAGTTGCCAATTATGTGCAGCGTCAGATTGCAACTGCATTAGGATTCGAGTGTACCAATCTTACAAGGAAAGACAAATATGCGATCTTGGCTGGTAACGATGGGATCGTATAGGACGAAACATGCATCCGTTTTTCACTACAACACACACACACACACACACACAAAAGGTAGTAGTTGTTAAAACAGAACAGGCTTGGTTGCAAATAATTTAATTGTATTAGGATAATGAAAGTGCAGATTTTGTTCTTTGCACTTGTGCTTGTTTGTCTGATTAAACATGCTGTGCTGTAGTTTTGATGAAATTTGATGCAAAAGAATATCAATGTATAGCAACAATAAGCTAAAATTACAATTTAAGTCCTTGTGCTATACTCTGGATTGCATTGTAGTTCTTCCTTTTGGAAAATGAGCAAACTGATTATTGTACATTAACAACGTGAGAAAAATGATCCTTTGGTTAGTTTTTTACCGTTAGATGCGTAGGTTAGCTTTTACATTGCTGATTTGGATTCAATGGCATGTAAAAAAACTTGATAGAAATTACACGTGTCATTAAGTCATTGAGTTTTAGATAATGACAATCACAAATTTTGAACATATATCGTAAAAAAAATATGAAGAATATTAAATTTATCTACTCTAAACCAATCTTTTCAAGCATCTCAAGTCTTATAATTAAATATGCACCTTTTACCAAGATTTTCAAAATTGGATTGGTGGTCAAACCAGTTAGGTTACTTGTTTACAGCTCCTATCAATTTGACTGATCCGATTAAACAAATCATTAAAAAATTAATAAAAAAAACTAAAAATTCAATTCAATTGGTCTATATCGATTCTTAGATTAACCGATTCAATGCCCTTCTTTGAACAAATACTCTAACTAGTTCCCGGTCCAACCAACTGATTCGGTTTGAAGTAAACTCGACTTTCACTCTCCCTATTTATTATACAATATTTGCAATTTAGAAACATGCAATCATATAAATGAAAGCATAATTGAACACCGGCAACTCATGAATAATTCTTTCATTCTATCTGGTACTAAGGCCAAACAAAGAATGTAAGAGATCGTATACAAACCTCAAATGCAAACCCAACATGGCAAAATAAACAAGCAAAGAAGAAAACTATAAATGAGGGTATTAAAACCCTAAAAAATTATAGACAAAGAAAACCTTCAAAAATAAATCAAGGTCTGAGGTAATTGGTATATCTATTCCTTGGGAGCAAAATGCACAACTAAGCTAGCCCATCTCTTGTTCTAGCAAAATTAAATGAGGTAATAAAAACCTAAAAAAATAGGGGGGAAAACCATATCCACATAAATTAACAGTTAAATACTTTATGAATTAAGCTAATCCAAAAAGAGAAGAGAAAAAAATGTCGTAAATTGTCAGGGCCTTGGTTTTCAAGAAAAAGGTCCGATTAGAAAGGGACGGTTGAGATCGTACATTCATGGGGACGTGATTAAGAATGGAAAGACTCCTTTTCTTTTAATCTATATCACCCACATTGCTGCACTATTTATACAACTCTAATGGAGTAGAGTTGCTCCACATATTTGGTTTTGATATGTTTTCTTTAAGGGTAAATTCCACTAAAAGTCACTAAATTTATTAACAAGTTTATATTTGGTCACTTAACTTCAAAATATTACAAAATGATTACTGAACTATTCAAATTTTTTTTAAAGTTATTGGGTTGTTAATTCTTTTTTAAAGTCTAGGTAGTGAACTCAAAGTAAAGATTTAACTTTAGTATGATGGATTAGTACCCATCAATGAATAGAAGAACATATCTTAGACTCAAGTGACTTGACGGTAAATATCACAAGATCGAAGAAGAAAACTGTTTGGGTTTTGGTTCGCAGATTTGTGATGTTTAAAGTTGTTTCATAAAAAAAATTTGAACTGTAGAAAAGGAAGAGAATGTCATACAACAATGATATTAATAGCCCAATAGCTTAAATGAAAACTTTTGAATAGTTCAGTAATCATTTTTACTATCCATATTCGGGTTGGCAACTACTTCTCTTAACAATATCATTTCAGTGTTCGATTTTATATTTTCTTCTTAAAAATACAATATATCTTATCAAATGATTATGGTAAACTTATGCTCTGCTTCGGTTTAGAATCATATATTTTACTGCTTTGTAATATTTTACGTATTATTTTCATATTTTTAGTATATCAATTAACTATGTAAATTAAAATCATAACATAGATATTTGCACATGTCAAGCGTACTTTATATAATACAAAAAATATATTTGTATAATATTTAAATAGAGAAATCGTTAATGAAAGAAGTGCATGAACATGAAATGTAAAAGACGACATCCTTGCAAATGTATGGTAGAGGTAGATGCAGCAATCACTGCACTTACCCCATTGCGTTGCTATTCTTAATTCGAACAATCTCAATCACATTTATAGGATATTTTGAGAATGAGAGGTTGGGATTGTAATTTATTACTTGTCCTTTAAAGTAAGAGACATCTTAAGAAGACGTGGACAAAAGTCCATAATGTACAAGTGGACGTGTAAGATGTATCTGAGTAAAGCAAGCAGTTAGCTTTTGGTGGTAATTATGAGAGCTTTTAAAGATGGATGACAACAAGCCTTCCATCCATATCGACCTCTTTCAACAACCTAATGAATAACATAATTAACTTATGCCCTACAATGAAAAGGAATTATTAACTTATGCCCTACAATGAAAAGGAATTATGAACAACATAAACTTACTATTTCATTTATTGATTGCTTCCCATCAATATCATAAAAAAATATTCGGTTAGATAGAGGTTTTATATTAGGAGTTAGATTACATTTTACTCTTTTTATTTTAAAAAGGATAAATTAGTTATTTTATATTAGATTAAAGAGTAAACTGATCCTTTTATGTTAAATTTTTCATCCATTTCTAATGTTAAAAACTGATATGGATGATAGAATAATCAGATAGTTACATATGGTACAACCTCATTTTGATGTGCATGGACCAATTTTTTAACAGTAGAAATGGATAAAATTTTTAACAGAAAGATCAGTTTGCTTTTTGATCTAATGTACCAAGACTAATTTTCCCAATTTTTTTAGTAAAAGAGGTAAAATGCAATCCAACTTATTTAACAGCCTTTTAGATACTTTTACCCTAAATGAATGATAAAAACTAATAATAACAGATATTTCTCAACTTCGGGTAATTCTCTTGTACTCATCTTCAAGTTAGAGCTTGAAGATTTAAAATGTCCAACAATTCACAAAATCGTCATACTTAAGTGCTTTACTGAATATATGAGCTAATTAATTTTGAGAAGATATCAATCAAGAAACGATAATTTGTGATTGGATATGCTATAAAATAAAATGATAATCCATTTTAGTGTGTTTTGTGGGCTTTTGAAAATTGGATTAGATGCAATGTTAATGTCAACATGATTGAGGAATCAGTTCAATGTTTGTCATCTAATATCTTGCAATTAGATCATTCGTCTTGCAATTCGTATAATTTTAAGTGTTTTGTATTTAAATTTTATAGGAATGCTTTTTATTAAGGGAGTATGTTTGGAAAATGTCTAATGGTTTGGGGGAGCTTTTCAAAAATATAAATTTCACTTAAATATTATTTATATCAAAAGAGTGGGGAAATTGTTAGCTTTAATTTATAAAGTTTTTTATATAATAATATTTAAGATAAATTTCACATATTTATCCTTAAGTTATTTTGTGAAAAATTATTAAATATTTAATTAAAAATTTTTAAGACTCTAAAATACTCAAAAACATGTTCTACATATTTTTTTTCTTATATCAAGAATAGAGAAGGCTCGAGCGGTATTGTTGGTTCAGGTTAGATATTCAATGTAGGAGCTGTAAACAATTTGGTCATATGGGGAAAGTGTGCAAGAATAAGGGGCAAGCACAGCAACAAAATGCTCAAGCATAGACATCAGAAGTAAATCAAGAAGAATTGATGTCCGCTGCCTCCTACGGAATCAAGCTCGCAACCTCATACGAAGACCAGTTCGCTACCCCATGCAAACCCTCCAACAAAGATAGAAAGAACTAGCTTGTTGACAGTGGCTGCAAACCGCATAACTTCAAATGAAAGCATCTTCAAACGAATTGACAAAAGCTGCATTGCAAAAGTCAAAATTGGAAATGACCAGATTATTAAGGCTAAGGGAAAAGGTGGTGCTCTAGTCAGCACTCCAACAGGTACTAAAATAATTACAAATGTGTTTTTAGTTCCTGAGTTGGATCAAATCTCCTTAGCATTAATCGGATAGTTGCTTGAGAAAAAATATACAATTGTTTTTAAAGAAATATGTTGCCTTATATTTGATTCATTAGGACAAGAAGTTGTGATAGTCTCAATGAAAAATATAAGTTTTATGCTGGATTGGAACCTTATGGCCTCGAGAGCCTATATCAGTTCAGTGGATAAATCATATATTAGTCAGAAAAATTTGGTTGAGGATATGACTAAAGTTGAAGATGAAGTTTTTGATGACTTCCCTGTTAAAAGGCATTAGGCCTATTATTGAAGCTTGTCATAGATGTGACTTAGTAGTGTTGGAGCCTCAAATTTTGAAGAAGGTGCACAAGAAACAAAATTGGAGTTCGCAACATTATGGCCAAAGAGGAGTGTTGCGAAGCGGCCATTCAAAGCTGCGAGAGAGCTCATCCAAAGCTGCGAGCTCACCAAAGCTACGAAGTCACCTAAGGTGCGAGGTCTGTTAGGCGAGCTTATACATGCGAACCCTTTCTCTGCAAGTTGCCAACTTGCTCTGAAACAATAAAATAGTTTGACAAGATATTTAGTTGCTGATTAAACTAAAATCCACTAATAGAGGCAAATTGTACTGTATAAATTTCAAGACTTGCCAAGTTGTAATTATTTAATATTATTTTCAGCTTATTTAAACATTGTTGTACATGTAAACTATAAGCCATAATGAATCAAAGATCATAACTTGATTGCTTCAACTTTTATTTGTTTTTACTTTCTGTCTCAATCCATTTTTAATCAAATATCCAACAAAACTTTATTTTAAAATTATTGTTTTGTTGTTCAAACTTGGTTGATAATTCCTCCGTGATAGATGTTGTTTATGTTATCAGTTTGAACTCTTTCCCTTAACTTTCTATGAAATTTATCTTGGTTTCTTTAAACCTGAAGAGATTTCTAAAATAATGAACTTGAATATCAAGAATAAATAGCTGTAATGATGAATTCTATTAAGAAACCTAACAATTCAAGAATTTAAACTAGTCCAATATTTGTTGTATTTGAAACTTAGTAAATGAGTCAATGGCATATGTTAAATACGGATATGGGTGCGGTATAATTGAGGTAGAACAAAGGGTGGCCTTTGGGTCAGACCATTTTTTAGGTTTAAGCTCGGTTTTGCTTAAAAATGAGCTTGAAATTTTGTTCAAGCCCGATACAAATTAAAAATGCTAAACCCAAAGTTCGACTTGATCCTTTTATATTAATTTTTTTTAGATTTTTTTATATAAAAACAACTTTAAAAAATATAATATGTCGAAACTATTTTTTTTTATTTTGAATTTGAAAACAACGGGGATCGACTTTAAAAAACGAAAATGTGGAGTCGCCACCAATCCTTTTTGTTTAGGTGAGATTGGATCACCTAATGAAATATTTTATTCCATTTAAATCAATTTTGGCCAACGTAAATTTGAGAAAACGGGTTTGGGAGCCGGTTACGTATGAGGAAGGATTAGCATCCTCACTACGCCCAAAATTGGTACCAAATCGATTAAGCACTGTCCTTATGTCTAAGTTTTAAAGCTGTTTTTGAAATATGGTTCCTTTTGAAGCATTTGAATGGCTCAAGTTGGTCGTCAAAATTCTCTTGTTTCAGAGGAATACAGCATCACATCCAGCACGATAAGACACGATCCTTTATACTCTCGAAAACACGATACATTTTGACTTCCAAA
This sequence comes from Gossypium hirsutum, assembly GCF_007990345.1. Classification (NCBI taxonomy): domain Eukaryota; kingdom Viridiplantae; phylum Streptophyta; class Magnoliopsida; order Malvales; family Malvaceae; genus Gossypium; species Gossypium hirsutum. The sequence goes on from NC_053429.1 coordinate 6,355,227, forward strand.
AGTTTATATGTTAAAAATTACAAAAAGATGCCCAATTATTTAGTCCAACGAAAAAATCGAAACCCAACACAGTAGGGCACGATTCCTCGAATTTCTAGACATTGAACATTGCCTTGTTTTAGAATTTTTAAAACATGAGTGAAATTCTAAAGGAATATTCGATTATTTTGAACAAAAGGGAAATTGCAACCCAGCACGATAGGGCACGATTCTCCGAATTCTCAAACATCGAACATTTCCTTCGCTTTAAAGAATTTTTAAAACATGAGAGAAATTCTAAAGGAATATTCGATTATTTTGAACAAATGGGAAAATGTAACCCAGCACGATAGGGTACGGTTCCTCGAATTCTTAAGCATCGAACATTGCCTTCGCTTTAAAGAATTTTTAAATGAATAATTATAAAACCAACTTAAAACGTATTAATTTTACTTGAAATAGAATAAAATAATTAGTTTTAAAGAATTGGACCTTATAAACAACATTTCATAAACCAAAAGAAAAATAAAAGCATGGGATAATATGTATGCATAAAATACAATGATAGATGAATGAAGATAATATATCTTATTTAATCGGCTAACAAAATAAACACTTAAATATAACTAACCTAAAAAATATAACCCAATTTCAATCATGTGTGGAGAATAATTGATATAACAATACAAAACAATGAATAAATAATATGCAACGACAATGTACATAGTATAATATAAAAACCATTAACATAAGATGCACGGAACAAGATGGAAATTAGGAGTCAATGTGGTATAAGTCAATTCTAAAACAATGACGATCTAATGAACCCATAATTTATACGACATACGAATTAATGAATTGATGAATTTAAAAATATTTGTAAAAAAAAAACAAACTAGAGATATATACGTAATTATTAAAATATGTGTTATAAAATAAATATTTTAAAATCAAATAGTATATAAAGTGTTAAAAGAATATTAGTTTAAAATTGACAATTTTCATACAATAAGGAGAATTTAATTTATTTATAAAATATGAAAAGATAATAAAAATATATAATGAAATATAATCTTGGGAGATAAACCATACACATCATAGATTTACAAATCATATATAAATTTAGAAATAATTATTTATAAAAAATAACATGGAAACGCATACAAGATTAAATTAATATTACTATATATGTACAGATATATAAAAAAACATTTAAATGATATACTATCTAATATACTAAAAGAATACAATAAAATGACTTTCAAAATAATGATTTTATAAACAAAAAATAAATTTAAAACAATGATTTAACCATTAAAATAATATATATACGAATACACACAAAAATGTCTAAATGAGACATTGTATATATAATATGATAAAACCAACTTCAAAATAATAATATAAAAAAACAAAGCAAAATTAATAAAATAGATAAAAATATTAAATGAAATTTAAAATGATAAGTATTTCAAATAGAAAGCTTAATAAAATAAACTTAAAAATGAAAGGGATAATTTATAAATAAAAGAAACCAAAATAGGAGTCGGCGCGCAATACATGTAACTGTATAAGGACTAAAACTAGAAATAATCTAGGCCCCAAAAAGCAGTGCAATACCGCGGACTCAAATGAATACGCGCACAAATTAAAGAGCCAAATTAAAAAAAAAGTAAAAGAAATAGGGCGCAATTGAATGCTCGCGCGAAAGGAAGGATCTAACGCGCAAATTCCCCACTTCGAATGAAAAGGCGCAGATCCGGCCTGTTAATCGGGTTAACGCGCGGACCCTTCCTGTTGTAAACGGCGTCGTTTTTTAAGAAAAGATTTAAAGCCTTTTTCTTTTCTTCTTAAAATGCAGCAAATCATTTAAATAAATAAAAAAAAACAATGCTATCAACCCACTCAATTAGGGTTTCATCTAGCATGCTGCCACTGTGTCCCCATTATTTTGGTGGCCGACGATGCGCGAACGGTGGCCAGATCTTACCAACGGAGGCCATGACAATAAAGATCTGGTAAGTTTGTTTTTTTTCTTTTCTTATTTTTTTTAAAAAAACATTCAAACCCTACACTATTTTGTAAAAAAAACGAAATAAAATTCGAAGAAATAAAAAAGGCCCCATCATTGTTCGACCCTCATCCACATCTCCATGCTTCTGAGATGTTTGGACTCTCATCGGCGTCGGTTCAAATATTTCTTTCTTTTATGCTAAAATCGCAAGCAAATGAGAAGAAAACCAAAAAAATAAACAGACTTGAAAATCACCTTTTGATTTGTGATTTCTGCTTTTTCTATTGATCTCTTTGTTGTATGTGTATATAGTATGCATGCGTAAAAAAAATACAATGGATTATCTATGGCTTTATAGCTGAAATGTTCAAAAATAAAAATACAATTTTTCTTTTTCTTTCGTATTGGTCGTTGCTGCTACTGTTTACTTGTTTTTTTTTTGCAGGTACAGAGTGTGTGCTGGCACTTGGCGTGAGGCGTACGGAGGCACGTGTGGCGATCGTACAGTGCTGGGGGCTGCGGCACGGTTTGGCTAGGGTTTTCCTTCCTGAAATCAGAAATTAGATCGTTTGGGTCATTGGGCCATTTCTGTATTTGGGCCTCTGGTTCATTGGGTTAAGATTATTAGGCTATTCGGGTTAGGTTTAGTTCAGGCTCGAGAATTTGTAAATGAACTTTTAAATTCTGACTGTTATAAGATTTGGATTTTATATTTATTTTGTATTTCGATTTTGATGTGGACCCGAGCAAATTGGCCCGTTTACAGCTGCCTATCTTTGCTCATTGTCATGTAACGAGAATAGAGCAAAGACTTCAAAGAGGGCCAATTTTTCCCGGTCTCGCGGAATCATGACTTCTTTGGTGTTCTTCTTCTTCGAGGTAGCCTCGTTCCGATCCTCTGCAACTTCAGAGATATAGGAATTGTCGCTCCTATCTGCTTCGCCGTAACTCTAGAGAGACTAGCCTTGTAGCTTTTAATCTGCTCTACCGCAATTGCTCCACTGCAACCTCAGGGAGATATGGTTCATATATTTTTATCCTGCTCTACTGCAACTTCAGAGAGATAAGGATTGTGATTTCGATCTGCTTCACTGCAACTTTAAGGAGATAAGATCTGTTAACTTTATTCTGTTCCACTGCAACTGCTCAATTGCAACTTAGGGAGATAAGATCTACAATCTTCGGCCTATTACCCTACTACTTAGGGGGTTAAGGCTCACTATCTTCGATTTGCTCCAGTACTGCTTAGGGAGACAAGATCTACAATCTTCAGCCTGTTACCCTACTACTTAGGGGGTTAAGGCTCACTGTCTTCGATCCGCTCTACTATTGCTTAGGGAGATAAGATCTGTGAATTCACTGATGTTGCTACACTGTCTTCTAGGAACATGATCTGTAGAATCGGTTTCCTGTACCTATGCTTATGCCAAATGATTAGGATGCCATGATCAAAATGAGTCAAATGCTCCTAACTAGATGAATGATTATGAATGTAGAAATGTCATGAGAGTGATTCCTTTTTAAATGCTTAAGGTATCATTGCTCATAGTTCATCAGGGTTCTATCATTGATGTGCTATCGTGTCTTCTTGTTTGGCCAGTATCTTTGACAGAAAATTTGAAGAAATAGTCACAATTTGGACTATTTGTTTTCCAATGTTTCCAACTTTTGAATCTGGTTAATCCTGACTAGTGGCCCTGTTTTAGGTCATTGTACTATTGAGAGACCTTCTAGAGTAATATGCATAACTTCTTTTGTGTGAATATTATAAGTCCAAAAATTGTGATTTTAACAAAAATGCTCGAAAGAGACTATCATAATGGACAAGATGGAATTTTATTGAGCAAAACTCAAAGTGAATAAATTAAACATGATAGCAAATCTGCTAAGGTACAAAATAAGATGAGAAAAAAGGTGCCCCAGATATCGTAGCACGAGCTTCACTATTTCGACTTCTCAAAGGTCATTTCGAGCTAAATATGTGTTCAGGAGATCCCGCGTATTTTGTTGATGCTCCAAGATGTACTGTTCTTCCTTCTTGTTAATTTGGGAGGACAATACTACCACATGCCCTGTATTCAAGATTTGAGCTGCTCGTTTTTGGGTTTTCAACTCAAAAACCCCTTTGGTCTCAAAGCGCCCTTTGCGGGTTTTCACCTTGGCCTCTCCATATTTTTTTTTTGGAAGGTCTTAAAGCACCCTATGTGGGTTTTCACTTTGACCTCTTTCCCTCTTTAAGTGTAGTACTTCTTGACGGAATTTGAATTCACAGGATTGGACAGGTTTTTCCCATCTATTTCGGCTAGAATTTATTCTCCTCCGGAGAAAGCTTTCTTCACCACGTAAGGCCCCTCCCAATTGGGCATCCATTTTCCTCTAAAATCCTTCTGTATAGGAAAGATTTTTTTCAGAACCAGATCTCCCTCATGAAACTCTCTTGGGTGAACCTTTTTGCCATAAGCCCGCATCATTCATTTTTGGTACATTTGACCATGACGGGTAGCTCTTAGCCTTTTTTCTTCAATCAAGTTCAATTGATCGTATCGAGACTGGATCCACTCTGCTTCATCTAACTTTAGCTCCGACAACACTCGAAGGGATGGGATCTCGACTTCGATTGGCAAAACCGCTTTCATTCCGTAGACCAAAGAGAAAGGTATTGCCCCAGTAGAGGTTTTGACTGATGTTCGATAAGTAAAGATGGAAAATGGTAACTTCTTATGCCAATCTTTTTAGGTTTCAGTCATCTTCCCCACAATCTTCTTAATGTTTTTATTGGCTGCTTCCATTGTCCCATTCATTTTCGGGTGATATGGTGACGAGTTGTGGTGTTTGATCTTGAATTGACTGCAGACTTCCGCTATTGTACTATTGTTCAAGTTTAATGCATTATCAGATATGATCCTCTCCAGCATTCTATATCGACATATGATCTCCTTTTTTAGGAATTTGCTCACTGCCGACTTTGTAACATTGGCATATGAAGCGGCTTCTACCCATTTGGTGAAGTAGTCGATAACCACAAAGATGAACAGATGCCCATTGGAAGCTTTCGGTGATATTGGTCCAATCACATCCATACCCCACATAGAGAAAGGCCATGGGGAAGTCATGACATGCAGCGGTGAATGAGGCACATGAATTTTGTCTCCATAGATTTGGCATTTATGACATCTCTTTGAGTAATGGACACAGTCTCCTTCCATAGTAGACCAATAATACCCGAATCTCATAATTTTCCTGGCCATTCTAAAGCCATTAGCGTGTGTCCCACAGATGCCCTCATGGACTTCTTACAAGATTTTCTTAGCCTCTACAGCGTCTACGCATCTTAATAGTACTTGATCCTTTCTTCTTTTGTATAGGATCTCCCCATCTAAGACATAGTCAATGGCTAATCTTCTCAGCGTCCTTTTGTCATTCTCGCTTGCCTAGTCCGAGTACTCACGATTCCTTACGTATTGCAATATATCGTGATACCATGGGTGATCATCTTTTTCTTCATCTTCTTCAATATTGTAACAGTGAACCGGAGTTTCATAAATGCTCATTCGGATGGGTTTGACATCTTCTTGTTTGTTTACCTTGATTATGGAAGCTAAGGTGGCCAAAGCATCAGCCATCTAATTTTCGTCCCGTGAAAGGTAGCAGAAGGTAATGTCATCGAACTCTTTAACCAATTCAAGGACCAGTTTTTGATAATCGATCAACTTGGGATCTCTGGTCTCCCATTCTCCCTTGAGTTGATAAATCACTAATGCAGAATCTCCATACACCTCTAACTCTTTAATCTTATGTTCTATGGCTGAACGGATACCTATGATGCACGCTTTGTATTCTGCCATGTTATTCGTACAATCAAAATCCAATTTACTAGTAAATAGATAATGATCTCCGTTTGGGGATACCAAGACTGCCCCGATTCCATTGCCCACAGCATTTGATGCCCCATCGAAGTTTAGTTTCCAAGGAAGTTCTTCCAGAACACCTTCTCCAGTGGTCGCAACACACATCAGGTCTTCATTCGGAAAATCAAAGTTCAAGAGCTCATAATCTTCCAAAGCTCTACTGGCCAGAAAATCTACTATTGCACTCCATTTTACTGCTTTCTGGTTCACATAGACTATGTCAAATTCAGAGAGCAGAATTTGCCATCGGGCCATCCTTCCATTCAAAGCTGTTGACTCCATCATGTACTTAAAGGGTCTAGTTTTGAGATAAGCCAAGTAGTGTGATACAACATATACTGTCTCAACCTTTGGATTGTCCAAACCAAGGCACAACACAACTTTTTTATCGGCGGATATCTTATCTCACATTCAGTGAACTTTTTACTAAGATAGTAATAGCTTTTTCTTTCCTTCTTGAATCATCATGCTGACCAAGTACGCATCCCATAGAATTCTCAAATACTGCCAAATACAGTATCAATGGCTTATCGGGGTTAAGTGGCATCAGCACCGGAGCGTTGGATAAGTACTGTTTGACCTTGTCGAAAGCCCTTTGGCATTCTTCATCCCATACACCTAGGTTATGTTTCTTGAGGAGGCGGAAAACGGGGTCACATTTTTCGGTTAGTTGTGAAATGAACTGAGTGATGTAATTTAATCTTTCTAGAAAGCCTCGAACCTCTTTTTGGGTACGCGGTAGAGATAGCTCTTGTATGGCTTTGACTTTGTCTGGATCGATCTCAATTCCTTTCTCACTAACCACGAATCCGAGAAGTTTTTCAGACTTGGCTCCGAAGGTACATTTGGCTGGATTGAGTTTTAGCTGAAACTTCCTCAACCTGAAGAACAACTTCCTCAAGACTTGTACGTGCTCCTTCTCTGTTCGGGACTTTGCGATCATATCATCGACATAAAATTTGATTTATTTGTGCATCATGTCGTGAATCAGGGTTACCATGACCCTTTCATATGTTGCCCCTGCTTTTTTCAGTCTAAATGGCATCACATTGTAGCAGAACGTGCCTCACATGGTTACAAACGTGATCTTTTCCATGTCTTCAGGATGCATCTTGATCTAGTTATATCCAGAGAAACCGTCCATAGGAAAACAGTGAGTGTCCTACCGTGTTGTCCACTAAGGTGTCGATATGAGGCAGTGGGAAATTATCTTTCAAGCTAGCTTTATTCAAATCTCTGTAGTCTATACATATTTGTACTTTTCCATCCTTCTTAGGGACGGGGACGATGTTAGCTACCCATTCTGAGTGTTTTACCACCTTTAAAAATTCAGCGTCAAACTGCTTTCTAACCTCTTCTTTTATTTTTAGCAAGATGTCGGGCCTCATTCTTCGGAGTTTTTATTGAACTGGCTTACATTCTTCTTTTATAGGGAGTCGGTGCACCACAATATCAGTGTTTAACCCGGGCATATCTTGGTGTGACCATGCAAGACATCTTTGAATTCTTGAAGTAATTCAAAAATGTCTCACTTCATCCCCATGGTGATACAAGTTTCGATCTTCACCTCTTGTCCCTCTCCTAAGCTTACAATTTCTACTAATTCTTTGTGAGGTAGGATTTGTTCCTCGTCTTGTTTTACTATCCTCAACAAATTAGGGGATATGTTACAGCCTTGGTCATCTTCAAAATCCTGAGAATCCTCCATACACATATCTCGCTCAAAAGGAGACTCTGAGCCACTAGTAGTGTCACTCGTATCATTGATATCTAGGGACCTGTTATAAGGATGAAGGAAGATACAAAGAACCAAAAGATATGGTATGATTATGAATGAAGAATGAAAGGATATTTATAAGAATGTTCGAAGGACAAAAGAATTCGAAAGTAATCATTTGTATAATATGATTATGAATGAAAAGGAAAGAATGAAAGAATATCTGCTCAAAATGATAATAATTGTGTATTTTATTAAAATAACATTTTTGAACATAAGCCTATTTCACAAAAGATTCTTATTACTTCTAGGCCTAGAGCAATAAGTGTGTTTTGGACATTACTCTGAGTCAGCTCTAAAAACTACAGGAATCTCTTCCACAGTCCAGTTATCCAGAATACTTCCAGGTATGTAGGGGTAAATACCCGACAAATTTTTTCCTCCAGCCCCTTCATCGTATGTGGCGTTAATGTCTAAGTTTTCTAACTTTTCTTCTATGGCTTCCTTTCTTGGCGTGCCCCGCTCAGGATGAATGATTCCTCCAGACACAAAAGTTTTCGATATATGGGGGAATATCATTGGCTCCCATTTGATTTTCTCCCCCTTCAACCGTGCTCTTCTTCTTTCTTGTTTCTTTTCCAGCTCATTTTTCCTTTGTCTCACATCCGACTTAAATCCTAAGCCGAAGCGGTCTCTCTTGTCCTTCAATACTAGCGTTTCAACCCTTCCTTGAAGATGTCTCTCGAGTCCTCTTCCTGGTAAAGCTCATTTTCTAACCATCAACTGTAGACTCATCCTTGTAGTTTTGGATAATTTCAGCGTCAGGATCTTGCTTCTTTAGTAATAAATGTCGCATTAACAAATTCTAAAGACCGAAATGAGCATTCGATTGCTTCGTTATCTGTCTTTAAATAGGGTGCATCACTGTTTACAGTTGCAATAATATCCTCTTCAGCATTTATCGTTATCAACCGCCCCTCTGATACTAACTTCAACTTCTGATGCAACGATGAAGGCACTACCCCAGCTGAATGTATCCAGGGCCTCCCCAATAAGCAGTTGTATGAATGCTTAATATTCATCACCAGAAAATCCACCTCATATGTGTTTGGTCCGATCAGAAGAGGTATCTCAATTCTTCCCATCACCTTTCTCTCTGTGTCATCTAATGCCCTCATTATATTCTGGCACTCTTTTATGTGAGAGCTGTCTACAGGTAATCTGTTTAGTGTGGACAGTGGTAGGATATTCAAGGCTGACCTGTTGTCAATCAGTACTCCTGGCAGTGTATACCCTTTACAACACGTGGTGATATGTAAAGCTTTAGTCGACCCTATGCCACCGGGTGGTATCTCGTCGTCGTTGAAGAAAATAAAGTTATCGGCACTTATGTTGCTAACTAAGCAATCTAACTTGTTGACGAAGATATCATTGGAAACATATGTTTCATTCAAAACTTTCATCAGCGCGTTGCGATAGACCTCTGAACTTAGGAGTAAGGCCAGCACCGAGATACGAGCTGGTTGTTTATGCAGCTGTTCCACAACACTGTACTCGCTGTGCTTTAGAAATTTTAAAAACTCCTTAGCCTCATCTTCGTTAACTGGTTCATTAACAAGAAGTTCATATTTGGCCGTTTTTTCCTTCTTCTGATGACCACTATGGCTTTTCCTTTTGAGGGTTTTGCTTTCTCGCTAGCTGAATCGTAGCATCACCCCCTACACGTAGAGGAGCCCATATCTTGGTCCTCTTTTGAAGCGTCAGCCAGGTTCTCTTTTCCTGGGATCGTCACGTTACAATCGTAATTCCATAGGACCCTCTTACTGTTTTTATAGGAGAAGACTGCAGGTCTTTGGATTATGACCCTTGGTGGCTTTTGCACTCCCATTTCATTATTTTTGGGTCATGATATGATGACTACGGGGTAGTTAATTGTTTGGTTCTGAGCTGTCAATTCTCCCTCTGACGCGCATATATCTCCTTCTTCGGGGTTTTCGATTTCTTCATAAAACTCCATTTCTCTATTGTTCATCATGTCCTGTACCAGGGCCCTGAACTCCACACGCTCTTGAATTTCATGCCCCACCTCATTGTGGAACTCACAGTAGTTCCTTTCTTCTTCAGATTCTTCTCTCGAATCCAACACGATCAATCCTCTCTTGACCATCTCCTTCCACACCCGTCTCAATGGGGTCCTGACTTCTGCAACCTCATATTTAATCTTCTTGCTTCCACTTTCATTTATCCCGTTTACTCCTTGGTCCGTATGATTGGGGAGCGGGTTTCCTGCTACATTGGGTACGGCTGGGTCGTCAAACCTTACAATACCCCTTTAATAAATCTTTTAAATAGTTTCTTGAACGCGGTGCAGTTTTCAGTTGAATGCCCGGTGATTCTTGCATGGTAGTCGCATTGGGCATTTGTGTCATACCATTTGAGAAACGGGGGTTGCAGTGGCTTCAGGTGGAAAGGGGACACTACATGAGCGTTGAATAGGTTCTGGTACAGTTCCCTATATGTCATGGGTATAGGCGTGAATTGTAGCCTTTCTGTGTTCGCCCTCACGCTAGATTCTTGTCTCACAGTACTATGTTGATTGGCAGTCACCGTCTTTGGTTGGTTTACAGTGAGTGACTTGGACTGACCCTTGCTAAATGTACTCGTGTTGTTCACTTCGTTATCTCTTTTCCTCGGGGCTGATCTTTTGGTACTTTCTCCTACTTCTATTTTGCCACTCCTCACAGCATTTTCAATCATTTCACCTGTCATCACTATGTCTGAGAAGCTTTTGGTGGCACTCCCTAACATATGAGTGATAAAATGAGCCTTCAAAGTGTTGATAAAGAGCATTGTGGTTTCTTTTTCTAAAAGCGGTGGCTGAACTTGTATGGAAACTTCTCTCAATCTTTGCATATATTGTCTGAAACTTTCATTTGGTTTCTTCTCAATATTCTGGAGAGTAATCCTGTCAGGAGTCATATCCGTCACATGACTATACTGTTTCATAAAGGCTTAAGCTACGTCTTTCCATGAGTTAATCTTAGCACGACTCAATTGGTTATACCATTTGGATGCCGACCCAACCAGACTGTCCTGAAAACAGTGAATCAATAGCTGGTCATTGTTGACGTATCCAGTCATTCGTCTGCAAAACATAGTAATATGAGCTTCAGGGCAACTCGTTCCATTGTATTTCTCAAATTTCGACATTTTAAACTTGGGGGGTAGGACCAAGTCTGGGACCAAACTCAGGTCCTTAGTGTCAATTCCGTGATGACTATCAGCACTTTCTATTGCCCGAAATTTTTCCTCCAGCCATTTATGCTGTTTCTCTAATTGCTTCTGTGATTCCATCCTTGCCTTTTCCTCCTCCGCGACTTCATCCAAATCAGGAATGAGTGGATAATTCGAGTTATTAACAAGGTTAGAGCCTGAGCCAGCTTAGAAATTCATTGGTATCGAAGCTCCGGCCTGAATCTGCTGAGGCCTGATCGTAACAAATGGTCTCTGTAGATTAATTTCAAGTTGTATCGGTATATGTGTCGGAGTAAAGCCAGGAGGATATTGAGGGTCTTCATTATTTTCCCCAACATTGTCCATGGGACCCTTTCCTTTATCCATTATTCCCATCAGCAATTGGAACAACTGACTCATCATCTCTCTTTGAGATTCCATCATTTGCTCTTTTATCTCTTGCTGAATCTTGGCTAGCTACTCTTGCATCTGTGACTGCATTTGTTCATGCATGTCCTTTTGCATTTGCTCTAATTTCTCAAGTCTTTTGTCCATTGACTTGGTCTTTTTCCTTGTACTGTAAGGGTGAGTAGTTGGTTGGTTTTCGTTGGTTTCCAGATTACTATAATAATTTTTAATTAATTAGAATCTTTTTATGACTTTTAATGCATATGATATAATGCAATGCAAATGCATGAATGCAAAGGAGGCATCAATTCTGATTCAATTCCCTTTAAAAAACTTCATTAGAAAATAAAATTCTTTACATAAAACTGAGTTACAAATAAAACTTCGCCCTAATGCTTAGAGCCTTAATTTTCCTAAGCAACGAGGCTAGCTCCTGCCCCCGATCTGACTCCAACTCATGCTTCACGCTCAGTATGTCCGCTTGTACCGCTAAAGCTTGCAAATATTCGGCTACCTCCCGAATCTGGGCTATGGCTTCCCCCATAATGTAATCCCTGTTCCTGACTTGGTCTTGCGCATGGTGAAGCTGTTCCTTCCAACATTCCTCACTTGCTTCAAAAAACTAGATCAGCTTTGTAGTGACACTTCTAATTCTTATACTTTTCCTTTCATTTCTTCCACCTTACTCAAGCTTGCTCTCAACTCCATTACGGTATTATGGCTTCGGCACTGATAAAGAGACTTCTCAAGTTCTGCCACTCTAGCTCTTAATTCACCTCGTTTATTTCTGCTTTCTGACAGAATCTTCTCTAAATCCTCATTTCGTGCCTGAGCCTCTCGGAATTTTCTTTCCCATCGGTCGGCTTTGGTTTTTTCCTTTCGAATTTAATGGCGCCATTATTCTGAAGTTTTGCCTAACCCAGCAGTTCTCATAGACAGGTGTAACTTCTTATAATCCGTCTTCAAACTGTCTAGATCCTCTTCGCCTTACTTTTTCCTTTTCTCCACTTCTCAGCCTCTGACCTCTAAGCGTCTACGTCTAATCTCAGATGTATCTTTTCTTCCTCCAATTGTTCGATCTTTTTCCCAAGCTCAGAACTCTTCTTTTCAAAGTCTTGCTTTATAATTTCCAACTCTAACGGGGCAACTTGTAATTGTTCCTCCACAGGTCGAGTATCTTCTACACTTAGTCTAAGAATATTGTCATTGACCCTTTTTATAAACCATCCGTTGTATTCAGGTGTCACCATGGAACCAACAGCCAACCTCTTCATCCAGCGAGTTTTCTTCCAAGCATCAGATAGTTCCCGAACCTTCTTCTTATAGTGGTCACCTTTAAAGGAGAATTCACACTGAGTAAGCCCGTAAGTCGTGGGTACAAACTGCCTCGATTTATATTGCCTTAATGTAAGCAATGGAGTATACCCAGTAGCTCCCCAAATTCTTAACAACGGTACCCAATCAAAGTTCCCACATTGATACAGGATTTCATCAGGAACAAATCCAATAAGCTCTCCACTCTATATCCCTCTCCTTGAGGTTTTGGAGGATTTCCATCCACTTCTCCTCTGATATATCCTCTCTCCTTTGTATGGCTGCCTCCTCCTTTAACGGGGAATAACCTTCGGAAAAGACCTGGTAAGAAATCTTGTCTACTTTCCAAAAATGCCCATGAAACCACATCATCAATAGTTGTGCATATCCAATAAACCGCCCCTCGCCTGTCTTCCGACACATGCTCAAGGATCTGAACGTCTCAGCCAAGATTGCAGGTACATGTGTGATTTCGTTCTTAAACCGATCGAATAAGTTAGTGACTACCTCATCCACATGCCTTAAAGCCTTAAGAAAAATGACCAATCCATAGATGCTTAAGGCGAAGATATCGACCCTCTTTCTTTCATCCGAGTGTGTTAAAACCAAATCTCTCAAATTTTCCTAAGGGATACATTTACTATCCCCCTTCTGTTGAATCCGAGCGGTAACCCAAGGCTCGCTCATCCCTGAAATATTCATCAATTTCTTCGCGAAAGTTTGACCATTAAAAACCTTGGCATAAGCTTTCCTAACTTGAATTTTTGGACACTTGAGTAGGGTAGTATATTCCTCTATGGTAGGCACTAAATCCATTTCCCCAAAAGTGAAACACTTGTAAGCAGAATTCCAAAATTGAACCATAACTGGAAACAGATGCTTGTCCACTTTAACATCTAGCAAATAAGATATATCACCATAGCTTTGATAGAATAACTGTTTGGTTCCTTCCCATATATCTCTCAATTCTTGCAACTCATTTTGTGTTACATTGACGCGAGTGAATTCCTGCAACTCTGATGTATATCCTTCTGCCAAGATATCCCCTTTTTCTAACTGTAACTTCTCTGACCATGCGCGGACGGCCACATTATCCTCAACTTTATTAAGAAATTCATTCTCCATGTTAAACTTTCTAACTTAGTAATCGAATACGAATCAACACCTCCTTTAGTATGCAATGTCATGCAAAACACAATCAAAACAAAACACAAGTTAGTATCAAATATAAGTGATAAAATACTAGCACAACAAAGATAGTTATAACACACATATGGGCAAATACTAAGTCTTGATGCGGCTCTACCTAAGAGTAGCTCTTAAGGTCCACTATATATGGTTCGATTTTAGAGATAAGGTACCTGAACCAGCAGATTCCTCAATCCTCACCCATTATAGGCTCATATGGATCGAGTTCGATTCAGGGGAATACATTTCCCTATGACCATGCGGAGATGAAAATCTCACGAAATCATAAGTACGGATGTATCCCAGAAGCAATCCACTAGCCCATTCGGAGGTGAAAACCTCACGAAAGCATAGTTTCTTACTCTCACTTAGAAGGTGTGACCACAGCGGTAATGCAATGCAATGCAGTATTATTCTACAAGATCCGAACCATAACGATCATACAATCAAATGCAATTGGAAGAATCATGATTTTCAAAACAAATTTTCAATTTCTTTGACAAAAGGACAACGAATAATCAATTTTATGGCTTGACTCTCTTGTTCGTTTCCCCAGTGGAGTCGACAAGCTGTCGAAACTATTTTTTTATTTTGAATTTGAAAACAACGTGGATCGACTTTAAAAAACGAAAATGTGGAGTCGCCACCAATCCTTTTTGTTTAGGTGAGATTGGATCACCTAATAAAATATTTTATTCCATTTAAATCAATTTTGGCCTACGTAAATTTGAGAAAACGGGTTCGGGAGCCGGTTACGTATGAGGAAGGATTAGCACCCTCACTACGCCCAAAATTGGTACCAAATCGATTAAGTACTGTCCTTATGTCTAAGTTTTAAAGCTGTTTTTGAAATATAGTTCCTTTTGAAGCATTTGAATGGCTCAAGTTGGTCGTCAAAATTCTCTTGTTTCAGAGGAATACAGCATCCCATCTAGCACGATAGGACACGATCCTTTATACTCTCGAAAACACGATACATTTTGACTTCCAAAAGTTTATATGTTAAAAATTACAAAAAGATACCCAATTATTTAGTCCAACGAAAAAACCAAAACCCAGGACAGTAGGTCACGATTCCTCGAATTTCTAGACATTGAACATTGCCTTGTTTTAGAATTTTTAAAACATGAGTGAAATTCTAAAGGAATATTGGATTATTTTGAACAAAAGGGAAATTGCAACCCAACACCATAGGGCACGATTCTCCGAATTCTCAAACATCGAACATTGCCTTCGCTTTAAAGAATTTTTAAAACATGAGAGAAATTCTAAAGGAATATTCGATTATTTTGAACAAACGGGAAATTGCAACCCAGCACGATAGGGCACGATTCCCCGAATTCTCAAGCATCGAACATTGCTTTCGCTTTAAAGAATTTTTAAATGAATAATTATAAAACCAACTTAAAACGTATTAATTTTACTTGAAATAGAATGAAATAATTAGTTTTAAAGAATTGGACCTTATAAAACAACATTTCGTAAATCAAAAGAAAAATAAAAGCATGGGATAATATGTATCCATAAAATACAATGATAGATGAATGAAGATAATATATCTTATTTAATCGGCTAACAAAATAAACACTTAAATATAACTAACCTAAAAAATATAACCCAATTTCAATCATGTGTGGAGAATAATTGATATAACAATACAAAAAAATGAATAAATAATATGAACGACAATGTACATAGTATAATATAAAAACCATTAACATAAGATGTGTAGCGACGTAAAAATTTTGGTTTGGGGTCGCTAATTGTGGCAATCTAGTGAAAAAGTTTGAAAACTGAAGTTTGATTTTAAAATAAAGAGGGAGTCGCCACCGATCCTTTTCCTAGGTGTGATCGGACACCTATTAGATTCATTGTTTTTTTTTAAACAAAAGGAGGGCTGGATTTAGGTCTACGTTAAAAGCCAGAGGAAAATTAGGGTTCGGGAGTCGGTTACGCGCGAGGAAGGTATTAGCACCCTCGCGACGCCCAAAAATTGGTATCTCATAAACACATGTTGTCTTAATTTTCAAAAATGCGAACTCAATGTAAAGTTTAGTTATGATCCGAAAAAAACGAGAAATTTTAGTTTATTCCGGTTTTTGAGAAGGGCATGCCTTTTTAACACGAGTCAATTGACGTTCACCCAACATAGCGATGAACTCGATGACTTAATGTTAAATCGGCACATTTCCTTGTTTATTGAAATTAATTAGCAAAACAAGTATATGATTTTCGAAATAATGCAAAGTAAATTGATATGAAATAAAAATAAATAAATGATAGGGCTAGGCATATATTGAAACAAATAACCAATGTGACAATAATATTAAAATGATAAAGATCTATACGACATTTAGCGCAATTCTAGAATTAAACACGAAATAGAAACAATGAATATATACATGAGATGGTATAAAAATATGTACATGGAAATGTATAAGAACTATATATAACTAGTAATATTAAAAATATATATAACATATATAGAACATATACAATACGTACATACCTTAGAAATGATAATAATAATAAGAAAACTATTTCGTACACTACACACATACTTATACATATATATATAAATAATAGTATATACAATATAATATTAGAAATATGTGTATAATAGTGTAAAAGAAAAATATAACTAATAATATTAAAATATATACAATGATAATATATATAAAAGATATATGTATATATAATTATATAATATAATATTAAAATATAATAATACAACATAAAAACATGACACAAATAAAGTATAGTATTAAGAACACATATATATAATACATGAAGAATATACATAATACTAAAATATTTAGGTAATATATGCGTATATTAAAAACTAGTAATAATATTACCGAGGTATATACAAATATATCAAGTATATATACGTATTATAAATATATAAATATATAACAAAGCATAAACTAATAAAAATAATAATAATAATAATAATGATAACATTGGAATATAAAAGAAACAAACATAACATTAATGAAATATTAAAATAAAGTGAAATAAAAATATTAAATATGAAAATATATATATGTATACACGTACATAATAAAAATATATACTAATACATAATAATAATGGTGGTAATACTAATAATACTAATAATATAAAAATAACAAGGATATTTAATAAAGATATAAAATCAACGAAAAAAAGGACTAAAATTGAATTAAAAACAAAGTTGTGGGGCCAATTTGAAATGAAAACAAAGAAAAGGGACTTAATTGTACGCGCGTGAAACGTTGGGGGACCGAAACAACAATTATTCCTTTCTATTAAAACGCAGCACATTGGCGGGGACTAAATCGAAAAGCGCGAGAAATTATGGGGCCAAATTGGAAACAAGGAAGATGACTTAATTGCAAAACCCTGAAAAAGCGGAAGGACTGCGCGCATAAATATCCCATTCAAACGAAAACGCGCGGATCCTTTAGCGGGTCGGGTCGGATGGGTCGGGCATGGTCAAAACGACGTCGTTTTGGGGGTTAAGTGTAGCCCCCAAAACGACGTCGTTTTGGAGGGCTATATAAGGCCTAAAATAACCAAAAAAAAATCATTTGGGGAGAGGGAAAGAAAAAAAGAAGAGAGAGGGAAGAGAGAAGTGAGAGAGAAGGGAGGGGGAAGGGGAATCCGGCCAGGGGGCCTGTCACCGGACGGCCACCGGAGGCTCGCCGGCGCCGGCGCCAGCCACCGCACGCGGTGGCCGGAAAAGGTAAAAAATTTATTTTTTTTGTTTTTTTATTTTTCGAATATATGTGTATATATATGCTAGAAATGAGGAAGAAAGGAAAAAAAATGGATTTAAGAAGATAATAGAGAAAAATAAAAAACAAAATCACCTTCCGATTTATGTTTTCGTTCTTTGTTTCCCTTTTTTTGTATTTTCCTCTGCTTTTTGTATTAAAATGCCGAAAAAAAAAACAAAGAAAAACCCCCTTTTTATAGTGTTTCATTCGGCTTTTTATAGCCTGTTTTGTTACACACTTTGTTATTATTTTTTTCTATTCTTGCTTCTGCTTTGCTTGTCTGTTGTTTTTGCAGGGCATGGCCGGTGTTGGTGGTGGGAGTGTCAGACGGTATGGGACTGTTGTAGTGGAGGTATGGGGCTGTTGTTGTGGGGGTATGGGGTTGCTTCATGGTTGCGGCGCAGAACAAAAGGGGGGGACTTAGGGTTGCTGAGATATTTTTGTGTTGGGCTAGGTGGGCTTTTAGGGTTTTTGTATTATTTGGGTCAATCGGGTTTGGGTTGTAAGAGGGGGCAATGGGCTTGGTATTAGTGAGCCAAAATTGGCCTACTACAGCTGCCCCTCTTTGCTCATTGTCGTGTAACGGGAATAGAGCAAAGACACAAAGAAAGGCCAATTTTGCCTGGTCTTGGTGCTCTTCTAGTTCAGATAATCTTCTTCCAGTCCACTGCATCTTGTAGCTTTAGATTCAATCCACTACATCTTCTGACATATGCCTTGTAGCTTCGATCTACTCCAATGTAACTTCAAGGATATGAGTTTTGTGGCTTTGATTTGCTTCCATGCTCCTTCAGAAAGATGAGGTCTACAGCTTTAATCTGCTCTTCTATCGCTTCTGTGAGATGAAATTTGCGATCTTCTCTTCTGTAACTCTAGCAAGGCAAGATCTGATATTCTCGATCAGCTCCACTCTGCAACTTCAGGGAGTCAAGACTTGCAACTTTGACCTGCTCCGTTGCAACTTCTGGGAGGCCACATTTGGTGTCTTTCATCAACTTCAATCTTTATTCTTACTTGGCATGTGATCTTGAGCCCAACTCATTTCTCACAATATGAATTGACTCTTTAAAAACAGACATTAAAAACAAAAACTAAAGATATCTCAACATGTGAACTGAGGCTCAACTCACTTTTCGCAATATGAGTTGATTTTTTGACAACAGAAATTAAAATTACCTCAGCGTGTTCTGAGGTTCAACTCACCTCTCGCAATATGAGTTGATTTTGAAAAAGTAGAAATTAAAAGGTTCAACCCACCTCTCGCAATATGAGTTGATTTTTTGAAAGTAGAATTTGAAAATACCTCGGCGTGCCCCGAGGCTCAACTCACCTCTCGCAATATGAGTTGATTTTTGAAAAAACAGAAATTGAAATTACCTTAGCGTGTTCTGAGGCTCAACTCACCTCTCGCAATATGAGTTGATTTTGAAAAACAAAAATTGAAATTACCTCAGCGTGTCCTGAGGCTCAACCCATTTCTCGCAACATGAGTTGAAATTTGGAAAACAAAAATTGAAATTACCTCAGCGTGTCCTGAGGCTCAACTCATTTCTCGCAATATGAGTTGATTTTTTGACAACAGAAATTGAAATTACCTCAGCGTGTCCTGAGGCTCAACTCACCTCTAGCAATATGAGTTGATTTTGAAAAACAAAAATTAAAAGGTTCAACCCACCTCTCGCAATATGAGTTGATTTTTGAAAACAGAATTTGCCAAACAGACTTTGAAAATACCTCGGCATGTGACCCGAGGCTCAACTCACCTCTCGCAATATGAGTTGAAATTAAAACACACAAAAAATTGAAAATACCTCAGCGTGCCCCGAGGCTCAACTCACCTCTAGCAATATGAGCTGATCTTGAAAAAGTAGAAATTAAAAGGTTCAACCCACCTCTCGCAATATGAGTTGATTTTTTGAAAGTAGAATTTGAAAATACCTCGGCGTGCCCCGAGGCTCAACTCACCTCTCGCAATATGAGTTGATTTTTGAAAAACAGAAATTGAAATTACCTCAGCGTGTCCTGAGGCTCAACTCACCTCTCGCAATATGAGTTGATTTTGAAAAACAAAAATTGAAATTACCTCAGCGTGTCCTGAGGCTTAACCCATTTCTCGCAACATGAGTTGAAATTTGGAAAACAAAAATTGAAATTACCTCAGCGTGTCCTGAGGCTCAACTCACCTCTCGCAATATGAGTTGATTTTTTGAAAACAAAAATTTAAAAGAAATACCTCGGCATGACCCGAGGCTCAACTCACCTCTAGCAATATGAGCTGATTTTGAAAAAGTAGAAATTAAAAGGTTCAACCCACCTCTCGCAATATGAGTTGATTTTTTGAAAGTAGAATTTGAAAATACCTCGGCGTGCCCCGAGGCTCAACTCACCTCTCGTAATATGAGTTGATTTTTGAAAAACAGAAATTGAAATTACCTCAGCGTGTCCTGAGGCTCAACTCACCTCTCGCAATATGAGTTGATTTTTGAAAAACATAAATTGAACAGGAATTGAAAATACCTCAACGTGTCTTGAGGCTCAACTCACCTCTCGCAATATGAGTTGATTTTCTTGAAAAGCAGAAATTGAAAATACCTCAATGTGTCTTGAGGCTCAACTCACCTCTCGCAATATGAGTTGATTTTTTTTTTGAAAAACAGAAATTAAAAGGCTCAACTCACCTCTCGCAATATAAGCTGATCCTTTTTTTAAAACATAAACTGACGACAGAAATCTAAAATACCTCAACCTGTCCTGAGGCTCGACTCACCTCTCGCAATATGAGTTGATTCTTTCAAAAACATAATAATGAAAACAGAAATGGAAAATACCTCGGTGTGACCTGAGGCTCAACTCACCTCTTGCAATATGAGTTAATTTTTTTGAAAAACAGAAATCAAAAGGCTTAATTGAAAATACCTCGGCGTGTGTCCTGAGGCTCAACTCACTTTTCGCAATATGAGTTGAAATTAAAACACAAAAATTGAAAATACCTTAGCGTGCCCCGAGGCTCAACTCACCTCTTGCAATATGAGCTGATTTTGAAAAAGTAGAAATTAAAAGGTTCAACCCACCTCTCGCAATATGAGTTGATTTTCCTTGGAAAGCATGAATATTAAACATCAAAATACCAAAACCAGTCCTTTGGTAGAACTCGGGTATCTTTTCCTTTGATTCAGTGCGACTCTCATTCAAGATTCCTTGCTCTGTTGGAGTACCTGTATATGCCATGCATGATGTCATCATGATATGCACATGTTTGTCTTAAATGCCTTTATGCCTACATGATTATGCAGTGCTCCTTAAGCATATTGGTCGTATGTCATTTTCGCCATGATTGTTGAGGATCTGCGTTCATCGCTTTGATTCTCGACCTTCTCTTCAGGCCTCATACCTGTCTTCGAGCTTTACGAGTAATTGACGTTTCTCAGATATCACCCTTTTGCCCTTGGTTAAACTTTGTTCTTGCTTTGAAGATCTTGCGTTTATCAAATTCTTATCCGGGTAATGCTTGACATTTCTTTTTTTTAGAGTATGTCATTTCACTATTTATCATTAAATAAACACATAATGAGATGCATGAAAATTGTCAGGTAGGGACAAAAAGGATATCTCATATTCCTTTATTTCAAATGTGGCAAACAAAGAAAGTTAACCAATGAGAGTAAAAATGTCAAAAAGAAAGAAAAGGTCGTATTCAACGGATACAAATGCTCTAGATATTCAACACATGAACTCTTCCACGTTCCTCAATCAATAATCTTTTCGAGCATGGCTTCTTGCGTAGAAAATTTTGAGCTTTCAGAAGTGCTTCAAATACTGTAGTCTCACTACTTGACCTATCATTCGACCGCCAGGTTTGTTTCATTAGGACGCCCTCTCGGGTTTTCATCCTAATCTTTTTGTACTAATCAAGACGCCCTTTTTGGGTTTTCGCCCTGATCCCTTTTTTTTTTAAGATGTCCTTTTCGGGTTTTCATCTTAAGCATAATATTTCTTCACCGCATCTGAATTCACCGGATTCGGTAACTCCTTCCCATCCATCTCGGTAAGGATTAAAGCTCCTCCGAGAATGCCGTTTTTACAACGTATGGTCCTTCCCAATTTGGTGCCCATTTTCCTCGCAGGTCTTTTTGTATTGGGAGAATCTTTCTCAGAACGAGTTCTCCTTCATGGAACTCTCTTGGTCGTACCTTTTTGTCATGGGCTGCGATCATTCTCTTTTGGTACATTTGCCCATGACAAATTGCCCTTAGACGTTTTTCTTCAATGAGGTTCAACTGATCATATCGAGCTCGAATCCATTCTGCTTCTTCTAACTTTGATTCCATCAATACTCGCAGAGAGGGGATCTTAACCTCGATAGGTAGCACAGCTTCCATTCCATAGACTAGAGAGAAAGGAGTTGCTCCCGTAGATGTTCGCACAGATGTGCGATATGCAAACAAAGCAAATGGAAGTTTCTCGTGCCAATCTTTATATGTCTCAGTCATTTTCCCAATGATCCTCTTAATGTTCTTGTTAGCTGCTTCAACAGCCCCGTTCATCTTTGGGCGATAGGGCGAGGAATTATGATGCTTTATTTGGAACTGCTCGCACACTTCTTTCATCATCTTATTGTTCAGATTCGTGGCATTATCTGAGATGATTCTTTCAGGCAAACCATATCGGCAAATGATTTCCTTTTTCAAAAACTTGCACACTGCAGTCTTCGTCACATTGGCAAACGAAGCGGCTTCAATCCATTTTGTGAAGTAATCGATAACCACAAAAATGAATCGATGTCCATTTGAAGCTTTTGGAGAAATTGGCCCTATGACATCCATGCCCCACATAGAAAAAGGTCACGGAGAAGTCATGACATGAAGGGGTGAAGGGGCTACATGAATTTTATCGCCGTAGATTTGACATTTGTGGCATTTTCTGGCAAAATTGATGCAGTCACTTTCCATTGTCAGCCAATAATAACCGAGTCTCATGATCTTTCTGGCCATATTGAAACCATTGGCATGCGTTCCACAAATTCCCTCATGGACCTCTTCAAGTATTTTTCTGGTTTCAACATCATCCACACATCGCAAAAGCATCTGATCCTTTCCTCTTTTATACAGGATATCCCCATCAAGAACAAATCCCGCTGCCATTCTTCTAATTGTTCTTTTATCGTTCTCATTCGCTTGTTCGGGATACCTTTGATTCTTGATATATTATAAGATATCATGGAACCAAGGTCGTCCGTCTACTTCTTTCTCAATGCTACAACAGTGTGCAGGGACCTCGTATATGCTCATTTTGAGGGGCATTATTTCTGCTTCTCTACTTGCTTTGAACATTGAAGCCAAAGTGGCTAGGGCATCAGCCAGTTGGTTCTCTTCTTGTGGGAAGTAATGAAAAGTTATTTCTTTGAATTCCTTGATCAATCCAGCCACTAAATCGCTGTACTTAATCAATTTTGAGTCCCTCACTTCCCATTCTCCACGGATTTGGTAAATCACTAGGGTTGAGTCCCCGTACACCTCCAAGATCTCGATGTTTCGTTCGATAGCTGCACGAAGCCCCATGATACAGGCCTCATATTCTGCGATATTATTGGTACAGAAGAAGTTCAGTCTTGCAGTGAACGGATACTGATTCCCGTCTGGTGATACCAGGATTGCTCCAATTCCATGCCCTAAAGCATTTGACGCACCATCAAAGTACATCTTCCATGACTTCTCTTTTGATGACTCGGATTCTATTTTTGTGATGCACATTAAGTCTTCGTCTGGGAAATCGAATCTTAAAGGCTCATATTCCTCTGTTGTTCGAGTTGCTAAGAAGTCAGCTATTGCGCTCCCTTTTATCGACTTCTGACTTACATAGGCAATGTCATATTCCGAAAGGAGGATCTGCCATCGTGCCATTCTTCCTGATAGTGCCGACGATTCCATCATGTATTTTATTGGGTCCAGCTTTGAAATTAGCCATGTCGTGTGATACAACATATATTGTCTGAGTCTCCGAGCTACCCAAACCAGAGCGCAACAATATTTCTCAATGGACGAATATTTTGCCTCATATTCAGTGAACTTTTTGATGAGGTAGTAGATCGCCTTTTCTTTTCTCCCTGACTCATCATGTTGCCCCAGTACGCAACCCATTGAGTTTTCAAACACGGTCAAGTACAAAATTAAGGGTTTTCCAGGGGTCAGTGGTACTAGCACAGGAGGATTAGACAGATACCGTTTTATCTTATCGAAGGCCACTTGGCACTCCTCGTTCCATTCTCCCGGGTTATGTTTTCGAAGGAGTCGAAAAATTGGGTCGCATTGGTTGGTAAGTTGAGCAATGAATCGAGCAATGTAATTCAACCTCCCTAAAAATCCCCTGACTTCCTTTTGTGTGCGCGGGGGAGGTAATTCTTGGATGGCTTTTATTTTATCTAGATCAACTTCGATACCTCTTTCACTAACAATGAAGCCTAGCAATTTTCCCGAGGTAGCCCCGAATGTACATTTGGCTGGATTAAGCTTTAGCTGAAACTTTCTCAGCCTTTCGAACAACTTCTTGAGGTTCATCACATGTTCTTCTTCTCCTCGAGATTTAGCAATCATATCATCGACGTAGACCTCTATTTCCTTATGCATCATGTCATGGAATAATGTCACCATAGCCCTCTGATATGTTGCCCCAGCATTCTTTAACTCGAATGGCATCACCTTGTAGCAGAACGTTCCCCACATTGTTATGAAGGTAGTTTTCTCCATATCCTCAAGGGCCATCTTGATCTGATTATACCCCGAGAATCCATCCATGAAAGAAAACAATGAATGTTTTGCTGTGTTGTCCACCAACGTGTCAATATGTGGCAAGGGAAAATTATCTTTTGGGCTTGCTCGATTCAGGTCATGGTAATCCACGCGCATTCGTACTTTTCCATCTTTCTTTGGTACCGGGACTATGTTAGCCACCCATTCTGGATATTTGGAGGCTTGTAGGAAGCCAGCGTCAAATTGCTTCTTGACTTCCTCTTTTATTTTCAACAGCATTTCGTGCCTCATCCGTCTTAATTTTTGCTGGATGGGCTTGCATTCTGGCTTTAATGGGAGCTTATGGACCACTAAATCTTCATCTAACCCTGGCATGTCCTGGTATGACCACGCGAAAACATCTTTGTATTCGCGGAGTAAAGTGATCAAACTATGCCTGGTACTTTCTGAAATAGAAGTCCCAATCTTCACTTCTTGTTTCCTCTTTTCACTTCCCAAATTTATTGTTTCCACAGATTCTTCACGAGGCAGAACCTGTTTATCCTCTTGTTCCACCATTCTTAACAATTCAGGAGACGAGACATAATCTTCAGCATTTTCTTCGACTTCAAATTCTCCTAAGCAAACAGCCTTCTCAAAATCAATTTCAAGATTCGTAACGGGCTTATTCATGTCGTCAATATCTGAGCACCTGAAAGTTAAATGGAAAAGGAAGCTATCGAGGGACATCCAAGTATTGGAAACAACAAACAAAATGTTATGTCATGGCAATGAGGCAAATGTAAGGATAGGCTATGAAATGAGAAAATGATTATGAAATTAGTGATAGTGCGAAAAGTCGTGACAAAATGCATCTTCATTGATATTCATTTAAATGATAAAGAGCGAATGCAAACTCTTACAAAAGAATTCTATTATATCTAAGGACACAATAGAAGGTTGATGTTTAGCATTACTCTGAAGGCTTATAAACTACAAGAAGCTCCTCAGCAATCCAATTGTTCAACCTGAAACCAGGAGGGCAAGGGCGTATCCTCGAGACATCTTTACCTGCACCAGCTTCTTTGTCAATGACATTTATACTGACATTCTGAAAATCCATTTCAATTAATCCCAGCATGTTTCGTGGATCATCTTGTCCAGGGTACATCATTCCCGCAGATGTAAATGTTTTTGACAAAGGAGGGTACTCTATTGGTTCCCATTCTGGTTCTCGGCCCAAAGTTCTTGCAATTATTCTCTCTTGATCCTTCTTCCACTGTCTTCTTCTTTGGCGCATGTCAGGCTGGAACCCCAAACCGTATCGGGCCTTATGGTGCACTGGCTTTAAAGCCCTCACTATTCCTTGCAGATGTTTCCCTAAACCTCTTCTCGCACGAGCTCCCCTTCCTACGGTCAACTTGACACCCATTCTGGTATTTCTCGACAGTTTTGGCATCGGAATTTTATTTCCCTCAGCGACGAAAGTGGCATTGATGAATTAAAGGGATCGAAAGAAACATTCCACTGCGTCCTTGCTTACTTCCAGGTATGGCGCATTAGCAGAGATAGATGCGACGATGTCTTCTTCGCCCTCGACTGTGACCAAACAGCCATCCATGATGAATTTCACCTTTTGATGGAGGGATGATGGGACTGCTCCAGCAGAATGAATCCAAGGTCTTCCCAAAAGGCAGTTATAAGAGGGTGTAATGTCCATGACTTGGAATTCGACCTCATAGATGTAGGGACCCACTTCCAAAGGGATTTCGATCTTTCCCATGACTTCGCGCCTCGTCCCGTCGAATGCCCATACCGTGGAATGACAGGGCTTTAAGTAGGACAAATCCATCGGTATTCTGGAAAGCGTAGCCAATGGCATAACATTTAAAGCTAACCCATTATCGATGAGTACGTTCGGTATTATGTAGCCCTTGCAACGGGTCGTGATATGCAGTGCTTTCACCGAGCCTCTACCATTTGGCGGTATCTCATCATCACTAAAAGAGATGAAGTTGTCCGCATTCAGATTGTTTACCCACCTATCAAGCTTTTTGACAGATGTGTTGTTGGCCACGTAAGCTTGATTTAACACCTTCAATAAAGTATTCCGGTGTGGCTCTGAATTTAACAGTAGAGATAGAACCGAGATTTGTGCTGGCTGCTTGCTCAATTGTTCCACCACACTATATTCGCTGTGCTTAATAAATTTCAAGAATTCTTGAGCTTCTTCCTCATTCACAGGCTTTTTAGTTTCTTGCACGGGTGGAATTTCTTGCTCGACTTCGACCTCGTGCATCACTGCTTTCCCTTTTTGCTTCGAGTCACTACTTTTCTTTACCGGTTCAACTTCTTTAGAATAGCATCGTCCACTTCGAGTAAAATGACCTACCTCCCCAACATCTTCAATTATGGCTTTGGACTTTTCAACTTCTGGTGTAACGATATTAACATCATATCTCCACGGTACTGTTTTGTTGTCCTTATACGGGAAAGGAGATGGTACTTCAATTACCATCTGTGGTTTCAATGGCTCTCTCATCGCGTCGTAATAAATTACCAACGGTCGATCAGCACTATAAGGGGGCCTTGATGATTGGCTATCAGAGACGCATACTTCTCTTTCGTTGGCATCTTTCCTCTTGTTAAGGACCTTGATCTCCTTATTATTCATCCGGTCTTGAAGTGACCTTTTAAAGTCCTCGCACGACTGAATGTCGTGCCCAACAATCCCATGAAAATTGCAAAAACTTTGACCTTCTTCTCCAAAAATTCTATCAGAGCGACAGAGCAATCCTTTCTTAACCAATACCTCCCAGATTTTCTGCAGAGGGGTCCTTATTTCTGCAACACATCTTCTGACCTTCCATTCATCCTCTTTCCCCACTGTGCTCACATTCCCTTCGGTATGGTTAGGGAACGGGTTTCCCGTGGCGTTACTAGCACTATCGAATCGTAGGATACCCGCGTCAATGAGTCCTTGAACTCTCCTTTTGAAAGCGAGACAGTTCTCAGTAGAGTGCCCTTGGTTCCCTGCGTGGTATGCACAACTAGCGTTTGGATCGTACCATTTTGGGTATGGAGGTTTAAGGGGTGCCATGTAATGGGGAGAAATTAGCTGTTTTTCTAAAAGTTTTGGGTACAATTCCCCATACGACACAGGGATGGGGGTAAATTGCGGTCTCTCGGGATTATGCCTTGATTGGCTTTGGGCGGGTACCGTGTTTTATGGGAAAGTGGTGACGGGCCTTTGGTTGTTCGTGGCGTATACGGGGCAGGACGGATGTGGTGCTTGGTAGTAAGGGGTTTGAGGGGGATAATAGGAATTCGAGGGTGGATAATTTCGAGGTCGGGGTTGGTTAGGATACGAATTGGGAATGTAACGACTCCCAGTTCCCACCATGTGGGCTTCTGGCTCTTTCTTCCTTAAGGGTGCTGCTTTTCTTGAGCCTTCTGATCCTTCCATTCTACCGCTCTTGACGGCATTCTCTATGAGTTCACCGGATATTACAATATCCGCGAAATCTTTCGTGGCACTTCCCACTAATTTGTCATAAAATGGTGCCTTTAAAGTATTGATAAAGAGAACGGTTATCTCCGTTTTTGTTAGTGAGGGTTCCACTTGAGCTGAGACGTCTCTCCATCTCCGCGCATACTGTCTAAAGGTCTCTGATGGCTTTTTCTCCATCATTTGCAAGGTCATACGGTCTGGCACCATATCTGATACATGTTTGTACTGTTCGCAAAATGCTGACGCCAAGTCCTTCCAGGATCGAATCTTTTCTCTACTAAGTTGATTGTACCACCGAAGAGCTGACCCTGTTAAACTATATTGAAAGCAATGTATGAGTAGTTTATCCTCGTTCACATAATCGGTCATTTTTCGACAGAACATAATGAGATGTGCTTTTGGGCACCTTGTCCCATCATACTTCTCAAAATCAGGCACTTTGAACTTCGGGGGCAAAATTAGATCAGGTACCAAACTGAGTTCCTTGGCACCTAGTGCGGAGAAGACTTCAGTGCCTTCTATTACTTTGAGTCTTTCCTCTAGACTCCTATATTTTGCGTCATGGTTATCCAATTTCAACTTGGCTACCTCTGCTGGGTCATCCAGATTTGGAACTAGTGGATTAGCAGGACTAGCCCCTGGGTTCGACGCTAACATTCCTTGCCCCAAATTAGTGGGTGGAGCTGGTGGCATAGGTCGATGTTCCAAGCCAGTGGGTTCCTCTTGAGTATACCCTCTTTGTATTGTATATGCGGGCGGTGGAGTGAATCCCGGGGGATAGAGTGGATCCTGATCGTGGTGAATTCTTGACCGAGGTTCCATAACATCGGGGTTCTGCATGAGCCATTTTCCTTTGACCAAAGTTGTCATCATCTCCATCATTTTAGCCATCTGATCTCTTTGCTCGAGTGATTCCTCTCGAGATCTCACCATTAGGTCTCTCGTCTCTTGTTGCGATTTGGCCAGCTGCTCTTGTAATTCCTTTTGAGCCCTTTCCATCCTTTCAATTCTCTCATTGAATTCATTCTCCATTACTCTAGCTTGTCGGCGCGTTTTATACGGATGGCGTGGTTCCAGTCTTGAAGTCTGGCAACTGCGAATTGTACGTTTTAACCTCAGCGAACGAGTATGGGATATGCAATGAATGAACTGATGCATGAATGAATGCATGAATGTCAAATGAATGTCAGTTATGAATGAAATGCAAGAAACTGGTGTTGATTTCAAGATAGCCCCATATTTAGGCATTTCATTTATCAACATAGTCTATTACACAAAGTTCTCATTTTTCCAACAGTTACACAAATTTCCTAGCCACATTGCCTTGTTTCTTCACTTGCTCTAAAAACTCTGATATGCTCGATCTTTGGCTCGGAGGGAATTGGCAACTGAGAACTTCGGCTTCATCTGATAATTGAACAACTTGCATAGCCGCTTTACGAATTTCATTGATCAAGAAGTCAAGTTGCATTTCTTTTTCTTTGAGGGTTCCTTCATACGCGTGAATGTCCCTATCGTATTGCTCACTCTTTTCTTCTAAAGCTTTCAAGAGGTTATCTAATTGTTGTTGACGAGATTGCAGCATATTTTCTAGATCTCGTGTTTTCCTTTTTAATTCTTGATGTTCAGACTGACTATTCGCCAATTTTGCAGCCACTATTTCATACTCGGCGTTCTTCCTTCTTAACTCTATCACAGCGCGCGCAGCCTTTTCCTCCTCTTTCTTTGCTTTTCCCTTCCAAAACTCCATTCCTCCCTTGATATTGCTAATTTCTTCCTTCCATTCTGCTGTCGACTTGCCCAACCCGCTATTCTTTATAGTGTTTCTTAATTTCTTGTTTTCCAAATGAAGGTCCCTTAAGTCGTTTCTCACAATCTCGGCTTCTCTTTGTACTTTTTCAGTCCTGGACCTTTCAACCTGAACTTCAATCTTCAGTTGATAGTTTTCTTCTTGAAGGGCACTAAGGTCCCGAGACATCTTGGCCTTTTCTCGTTTGAATTCTTGTCTTGCCATTTCTAGCTCAGACGGCATTTCCTCCGAGAAAGGATTCTGGATGGTGTAGTTTGTTGATGAGATTTACTGACTATTTACCCGTTGCTTCCTCCATATATCGTAATCTTGGGTAAGGGTATCAGCATACAAAGCTAATTCCATGAAATGAATTTCCTTCCAATACTTTGCAGTGTCCCGGACTCTCTTCATAAATCCTTCACCCGTGAAAGCGAACTCGAACTGTGCTAATCCTCCAGTTGCGGGGAGGAATTGTCGCGAAGAAAACTGCCTTTGGACTAATAGCGGGGCATATCCAACTCCTTCCCATAACCCGAGTAAAGGTACCCAATCTTGGCTTCCACATTTGTATAGCAAAACTGAAGGACGGATCTAGGGTGCTCTCCATGTTATATTCTCGGCGCGAAGATTCTGAAAAACTGATACCCAATGTTGCTTGGTGACTTCCTTCGGCCATTCTTTATTGAGGTAAGCTTCTAGCGGGGAGAATGTTTTAGAAAACATATGGAACGGAGTGCGCTCTACCTTCCAGAAGTGACTCAAAATCCAAACATTGAGCAACTGCGCGCATCCGATAAATCGTCCCTCCCCTTTTCTTCGACAACTACTCAGGGACCTGAAGGTCTCGGCTAGGATGGTCGGGACAGGGTTGATTCCTTGTTTTAACCTTTCGAAGAAATCAACTACTGCAACTTCGAGATGTCCGAGAACTTTTGGGAAAATGACCAAACCGTAAATGGCCAAAGCGAATATATTTACCCTTTTCAGCATGTTGGGATGGTTCAGAGCCAAATCTCGTAGGGAGGACCATGGAATGCAAATGGTTTCATTCTTCTTCTTTATCTATTTTTCGGTCCATGCATCAGTCATGTCTGTCAGTCTCACTAACTTTTTCTTGAAGGTCATCGGCTTAGGCTCTTTCACATATATTTTGCTGAATTGTACATTGTCGATGCGGAGTAAAGCAGCATACTCTTCTATGGTTGGAGTCATGTCTTCTTGATTGAAGGTGAAACACTGATAAGCTGGGTCCCAGAATCGAACCATGGCTTGAATCAACTGTTTGTCTATACGGATGGTGATCAGGTGAGCTATATCTCCATACCTCTCAGTGAAAATGTCTCTAGTGTCTGAATCCCACTGATTCCAAATTCGAACCAAATCCTCAAGGTTATTTTGGCGAACATTTACAGTTATATGTTCGGGCAAATTGGCGACACACCCTTCCACTAGACTATCCCCCTTTTCTTTCTAAATTTTTAGAGACCAGTCTCGAACCACGGCACTCTTCTCGGTTATTTGTGTAATTGACTCCTCCATCAGAAACCCGTTTTTTGGCAACCAACCTTTAGTCAACACCTTCTTAATATGATGCCTATGATGCATGATGAAAATAAAAGTGAAAACAAACAAACTTGGTTAGTAAACACAACAAATATAATTTGAAAAACAAATTAAACTACCCAATCCAATTATTTTGCACAAACAGTGTAAATGGATGGCAAAAGGTATTTTCCCCGTGTACTTGTTTTGGTGACTATAAGCGGACAGAGGTTCGGCATGGCTCTAATTGGATAGCCGTATGGTTCACTATATGCGGTTTTGGTTCTAGGTGGGTACTCGAATTGCCCGTACTATCATCTGCTAAGATTAGCACAGAGCCTCGGTCATGGCCCATCATAGGCTTACGAGATCAATTCGAGGGATTAGATTTACTTATGCCTATGCGGAGGGACAAGTTAACTCACGAAAGCATAAGTCATATGTAACCCGAAAGTATTCACTAGCCTGTGCGGAGGGACGAGTTAACTCACGAAGGCGTAGCGTTTACTTTCACTTAAACGGACGGAGCCCGGGTAAAGAGCTCATGTTATGCGAAAATGCAAGTACACGGTGTGTGGGGAACAACTCATAAACCTTTACGTTTCACTTAAAGAAACTAAACCAAAATTACAACCATAAAAATTGAAACACTGAAAAACAACCAAATAAGCAAGTTAGAAGAAATATTTACAGCACAATACAAATGCATGAATTTTGAAAACGAGATTTTCGGATCATGACCAAATATTTACTTTGAGCAAGGAAATTTGAAAATTTTGACAAAATGTGTTTAATTCCAGACACGACTCTCAACAAGGCTGTCCCCAGTGGAGTCGCCACCTGTAGCGACGTAAAAATTTTGGTTTGGGGTCGCTAATTGTGGCAATCTAGTGAAAAAGTTTGAAAACTGAAGTTTGATTTTAAAATAAAGAGGGAGTCGCCACCGATCCTTTTCCTAGGTGTGATCGGACACCTATTAGATTCATTGTTTTTTTTAAACAAAAGGAGGGCTGGATTTAGGTCTACGTTAAAAGCCAAAGGAAAATTAGGGTTCGGGAGTCGGTTACGCGCGAGGAAGGTATTAGCACCCTCGCGACGCCCAAAAATTGGTATCTCATAAACACATGTTGTCTTAATTTTCAAAAATGCGAACTCAATGTAAAGTTTAGTTATGATCCGAAAAAAACGAGAAATTTTAGTTTATTCCGGTTTTTGAGAAGGGCATGCCTTTTTAACACGAGTCAATTGACGTTCACCCAACATAGCGATGAACTCGATGACTTAATGTTAAATCGGCACATTTCCTTGTTTATTGAAATTAATTAGCAAAACAAGTATATGATTTTCGAAATAATGCAAAGTAAATTGATATGAAATAAAAATAAATAAATGATAGGGCTAGGCATATATTGAAACAAATAACCAATGTGACAATAATATTAAAATGATAAAGATCTATACGACATTTAGCGCAATTCTAGAATTAAACACGAAATAGAAACAATGAATATATACATGAGATGGTATAAAAATATGTACATGGAAATGTATAAGAACTATATATAACTAGTAATATTAAAAATATATATAACATATATAGAACATATACAATACGTACATACCTTAGAAATGATAATAATAATAAGAAAACTATTCCGTACACTACACACATACTTATACATATATATATAAATAATAGTATATACAATATAATATTAGAAATATGTGTATAATAGTGTAAAAGAAAAATATAACTAATAATATTAAAATATATACAATGATAATATATATAAAAGATATATGTATATATAATTATATAATATAATATTAAAATATAATAATACAACATAAAAACATGACACAAATAAAGTATAGTATTAAGAACACATATATATAATACATGAAGAATATACATAATACTAAAATATTTAGGTAATATATGCGTATATTAAAAACTAGTAATAATATTACCGAGGTATATACAAATATATCAAGTATATATACGTATTATAAATATATAAATATATAACAAAGCATAAACTAATAATAATAATAATAATAATAATAATGATAACATTGGAATATAAAAGAAACAAACATAACATTAATGAAATATTAAAATAAAGTGAAATAAAAATATTAAATATGAAAATATATATATGTATACACGTACATAATAAAAATATATACTAATACATAATAATAATGGTGGTAATACTAATAATACTAATAATATAAAAATAACAAGGATATTTAATAAAGATATAAAATCAACGAAAAAAGGACTAAAATTGAATTAAAAAAAAGTTGTGGGGCCAATTTGAAATGAAAACAAAGAAAAGGGACTTAATTGTACGCGCGTGAAACGTTGGGGGACCGAAACAACAATTATTCCTTTCCATTAAAACGCAGCACATTGGCGGGGACTAAATCGAAAAGCGCGAGAAATTATGGGGCCAAATTGGAAACAAGGAAAATGACTTAATTGCAAAACCCTGAAAAAGCGGAAGGACTGCGCGCATAAATATCCCATTCAAACGAAAACGCGCGGATCCTTTAGCGGGTCGGGTCGGATGGGTCGGGCATGGTCAAAACGACGTCGTTTTGGGGGTTAAGTGTAGCCCCCAAAACGACGTCGTTTTGGAGGGCTATATAAGGCCTAAAATAACCAAAAAAAATCATTTGGGGAGAGGGAAAGAAAAAAAGAAGAGAGAGGGAAGAGAGAAGGGAGAGAGAAGGGAGGGGGGAAGGGGAATCCGGCCAGGGGGCCTGTCACCGGACGGCCACCGGAGGCTCGCCGGCGCCGGCGCCAGCCACCGCACGCGGTGGCCGGAAAAGGTAAAAAATTTATTTTTTTTGTTTTTTATTTTTCGAATATATGTGTATATATGCTAGAAATGAGGAAGAAAGGAAAAAAAATGGATTTAAGAAGATAATAGAGAAAAATAAAAAACAAAATCACCTTCCGATTTATGTTTTCGTTCTTTGTTTCCCTTTTTTTTGTATTTTCCTCTGCTTTTTGTATTAAAATGCCGGAAAAAAAAACAAAGAAAAACCCCCTTTTTACAGTGTTTCATTCGGCTTTTTATAGCCTGTTTTGTTACACACTTTGTTATTATTTTTTTCTATTCTTGCTTCTGCTTTGCTTGTCTGTTGTTTTTGCAGGGCATGGCCGGTGTTGGTGGTGGGAGTGTCAGACGGTATGGGACTGTTGTAGTGGAGGTATGGGGCTATTGTAGTAGGGGTATGGGGTTGCTTCATGGTTGCGGCACAGAACAAAAGGGGGGGACTTAGGGTTGCTGAGATATTTTGTGTGTTGGGCTAGGTGGGCTTTTAGGGTTTTTGTATTATTTGGGTCAATCGGGTTTGGGTTGTAAGAGGGGGCAATGGGCTTGGTATTAGTGGGCCAAAATTGGCCTACTACAAGATGCACGGAACAAGATGTTAATTAGGAGTCAATGTGGTATAAGTCAATTCTAAAACAATAACGATCTAATGAACCCATAATTTATACGACATACGAATTAATGAATTGATGAATTTAAAACTATTTGTAAAAAAAACAAGCTAGAGATATATACGTAATTATTAAAATATGTGTCATAAAATAAATATTTTAAAATCAAATAGTATATAAAGTGTTAAAGAATATTAGTTTAAAATTGACAATTTTCATACAATAAAGGAGAATTTAATTTATTTATAAAATATGAAAAGATAATAAAAATATTTAATGAAATATAATCTTGGGAGATAAACCATACGCATCATAGATTTACAAATCATATATAAATTTAGAAATAATTATTTATAAAAAATAACATGGAAACACATACAAGATTAAATTAATATTACTATATATGTACAGATATATAAAAAATATTTAAATGAGATACTATCTAATATACTAAAAGAATACGTTATAATAACTTTCAAAATAATGATTTTATAAACAAAAAATAAATTTTAAAACAATGATTTAACCATTAAAATAATATATATACGAATATACACAAAAATGTCTAAATGAGACATTGTATATATAATATGATAAAACCAACTTCAAAATAATAATATAAATAAAAAAACAAAGCAAAATTAATAAAATAGATAAAAATATTAAATGAATTTTAAAATAATAAGTATTTCAAATAGAAAGCTTAATAAAATAAACTTAAAAATGAAAGAGATAATTTATAAATAAAAGAAACCAAAATAGGAGTCGGCGCGCAATACATGTAAATGTATAATGACTAAAACTGGAAATAATCTAGGCCCCAAAAAGCAGTGCAGTATCGCAGACTCAAATGAATACGCGCACGAATTAATGAGCCAAATTAAAAAAAAACAAAGTAAAAGAAATAAGGCGCAATTGAATGCTCGCGCGAAAGGAAGGATCTAACGCGAAAATTCCCCACTTCGAATGAAAAGGCGCAGATCCGACCTGTTAATCGGGTTGACGCGCGGACCCTTCCTGTTTTAAACGGTGTCGTTTTTTAAGAAAGGATTTAAAGCCTTTTTCTTTTCTTCTTAAAATGCAGCAAATCATTTAAATAATAAAAAAAACAACGCGATCAACCCACTCAATTAGGGTTTCATCTAGCATGCTGCCGCCGTGTCCTCTTTATTTTGGTGGCCGACGATGCGTGAACGGTGGCCAGATCTTACCAACGGAGGCCACGACAATAGAGATCTGGTAAGGTTTTTTTTTTTCTTATTTTAAAAAAAAAACCTTCAAACCTTACACTATTTTGTAAAAAAAACAAAACAAAATTCGAAGAAATAAAAAAAAGGCCCCATCATCGTTCGACCCTCGTCCACATCTCCATGCTTCTGAGATGTTTGGACTCTCATCGGCGTCGGTTCAAATATTTCTTTCTTTTATGCTAAAATCGCAAGCAAATGAGAAGAAAACCAAAAAAATAAACGGACTTGAAAATCACATTTTTATTTGTGATTTCGGCTTTTTCTATTGATCTCTTTGTTGTATGTATGTATAGTATGCGTGCGTAAAAAAAATACAATGGATTATCTATGGCTTTATAGCCGAAATGTTCAAAAATAAAAATACAATTTTTCTTTTTCTTTCGTATTGGTCGTTGCTGCTGCTGTTTGCTTGTTTTTTTTCGCAGGTACGGAGCGTGTGCTGGCACTTGGCGTGAGGCGTACAGAGGCGAGCGTGGCAGTCGTACGGTGCTGGGGGCTGCGGTGCGGTTTGGCTAGGGTTTCCCTTCCTAAAATTAGAAATTGGGTCGTTTGGGTCATTGGGCCATTTCTGTATTTGGGCCTCTGGGTTCATTGGGTTAGGATTCTTAGGCTATTCGGGTTAGGTTTAGTTCAGGCCCGAGAATTTGTAAATGGACTTTTAAATTTGGACTGTTATAAGATTTGGATTTTATATTTATTTTGTATTTCGGTTTTGATGTGGACCCAGGCAAATTGGCCCGTTTACATAATACATCAAATACATCAAAAATGTTAAAATAAATGCTTTCCAACAAATTAAAAATAACATTAAGATAGTTACAATTTAGCAAGCAAATGCATCTAAAATAGAAGAAAAAGTAACAATAAAATTAGAGTTATACAATATCTAAATAATAACAACAAAATAGTATCAATATAATAATAAAATAATATCAAAACAACTTAATCGGGCCGGGCTAAGCTTGGACAGAAAAATTCTACCCATTAAGAAATCAAGTCTTATTTTTTTGTCAAAACTTACTTTTTTGACCTATATTTTTGTTTAAACCCTTTCACTTCTCGAGTGGGCCTTTCGAATCTAGATAGATTATCTAACTCATAATCAAGTCTAAATTAAAAGAATATTCATTTTTAAAATATATATAATGGATAATCTGAATATCCAATCTGCATAGGCATGAAACACAAATATCATATAGGAATATTTTCAGAAAAAATGAAAAAAGA
Organism: Gossypium hirsutum; assembly: GCF_007990345.1. Lineage (NCBI taxonomy): Eukaryota > Viridiplantae > Streptophyta > Magnoliopsida > Malvales > Malvaceae > Gossypium > Gossypium hirsutum. The sequence continues at coordinate 6,392,254 of NC_053429.1, forward strand.
ATCATTACAAACGTACCTTAAAAAATGTCCTACAAACATACTTTAAAATGTCAAAAGTAAAATATTTCAAGAAAGATCTGAGTGCAATAATAAATAAATTCAAAAAAAAAAAAAGTTTCTAAGTGAACCTAAACAAAGAATGAATAAATATAATAGCTAATGATGATTAAAAACATGGCGTAGGCCATGAACATATATGCTAAAATGAAGCAGAACTGGTACGCCGCAGCTGGTACTTTGGCACTGTATCATTTGTATTTGCCGACAACACCATCTCCACTTCCTGTTTAAACAACACTCGGAACTCAGTTTCGGATAGTGTTTCACATTTATATTCTTAATTTGTTTTGTATATTAAAAAGATTAATTTCCTATATTTATGTTCGAATATGGCTCGTATATGGGTGTTTCAGAGAAAATGGAAAGTCTAGGCAACATAGTTGCAGGGTGGGGGTGATTAAATTTTCATACATGAAGAGCCTTTTTTATCCTAATCAAGTTAATATGAAATTTTACAGCTTGCTTTGAGAACCTATGATATTGATCATCAAAAGCTTCATAGCCATCCAATCAAAGGAAATAAAAAAAAACCTGTTATTACTTTATTTCTTTAAAACATTTCTGAAAACGAAACTGGACCTTCTTGTTTATCAATTATCAAACCAGTTTATGTTTTCTAAGGCCATAAAATTGGTCTGAGAACAAGGCATTTACCCTATGGATTCCCAGTTTTTTGTTAATTTCATCAATGGTTAACAAAAGATCAAAAGGATTTCATACCAGAAGTGAAGAAGAAAGATAATGCTAATAAAGTTAGAATTGTCTACTTCAAAGCCAGCAAAGTGGTTCATGATCCTATTAGACCAAGTATGCTATGAATGCTGTTAATAAAGCATATACTTCACAAAAAAAAAAAAAAAGGTTCAAGTAAGGTACCTTTTGCCTTTTGAGCCAGCTATTCATTTTCTTTAATTGATCTACTTCAAGCTCCAATTGATTGGTATAAGCCTACCATTACCAAACAAACAGATACATATTATAAGACCACATATCCATATATATACTTCTTGAAGTTCATAAATGATTTCGCATACACATATATGTATATGTATGTATATCAACCTGCTTCCTTGCCCGGGACCGTGCTGCGGATTCTCGGTTCTTGATCATCCTCTTTTGCCTTCTCTCAATAGTCTTCTCCATCACATCTGAATATCTGTGTTTCCTAGCAGCAGTTGGTTGAGAATCGGATGATGTTGCTGACATTGCAGGCATTGGCATTGTAATAGCCAGTTGGTTCTCATGGTACCCAACATCTACAACTTGGTTCTCATAAACTGACTCCGGAACATTGAAATTCGAATCCATCATTGTCATTTGTTGTTGTTGCTGAACGGCAGCCATTTGGAACTGGAGCCAATCAGCCTGTTGAGAAACCACGGGCATCGGGTCGATTGCCATGAACTGTTGCGGATGAATGACACCATCCTGGATCCCACCATTGATCACACCGGCACGAACAAGGAAATCCTCGAGCGTAGTCTCGCCGAGCGTCAGTTGGTGTTGAACGAATCGGTTGTCCATCGCATTGACATTGCCACCGCCGTTATTAACTATTTCCTTCCAAACCTCATCAACGGTTTTCTTACTCAATGTGCCATTGAAATTGATGTTCCCAAGAAAGAAAGAAGCAGCAGATGATGAGGAAGAAGAAGATGAAGATGGGTTTTGAACCAATCCTCCTTCTTCAACAGCTATCAAACTCCTCAACAACTCATCCAAATTCATAGCATTCAATGGCTTCCCTATCTTCCCCAGTTGGCTTTGAACCTCATCAAAAGTGAGGTTATATAAAGAACTAATTTGTGAAGCCAAAGGGGGAAAATGTTGCCCCTCAGATCTATTAGGAGACATCATGAATCTATCTCCCATTCACAAATCAATCAATTTAAGAAAATCCCAAGGAAAATAACACTTGAAAAACATCAACTCTAATCTCAATGACCCAATATTCAGATCAGAGTTGAGTTGACTAATAAAATACTAAATGGGGGATCTGTAAACAGATTCAAGTAGAGAAAGTTAACAAAGGGTTTGCATCAAATTGTGAAAAAATGGGAAAAAAAAAGGATTGGTGAAGTAGATGGGAAGTTGAGAAGTGAAAGGCATGTAAAGAGTGAAATCTGAACCGCCAGGAAGATCGAAGAAGGCGTTGGAAACGATCTGGGAGATGTGAATTTGTTGTGGAGAGTCCTATTTTTAGAGTTTTTTTTGTGTATGAGAAAGTACTGCCATGCCTGATTTCCTTGCTAATTTGTTGGGATAGCCATTAGAGATTGAGACTTCCCCCTCCCCAAAAAACAGTCAATTAATGACCCAAACAACAATTTAACTTCATTTCAATCCCTCTCCTTTCTGTGAAGGGGTTCTAAGGGAATTGTTCATCGACCGTTATAGTCGTTAAATCTGGATGTTCTTGGCGGGGGGCCCGGCGATGGAGCTCTGTCATTTCATTCGGCTTTGGGCCCTAAGCCCCGACTCTAACTTGAGAGCTTTGTTGTCAACCAAACCTAGTTTTTAAGATTTAGACATCATTTATGTTTGGATTTTTGGATTCAATAGAAAATGCAAAAAGCTTAAATTTAGGGATTAATTGCACCATGCATTTTTAAATTATGAGTTAAATTTTAAATACTTCCTAAATTTTAAAATATTTTAATTGAATCCTCAAAACTAAATCAAAATCTTTTATTAATCTATCAGTTAGTTTTAGCATTAAATGCTAACTTGATTTGAGGTGATTTCTTTTTAGATACATATAGATGAAGAAAAATATTTTTAAACACTAAAAGCTAACCTTTGACACTAAAGGTAATGATTAAAATAACAAAAAAACCTTATTGAAACAATATTTTAATTGTCAACGACGCTTTCGCTCAAAGACAATAGTAAAGTTGAGGCTCTGGGATCATCTCAAGTTTGAGTTTCAATATATGTAAAATGTATGTGTTCTCTTAGTTGTTCAATTTATTGTTGAGTTAATTATTTAGTTAGTGCTTGTAATTACTGAATGCATTGGAACTATTATAACTTTTTTTTTAAAATAATTTGATTTGAAAATTCAATTGAAATATTTTAAAGTTTGAAGATAAATTTGATCTTTAATTGGGGATAATTTAACTTTTTTTTAAACACGTAACGTCATATGGCACATCCTCATTGATTGGGTGTGCTATCTTTTTTTAAACAAAATTAACTTTTTGGACTAAATTTAGAAGGGAGGGATAGTTTACCTACCAAAATGGGACAAAAAAATTAAATACTAAAATGAAAAAATGAGTATAACTCGAAAGCCAAATCATGATATAAGTCAATTTTTGCTGCAAATCTTATAACATTATGCCTTGTTTGATTATCTAGTGTATTTACACAAAAAAAATCTTAAATTATTATACAGATAAACTTGAAATTAGAAGGATGAGTAAAGCTCTAGTAAAAAAATATGACCTTTTAAAAAAAAAGTAAAAAAACTTCATTTTATTCAAAATAAATGAGTGGCTAAATATTATCAAGTAAAATTACTTTATTGTTAACTCAAGTACAAAGAGTATTTTAAAACAATACTTTTACAAAATGTAACATTAAAAAACTTTTATAACACTTAATTAGTAGTGATTAATGTGATGATTAATTTTTTGTTAATTAAAAAATATAATGAAAAATAAATAATCACACTACTTAATTTAATTTAGAACTCTTATAGTGTAAATCACAATATTAAACAATAACTATTGAGTAGTCATAACTCTATACTTGTAAGTCTCAAGAACGCTATTTAAAAGAGCATTGTATCAAAATCTACCCTTAAAGTCTTGATACTCATGACTTTATAATAATTATTTTTTAGTCAAGTGTCGAGAACAGTCTTATAGATATTAATACTTGAACTAACAAAATATATTTAATATATGAAATTAATTCTCCCAGCAACTAGAAACTCTATTCAACTGCTCCAAACAACTCCAAATCAATGAGAAAGTATAAATATGGTCCAAGAACACTCAAATGAAGATAAGAAACAAGGTTACCAAGATCAAAGAGCAAAAATTCAAATCTTTCATTTGTTATACTCTTATTTCTTTCAATAACATTTGTTGAGTTTATTTATATTTATTAGCACAAATATTTTATTGTATTGGTGAGAGATAATCATTTTATATTCACCTTTGAGAGGTTTCTTATGTTTTCTTATTTCATTTCTCTTTTTGAGAGATTACATACAACATGTTTAGATTAGAAAAAAAAATGTGGGAAAGCTAAGAAAAGTGAGGGAAAGAGAATTCTTTCATTTGTTTGGAGAATCGAAAATCTCACTTTTTCTAATTTTACTCTATTTTTTAATACCCCAATTTGGGGGAACTGAGAGGAAAGGATATTTAAAATATTTTTTTTTCCTTCAAGTATTTTTTAAATTTATTTTCAACAAAAAAATATTACCTCTTTATTACTTTAAGTTGTTAAATATTTAAACTTTAAAATTAAAAAAAAAATCATCAACCTTTATTTTTACTGTATTATTATATTTTATATTCTAGATTATTATTTAGTGAAATAATATGTCATTATATTAGTGGTTAATATTTTAATGATTTTATGCAAAATATTAGTATTTTTCTACAAATTTTAATTTAATTTTTAATTGTATATTATTTATGTAAATGTTATAATTGGAAAATACTTGTAAAATAATTTTTCTTAAATTTTTAAACACTAAACACCCCTCTTAGTGTAATTTGAGCAACACAGTTTTATTAAGTACCATTGTCTTTTTGAGATCATTATGATATAAGTTAAGCTCTAATAAAAACATACTTATTTTCTTTAAATTGACTAAAAATAATGTGATTTTTTAGGCCTTTGCATGAACTGGCTAAGATGCTAAACAGCAAGTCTCCCAATTAGGCTTTGATAAACAGCAGTGTCTTCCAATAGCTCATCTTTATTCGTTCGTAACTTGTATACATTCATCATACTCTGTCCTGCTCAGCTACTGGTTTTGTTCTAGTGGAGTAGAAACTGGTTTGGCTCCCGCTAGCCCCATATCAGAGATAAGTTTGAGTGCATGATTCAAAACCATTCCTTTTTCTATGCCAAGGAAAATTTTAATGAGATCTCTAAGATACTTCATCTTAAAATTCTGATATCAAACTGCTATCATTTCCCTTGTTTAATAGATCATCAACATGAACCCTGATGTTTAGCCCACTCTTGTACTCATGTCAGGAGTTCAAGTTCTAAGAATTGGGTAAAAGTATCATGGAGGCTCTTGAACTAGGAATCGAATTACATTTTGCCTCTTCTACTCAAAAAAATGGGTTAACTAGTCCTTGTACGTTAAATTAAAAAGCAAACTGGTCATTCTATTAAGAATTCCATCCATTTCTACGGTAAAAAACTGGTTACTATACATCAGAATAAGGTACATATGGCATGTCACATGTAACTATCTGGTTATTTTGTCAACCACGTCAATTTTTAACAGTAAAAATGAACGAAATTTTTAACAAAAAGAATCAGTTTGATCTTTAATCCAACGTATAAGGACTAGTTTACCTATTTTTTTGAGTAAATGGAGCAAAATGTAATCTAACTCTAGTATAAGAATCTCTATGGTACTTTTTTACCCAAAAATTGCTTGCTAATGATGTGTGTATAGAGAAGTTATTTGCTCTTACGAATGATGTGTGAGTAATACCATAAAACAATAAATCATTAACATAAATCTCTAATAGCAATATTTTATTTTATAATTTGTTGTTTTAAATCTTTTAAACTTTTAATTTAATTTATCAAACTAATATAAATTTTTTTTCAATGTTTTCTTCATTAAGCAAATTCAAACCAAAGATTTCGAAGAAATATCAAACTCATTATCCCTTTCCTCAACATACTTTAATCCTTTTAAGTTCACTTGTAAAATTTAGTAAGTTTGAACGAAAAACGGACTCACCTTGTTGATGCCAATATGGTACCAAAAATTTGGAACAAAAGTCAAAATGCACCAAGCGTTTAAACAAAGCATGGACTTTATAATTATATTGGTTTTTGACGGAAAGGATCATTGCCATTTGATTCAAAAACAATGGGAACAGGTGTTGGTATTTTACAGCCCTTGTCATGCACTGCTAGATGGCTAATCTCACCAAAGACCGACAGAAATTAAAGGTGACTTTTGAATCCAATGACACCCTTCAAATGAATGACTGACAGACAATTCTTGTTCAGTCTGACGAATCCTTCATTATAAATTTGATACAAGGGCTGCCTTTTAACAAGGTGACACATCCACAAATTCATCATTAGATTATAATAGCCCTCTAAAACAGTAAAATTCAGTCCCAACATTTAGGCTTCGTTTGGATGGGCGATTGACTGCGGTGCGGTGCGTTTAACTTACTTTTTGTCTCACGCTACAGTATCGCTACAGTATCTAATCTCACCGCCACCGCTGTTTTTACACTAACCGCAGCTAAACGCACCGCCCATCCAAACTCACCCTTAGCAACGTGCGAGAATATTCCCCCACTTTGAGTTCTTTTCTTTTTTGGGTTAAATGGGTACATCATCAGACACCAAGAGTCACCTTTCCAATTATGATATACCCCCACTTCGGGTTTTGCCACTTTTACACCTTTTTGGACTCTTAGAACACACCTATGAAGCGTTTTAGGGGGGGGCGGGGAAGAACTGAAAAAAGAAACCGACTGTAAAAGCAATTCCACTGGCTTCAAACCTTCCGTTGTTTCCGAGCCACCAAATTTAGCATAGAATAACATCCATGAAAGATATACAGGACTCAAAAACGAAAATTTTAGGAAACACTCAATCATAAATAATACATGTATGAATAATTATAACTAAAATTAAATCAATACAAAACATAAATAATTGAATATATATATTTATATATATGAACCTACACGAGAATAAATCTAGACAAAACTTGAGACATCATGGTTATCTTGAATAATTGAGACATCATTGAATAACTTTTTCCTTTTCTTTCTCTTGTTCTCTTGTTGATTGTCTTGGTAACTTTGCTAGTGGATTAAATCGAGGTCCCTGTATTGTTCATTGTTTCGATTGAAGAGTTTTGCGTAAGTTTCATTTGTTTTGGTTCCCATTTTCGTTTGTTTTCATCGTTACATTGTGAGTTTGAATGTTATTGTAAAGGTTTCTCAAGTTCTCGTTAATTGCTTGTTTTGCTTCCGTTAGGCAAAGATCCTGAGAGAAGTGTTCCTCTGACAATTTAATTTTTGTTATAGGTCGAACGATCATTGGTAAGTGACTGTTTTGTGTTTTGGGGTTTTTGCATGAAAGTTTTCAACATAATTTAATTCGACTGTGATTTAGCGTCTTATTTCAATTAAGTTGTTAATTGAGTTACTGAATGATCGCTTTAGGCTTTGGGAGTTTTCACATTGTTCTAATTTCGAAACTATTTCAGGTGCGTACTGAAAACCCGACTCTCTATGAAATTCGGACGCTGAAAACCTTGAATGTTGACGTCACACGACTATGTGTCAGGCCATGTGGTAGGTCGTGTACATCACACGGCCGTGTGGTAGGCCATGTAACTCACTGTTTGCCATTAAAGATCACATGAGCCAGCGACACGGGCATATGTTCAGGCCATGTAACTCAATGTTTGCTATGAAAGACCACACGGGCCAGAGATACGAGCGTGTGTCTAGGCCAAATGACTCACTATTTGTTATTAAAAACCACATTGGCTAGTGACACGGGCATTTGTCCAGGCCGTGTGACTCACTGTTTTCCATTAAGGACTACACAGGAAGACGACATGGGCATGTGTCTAGCTATGTGGGGCCATGCAGGCCAATCATTTAGGCCATGTAAAACCACACGAGCATGTGGGTCAGAATAGGATTTATCCCTGAAGCTGTAAACATCGTCTAACGCGAATGTAGGCCTTCCATAGTGTACATATGATCTAAATTAAATTGTATAAGTTACTATCTAATTATCTGAGATAAGTAGTTGACTATCTAAACGTATACTGATTGTGATGACTATTGGTGATATTGATTTGTACTACTTGACTGTGAACTGTATCTGAATAACTGTGTGTACGTTCTTGATATCTGAATTCCGTAATCTGCATTTGCATGGGATGGGAACTATGTAAAGGAGGAAGTGATTTGTTCTTGTTCAACGGCTAAGCCACAATTTAAATGTGAATCTGACGTTTTATCGCAATTTGATCTAGCAGCTAACTTACAATCACGTTGAACATGTCAAATCGACACTATGTGGTGTGTAGGGCTGGATGGGTATTAAATTCCCTTAATGGTGTGTTGGGTTGGTCGGAGATGGTGTGTAGCAGATGAGGGTAGGAAAATTGCATCTGTTTCTGATCTATTCTGTATCTGAACTTTAATTGTTCTGCCATTCATCTGATTTGTTAAGACTGTACTGGACATTCTCTAATTCTAATTAAAATGAGTTTAGGAATTTATTGTTATAGTTATGCTTCCAATTGAATTTATATCGGTTACACATTGAGTTCTCAACTCATTTGTCTATTGACTGAATTACAGGTAACTCACAGTCTTGATCAGGTCGGCGTAATGGAAGCTCGGTCATTCTGCTTTATCACCCTTTTTATATTATTAGTAATTTCCATATTTTCTTCGTATTATGATTTTCTAAGATTGTAGAATTATCGACTGGGTTTTTATGAATGTTTATAATCTGTTAAACAGTTTTTAACTGTGTTTATAAAAGTTTGATTTCCTAATAACGTTAGTGTAACTCTTCAAACTTGGTCTTAACTATTAAGTCGGGTTTGGGGTGTTACAGTTAACATTACACTAATTTACGTCATGTCAATATCTATTCACTTATCTAATTTTTTTACACTCTTTGCAATTTAGTCTTTTTCTCTACTTTTACTACATATACATTTTCAATCTATTATCTTAATACCATTTTTCTTTCAAATAATTTCAATTTTTCATATCATCATTTTTCAATTATAAATATATTTCATGAATATTATTAGACCAATTTATTATATTCTTATTTAGGATTTAAATTAAATAAAGTAAATTCTTGATATACTTACAACAATATACTTAGATGTTTACTCTTTTTTCTTCCTTACTCCTTTGCAACTTTCTTGCCTTTATCCACCATTTGTTTTTCACCCTTCTTCTCTTTCTCTTCTATAACATAATACACATAATATTTAATATTCAAATGACAATCACTCACCATTTTCCATGCATTAGAATGAAATAAGTATGAAATCTTTTAAGAATCTCATCACATTACCTTACACTCTTACTCAAACCCTTAATTTTTCTTTTCTCTTCTAAATGTGTTTTTGCTAGTTTTCTCAAAATTTAGTTTGCCATGAAGTTTCTATCATAGTTTTACTAGAATCTATGGTGAAATTTAGAGCTTGAAAGCATAGAATAGGTTGGGAATGAAAGAATAATTAAGATGAGAAGAAAGAAAAATTGGCTATGGTTGGGAGAGAAAGAAACGAATAGAAGAAGATGGAAAAAGGATGATGATGATGATGATGATAATTGTATTTATCTAATGAAATTCAAATTTATAATTTTGTTCTTAATTATTATTGTAAATTTCAAATAAATGCTTCATCTAAATTTTAGTATTGTATTATTATCACTTTGAAATTAAATATATTAAATTCAAATAAAAATATCACCTATATTTGAATATATTTATAAAAGTAAAAATTTAGATAAAGTTGAAATAAGGACACTGAATTTTAGATAAGTGATAATTTCATTTATCTAATAAGATTTTAAAATTTATATTTTCTAATTTTCTTATATAATAATAAAACTTGGATGATGTATTTATTCGAAATTTATAATAATTAAAAAAGTATAAATTTGAGATAAATAAAATTATCACATGTATTTCTTATCATAGGTTATGATTTAAAAGCAAATTAGATGAATTTTTTTTATTTATATACACTGAAGTCTCACATTTTAAAATACAACATGAAAATATTTAAAATCTATTAAAATATTTTTATAGAAATTTGCTTGATTTTCTAAATATATTTAATTTTATTTAGAGTTAATTTCTATTAATCTAAAAATAGAATATATATATATATAGATTGTGTTGCCATGTGTCAACATGATAAATTTCAAATAAATTATCCACATCAACTATGAGCTTGAGACCTTATAATATTATATATGATAAGGTGGGATAATTTTTGTAATAGTTGAGATATATATATTAAATACAAAAAATAATAATATTAAGGAAAAAAAAGTCATTAAAAATGTGAAGAAATGAGTTAATTCTAGATAGCCTAACTTGTATAGTGGACATGTTTTATTACCTTTATGCATACGGATCCTCTCTCTTCCTCTTCACCATAATCTTAAGCTAAACAATACTTTTTTAATTTGTTCAAAAGGTGCTACGAGACTAGTTTGGAAATTTTATCTTGAGATTTAATCGATCTTCGGGGAGTTGCACATCCTTTGAGGTCGAGCTATGGGATATTTTAGACGGTATACTTTTCTTATTGAGTAAGAGATTCAAGAGCGGTACAATTCAGAGTGATAGTCTAGAGGTAGTTAGAGCCCTGCAAGAGAATAGGAAGGAAGACACAAAAATCACTATGTTCAGGAAAGTTCAACGAATTTTAAAATCTGAAGGACAGTGGTAGATTAAGTATATTCCTAAAATCTGTCCGGCCCGAATTTGAAAAAAGAACTGTTGTTTTACTGCTGTTTTCCACTATTTTGTTGTTATTTTTCTACTATTTTTCTAGTGTTTTGCTGCTATTTCACTATTATGTTACTAATATTTTGTTGTTATTATTTGGATATTGTATAACTCTTGTTTTATTATTAATTTTGCTTGTTAAATTGCATCTATCCTAGTTTTATTTAAGTATAAAGACTTTTTTAATTTATTTTTAAATTGTTGGGAAACATTTATTTTAATATTTTTAGTTTTTTTGATGTATTATATTTTTAAAATGTTTTTATATAAAAAATAAAATAAAAAAAATTTAATACGGGCAAGTCAGGCTAAGCCCAAGTTTTATCATTTTTATTCAGGTTGGGCTTGAGAAAAATTTTAAATTCATTTTTCAGGTTGGACAGAGCACGGGCCTATCAACCGAGCCTAGAATTTTGTTAGAGTTTGACTCAACCCATGGACAACTCTAAAACCAAATTACACTAACTAAATAGTATTTTTACAAAAAAAAATTAATATGTTCATAATTAAATTATAAATTAAGACCAGACGAATTGTACTGATGTAGGCGTAATTAAAAATTTATAGAGACAATAATATTAGTATTTATGAAGAAAGCTTAGTCATAAACAGGGATGATAAAACTGGAATCATCAAAGAAAATTTTCTGAAAATATTGTTGTAATGGATGTAAATTAATAAAAGAATTTTAATGGTGTTAGCAATTAAATTGAAAAATAGATGGACTAAATCCTAAACATATGAAGAGTATAAGGACTTGCCTCATATTGAAATCTATTCTTTTTAAATCAAATCGAATGAAGGCGAGATGGAAATAGATATATCTAATATCCATGTAATTGGTAGTGATTTTCAAGCCTATCTATTCATAGTGAAGCAAGATAGGAGGTGAAAGCATGTCAAATGTGATATTGGTGGAAGAGACAGTATTAGTAAGGCTTATTGGTACAATAAGACCTTAAACTCTCTCTTTTCTTTTTTTTGAAAAAAAAGTCATTTAACCCCTTCGAATATTTTGTATCTAATTGAGCCCTAAATTGATAATTTCAACCAACAAGACCATTTGACTAGCACTAACCGTTAGAAACTAACGACAACTCTAACGTGATTGTTAACAAATGTTGCGTCAACCAACAAATATTGTCATGGAGATCCATGTCAACAAAAGATAAAAATAAAAATATTTTAAAAAATCAGTACACCAATGAATTTAAATACTCATTTTTAAAGTTGTGTCGTCAAATTAACAAGGGACAACAAGATTTTAACCAAAATATACTCATTTTCACATTTTTCATAATTTTTTCATAAATTATACGTTTCAAATATTGGTGTCACCATCAAGTCAAACGACACCAACTCTTGACAACCATTGTTTGAATAAAGGGAGCCAAATAGTACATTTTAAAAAGAAAATCAGAATAGTTGAAATGAAATTATGGGAAAAGATAAAGAGAGTATTGAGAAGGGAGTCGTGACCGATTGATCATGTTGGCGGCAACACAAGCGTTAAAAAAATAGTGTCACCTATCAAAATGACGATACTACTTTTTTTATGCTTGCGTTGTCGTCAGTATGACCAACTCGTCATGACTCCCTCCCCATACTCTCTTTCCCCTAATTTATAAATTACATTCACCCCTCCCACCACAAACAAGATTAGTAAAAAGAAATTACTATCTTTTTGCATTCATTTGTTTGAGAAAGATCGAAGTCTCCGAATGCAACACAATTTTAAGGGATTGTAATTCTTTTAAAAGAATTATTTTTTATTTGATACACTGAAAATTTTAAATATAAGATAATGTCCAATAAACATGGTATTGTTATGAATATCTTATTAAATGGATGTCCATCATGATCAAGATAAAGTTTTAATGTACTTTAAATTTAAATAGTTATTAGAATTAGATATCTACTTCTTTCATACTTCTTATGCCTAAAAATAGAGACTCTGATAAAGCATTGTAAATCATCCATTTGATTCATAAAGTACATTCTCTAATATTGCTTATATATTTTCTTTGTTCTTTATTCTCTCCATCTTTCTTTATTTTATAACATGTTATCAGCATGATGATTCTCTATTTTTTCAAAATCTTTCGAAGTCATTCCACAAATCAAATTCCTTTTCACCTTAAACATTCTCCCTTACAACTTCATCTTCAGGATGTTGAAAGATTCAATCTTAGAATGGATTATGGTTCTTATTCCTGATCTTTGATTTATAATTGTACAAGCAAGGGTAAAGAATAGATCATTTGTCAAGGTGATGACAATGATGTTAGAGATCTTCAGGTATATTTTACTATATTTTATTTATTATTTCATATTTATTATAATTGAAGAGTAATTATGACAACATGAAGAGATAGATTCTAATTTAAAATCCACGTATGTTTGGATGGTGATTATGAAATAAAGAATCTATTGAGACGTTTATAAGTTCGTCCTAGTAAATCTATTGCATTCCCCAAAGTGAATGTAAATATAAAGAAAATAAAAGATATACTCATGGACCACTAAAAGTGAGAATATAGTAATAAATAAGAGAACAATGAGAGTTCTCAAGATAACTTTTCAAATAGTAAAGATAACTTATGTTATCAATGTGATATGAAAGATTATTGGCCACATATGTGGTGTATGCCCAAATATTTTGTTTCAGTTAATATTCTTTGAGGAATGATATGAAAATGTAGTAATGAATTCTATCATTACAGATAGAAAATATTTATCTTATTTGGTATTGAAACAAACAAATATTATTCCAATATTTGATAGTACAAAATTAGTTGAAAGCTCCAGAAGAGCTAATATATCACTATTTAAAAAGCACAAAATTTGTGATGGTTAATACATTACTTTTAAAAGTTATTTGTAATGGATCTCATATTGAGATTGTGAATGAGGAAAATATTATATTTCATATGAATAAAAAGGGGATTGGGTTATTAATTTATATTTATTTTATAATCTTTGTGATATTCTTTTGTCATCATCCCTATTAAAGGGTTGAAAACAAAATATTTGGCTGTGACAGATATATTTATGAGCAGTAGAATATGATAATTCTATCTAAAGCTTACTATGGTTGGATGTACCTAAAGTTGCAAGTTTTTTTAAAAACTGTGGGTATAACTCTACAGTATTCAGAATATAAAATTAAGTGGTAAAATATTACTAATGAGAACTTACAAGAGAGAAAACTTATGTATGAAAAGTCATTGGTTATGCACCTATTGTACATCTGGAAAATGAGATCCACTCCTAAAGTTTGCTATTAATAGATTTTTGGGCACTTAAAGATTTTGGCATATTCTTTGAAACGAATACTACATATAATTATTTGGAAATTATATTTATTGACTTGGTGGCATTGTAGACTTCACATTGATTTAGACATTTCCAATAGTAAATGTCATAATAGTACTTATATATGGATACAAATTAAAAGGAATGATAATAAAATTATCAATTTGTTACAATTTAGTACAATTGAAACACATGTTAAAGTAAACTAGAAGTTTACTAACACAAATGTGTTTACTACTTGATGTGACAGTTAGACCATCCTGGGTCGTATATGATGCGAAAATTAATTGAGAATTCATATGGACATCCATTAAAGAACCAAAAGTGTAACGCCCTAAATAATTTATTTCTATTTCTATAAATACCTAATACAAATATGTATTTGCTTTAGTGGTTAGGTGTTCTAGGTATGTGTATGAGATCTGGGGTTTAAGTTTTACATTTGCAAATTTTGTTATTTTTCTAATCCTAGCCCTATCCTTGGTGGGTTGAGCTATATTTATATTTAGTAAACTCATATTAGAATGAGCTTACTGGTTCGAGTGGTAAGGAGTTAGTGTGTATGAGGTCTTATGTTCGAATTCCTGTAGGAGCGAGGGTGTTATATATATTTTTTGTTTTGGTTGGTTGAGAGAGTTTGAGTGGTCTTGAAAGTCTGAGTTGGTTGGGTTGTTAATGGATGTAATGGGATTGTAATGAAAGTGGTTTTTATTTTATTTTAAATTTTTTTCAAAATTCCTCTCTCTTTGTAGGAAAAACTGACGTCAATTTTGTTGTCTTTCTCTGCTCTTTCGTTCTTCTTTTCTTTTTGTTACTTCCTTCTATTTTGTTTGCAATCTATTGTCAAATCTCTATATCTTGGTTTTCTATTTTCCTTTGGTTGTTTGGTAAATGGGATTTTAGTGTTTCTATAGCTTTCAATTTCTAAATTGTCGGTTAGAACCTTATTTTCTGTTTTGGCAAGATGGTGTATAGTTAAGGGTTTAATCTTTGTGAATGTGTGTTGCGTAGGAGAAGACCGTGAAGCAGGGAATTGTACTTTAGCGGTTTAGTGCGCGTTAGAGGTGATGTGTCGTTGGTGGTAAGTCAGTTTCGTGTTGACTCTTGTGTCGAGTTCGTTAATCAATCTGCTAAATCAATGTTAGGTACTCTGTTTTTAGGTTTCGGAAGGCTCGGAATTATTTTTGCATCAAAACTGTGCTAGATGTGTATCCTAAACATGAAAAATTGATGTTCAGTGAAAGCCAAAAAAAGGCACTGTCGGCGCCACACGGGTGTGTGCTCGGCTGTGTGGGTGGCCGTATGCGAGACATGGCCGTGTGTCTGACAAAGGTGTGGTCGTGCACAAGACATGGCCTGTGATGGTGTGAGTGTGGCTGTGTGGTCCATACAGGCTAGGCCAGATTGGGGGTATTGGCCACACGGGCAAGTCCAATCTGGGTGTATATGCTTTGGGCCCATAATTTTAAAATTTTTCTTAGGGTCACACGAGTCGTTCCGATCGATTATAGGCCTACCGTATGGTCAGTAAAGGCTAACCAAACCCTAAATTATGTGATCTGATATTCTGACAGTCTGCTCTGGGTAGGACACCGTTATACATGTCTGATTATTCTGATATATATATATATGATATCTGTATGCATGCATATATCTGCATTTATGATTGGGGTGGGAATCGTATATGTGGAGGAAGTGATCTGTACGGCGACCTTTCGCCTATATTCTGGCAGCGTGATTGCATATTATCTGTTATGTGTTGTATCGACACTATATAGTGTATAGGGATGGATGAGTTTTTTTTAACCCCACATGGTTTGATGGGATGGTCGGAGTTTATGTATAGAGGACGGGGGTAAGATTATATATATTTGTTCTGCATATTTGATTCTGTTATCTGTATTTGTAAAGGACTTAAGTCTGAATCTAAATCTGACTGTATATGTGATTTCTGTATGTATAGCATGTCTATTTTTGTTAAGTTACACACTGAGTTTACGAAAACTCACATCTGTTTGTCTGTTCTGTTCAGGTAATCCACAGACCTAAGCAGATCGATGCAGTGGAGTCTCGCGGTGACCACTCGACTATGAACTGACTTTAAATAAAGATTTTATTTAATTAAAGATTATTTCTGGGAGTTTTGTAATTAATGGACTCTCCGGACTGTTTGATTTTATTTTGGATTTGGGTTTTCGATATAACACTTTATTTGAGACGGCTAGCTAAAAACATGGTTTTTACTAAAACAAAGGTTTTCTGAAAATATGAACGAGATTTTCAAATATAACGATTGCTATGACTTCTGTTGTAAATTATGTTTTGGTAAATGAATTAATTAAATAACGTTTTCGATAATAGTTATAAAACCTAAATGATTTATTGAAATGACTCTGTTTTCAAACCCTTATTTGTGACATCTCCAAATTTGGCCACAGCGTCTAGGCCAGGTTTGGGATGTTACAAAAAGTGTTTTTAATTTAAAGAATTCTCATTTGTTACTTGTTCTCAATAAAAATTGGTTCTTAGAGACTCACTAGCTAAAGTTGAGATTTAATGTCTTGCATTTTGAAATAAATATGGGCCCATTCATCCACCATGTGGATGGTTTTGATATTATATGATTTTGGTAGATGCATCTACAAAATAATCACATGCGTTATCAATTCGCAACATGTCCTTTGATAGATTGCTTGTTTAAATGATTAATTTCAGATTATGCAACTAAAACAATTCATCTTGCTAATGTTGGTGAGTTTTACATCCCAAGTTTTCAATGATTATTGCATGTCAATTGAGACAAAAGTTGAACATCCTGTAGCTCATGTTCACACACAAAATGATTTAGCTGAATTGTTTATCAAATGCCTCCAACTAATAGCTAAGTCATTACTTATGAGAAAAAAACTTTCAATTTCAGCATGAGATTGTATTGATTTACATGTTATACGCATTAAGCCAATAAATTATAAATACTCCTCATTACAATTGATTTTTGGTCAAAAGCCAAATATTTTCCATTTTACAATTTTTTGATGTGTGGTATATGTTGCAACTGCTCCACCATAACGCACAAAGATGGGTCATTATAAAAGATCGGGAATCTATATTTATATGAGTCTCCTTATAATATTTTTGAGCTATTAATTCGATATTTAGTTATGACAAGTGTTGTCAATTTTCCCAACATTAGAGGAAGAGAATAAAAAGCTGGTTTAATAAAGTATTTGAAATGAATTATCAATGTCTAAGATCCTCGTACAAAGCAATGTGAACCAGAAGTTCAATAGATAATTCATTTTGCAAATCAACTGTCAGATTCATTAAATCTCACATACTAGCTGAAAATGCTGCAATACAAATTGATGTCCTAATAGGGCAAACTGTCAATGCAAAAGAAAGTAATCCATGCATGAAGTGTAACAGCCCAGTTTAGACCCTATTCAAAAAAGTGGTTTTGGGACCACAAATCATAGTCAGAAAAATATTCTAATATTATTTTTGGTGTCTACAGCATGTTAATTTATATGTGTAAAAATTTCGTGTGAAAATTTTATCGTTTGTGTGCTCGATTTAATTAAAAGGACTTAATTGCGTAAGTTGTAAAAGTGGCTATCTA
This sequence comes from Gossypium hirsutum, assembly GCF_007990345.1. Classification (NCBI taxonomy): domain Eukaryota; kingdom Viridiplantae; phylum Streptophyta; class Magnoliopsida; order Malvales; family Malvaceae; genus Gossypium; species Gossypium hirsutum. The sequence goes on from NC_053429.1 coordinate 6,409,997, forward strand.
ATTGTTAAAGTGCTACATTGTTATTGTTTTTATAATGTGGGCTCCTTATGTTGATATTTGACCATTGAATATTAGTATGGATGGTTCTGGACATGAGTTATAATGTTTTCATATTATTTTATAAAGGTTAAAATAGTAATTAATATATTAAAATGTAGTTAAATAAAATAAAACATAAAACCATGCATTATGTTCATCATCTTTGTTGAATCCTTAAAGGAAAAAGAAAAAAAATAAGCTAGCTACATTCGGCCTTGTCCAAGCTTAATTCAAGGTTAGTTTTTGTTAGGTTTTTGATAATTTTTACGTTTTTGATATCGTTACTTCGAGTACTAGTTAGCCCATGCTTGAATTTTTTTATTTTGATGATGTATTCATGAATTGCCATTGTCGATAGCTTGATGGTTTTTGTGTTTGATGATGAAAAATAAATATATGTTGTTAGATTGTCAAGTTTAATTAAGTGATTTTTGATAAAAATGTCTATTTAGGACTAAATTGTAAATTTTGTAAATTGAGGGGTCAAAATGTGAAATAAATGAAACATATGGGCTTATATGGACTAGGGTTAAATTCAGCCTAATATGGGTGTATTCAAATTTTGAATATTTTGTGTTTTGTGAAATAGGGACTAAATTGTGAAAAATGTGAAATGTCAGGGGCAAGAGTATAATTTTCCCATTTATGTGTTTTTGGATGAATTTGATTGAATATTTGATTAAATAAGTTTAATTTATATTAATTTAGATCAAGAAAAGAGAAAATCGGATTTGAATCGAGGGAAATCTAAAGTTGTTAAATAGTTGACTCGGTCTGTTCGTCTTCGTACGAGGTAAGTTCATAAGTAAATAAATGTCGTTAAATTCGATTGTATATATATCTTATTTGTGCCAAATTGAATTATCACTTGTATATGTATGTTCAAGCCAAATTTGTATAAGTACGGGAGAAGTATTTACGGGCCTGAATTGATCAAGTTATGATGTCCCAAAACCCCGTACTGTAGCACCCCAAACCCGGCCTAGAAGTTATGGCCGGATCCGGCATGCCACATCAAAAACGTAAAAAAAAAATTCCATTCTAAGTCTAGAAAATCGTACTTGATGTTCAAAAGATTAATTCATTAAGGGTTAAAGTGAATGGAAGCTGTGCACCAGGTAGGAAACTGGAAAAGAGGTGGTGAGTCCATCGGACTGCTTAAGTACCAAGCTCCCTTTGGATCCAATCCTAGACATGCATACCGCCATTGCCACAACTTAACATCATGGATATTTCTAGGAAACCGATTTTGATTAAGTCATTTTTAGGAAAAGTGATTAATTTTGGAAAATAATTTCATTGCGGAAGCTTTGCTTGTTGTTGTATTATTTTGAAATCAATTGTTGTTTTTTGAAAACGCACCCTAAAGCTATCCAATTTCAACAGTTAAAATAAGTAATACATATCTTAGTAATACATATTAAAACCATCAAAAATAATTAAGCGGCCTTATTATATTTTAAAAAACCCAAAACTTCAAACGTAAATAAAAGGATGTCCAGTTCACTAGAAGAAAATCAAACTTTCAGTACGGGTGGCCACTCCGAATTCCCTCACAGCTCCAAGCCCACTATGGTTGGGGATTTCCTGCATGGATGAAAATAAAAGGGGTGAGTTTGGGGAAACTCAGTGTGTAAGGAAAACCCATTCAAAGCCCAAGTCAGCTCAAGCCCATTGGGCCTAAGCCCATTCAGGTAATAGTGGTACTGGACCAGAGCCCTTTTCAGATTACAATAAACTGGGCCTTAGCCCCTTATTCAGATAACAGTATGGCCCATAGGCCCATTTTAAAATACATGCAACATCAATAACATATGCAAGCCCATTTGGGGAGACTACTCAACCCACCAACCACTACACTCCACCCGTACCAGCCCTACACTCCATGTGGGGAATAGCTCAACCCACCCAGCCCAACACTCCACAGTTGCAGCCTTGCTGCTCAGTTAACAGTAAATTGAGGCAAAGCCTCCAGTACGTGGACAAGCCACTTTCAGTACTTCCTCCATCAATATCCCAATCCCATGCATCAGATAATAACAACATGGCATGCAGTAAATAGCAACAGTCAAACATGCATTTAGGTCAATTTAACCCTAGAGGTATTTCGGTAATTTATCTACTAGGGGTAAAACTGTAAATTTTCCACTTTTAAAGGTATTTCAGTAATTTATCTATTTTAGGGTTTTTCATGCATATTCCTACCTTTCACGTACTAACAGAATCACTACCGAGGGTTCTTACCGAATTGGGCCCGTTGGCCCATCATTCCAAATTTTAGCCCATTAAGCCCAAAAATATCGAGGGCACAGAAATCATGCACTTTGCAGTCCAAATTTTGCAGCTTACCAAAAAATTAATCGATTTACCTCACAAGCATTCGCACACTCGCAAATCTACAAAATACCGGTTTTCGGCATTTCGGCTTTTCGACTTTTGCCGATCTAGACTAAGAAAGAGGGTGTTAGTTACACACCTGTTTGCGACGATATGCTGACGAGATCCACACACGAACCGCCTACAATTGGATTACTAACACGTTAATCTAACTATTCAAATACAAAATACGTATTAACCCCTTACAATATTCGGCCAACCACACCTACAGATCATAGTAAGCTTATAAGAAATCAATAAGCAACTCATTAACAAATTTTTGTCAATGTTTACCACATAATCATAATCACTGCAAGCTGTCTTCCTGAGCAACAGTCACTAAATTATTTATAACTGGATCTACGAAACTCCAAATCAAGTTCCGTTAATTTTCCCTGAAAATAGACTCATATATCTTCTATCCATAAAATTTTCAGAATTTTTGGTTTAGCCAATCAATACCAGATTTTTCTCAAAGTTTCCCATGTTTCACTGTTTGACTAATCTGACCACTCTTCATTACGAATCAAATTTCTCATTGTACAGAATTCAAAATATGTTCTTGTTTATTTCATTTGAAACTAGACTCAGTAAGCTTTAATTACATAATTTATTCAGCTTCTAATTCTTCTCCCACAATTTATGGTGATTTTCCACAGTCACGTTACTGCTGCTGTCCCAAGCAGATTTATTACCAAATCACTCTTTCACACATACCTTGCATGCATGTTATTTAAACATGTATATCACCAATCAATCATCACATATCTATGATTTTACTTAAGTATAATCTCCATTTCATCATTTTAAAGCACAACATGTTAGCTGATTTTTCCCTTTAACATCTAAGGCACATGCATGCTCATTTGTTTGGCTCAACTTCACCTATCTTCCATTTTTCATCAAAAGAACATGAAACAACAACCATTTCCTTCATTTTAATTCATGACTAAATGTTCACAACACAACTAAAAATCAAAATATACTTCAAGAGTTAAGGTAGAATCAAGAAGAACTCATGAACCTCAAAATAGAAGCAAGGTACCAAGAACTTACCTTCAATTTTCCTCCTCCTAATGACCGAATACTCAAGAGCTTTCTCCTCTCCTTTCTCTTCTCTAACTTTCCGCTATGATGAACAAAGATGGACAAAACTTTGTTCTTTTCACCCCTTTTTGTTTTAATAAAACTTCATATCTCATCCATTTAATTCTTTAATACAAAAGACATGAAATTCTTATCATGAAACATTTACCTAACCCATTATCATGGAACATTTACCTAACCTATTATCAATTTGTATCAATTTTTACCATAAATTATGGATATCAAGTGTACATTTTGTCTACAACAACATGATGGCTGGCCACTTCATGTAAAATGGGAGGTTTGTCATGCAAATCCTCCTATTTTGCACTCCTATTTATTTGGCCACTTCAATTTAGCCTATAGCATTTTCAAACATTTTCACATAGGTCCTATTTCATAATTTCACTCACAAATGACAAAATTAAAGCATGAAATTTTTCCAACAATCACAGAATTCCCGAAAATTGAGCGTTACACGTACGAACCTTAGGAATAGTTAGGATACATATGTCATGACATAGGAATCTGATATGTGATTCGTGTAAGACCACGTCTGGGATGTTGGCATCGATTTGTGATTTTCGTGTAAGACCCTGTCTGGGACAGTGGCAGTGATATGTGATTACATGTAAGACCACGTCTGGGACGTTGGCGTTGTACAAGCTTTTCGACTATCCGAGCATCTTTATTAATCCTGAATGGTTCCACGAGAAATATTAAGTAAAGATCAAATGTGAAATCGAGCTAAAAGGTCAGGTATGTGCTAAGTTTAATGGTTGAGAAAATAAGGTAAATGTGTACTTATGATTTATATATGATATATGCATTATAAAGTGAGAATTATTTATGTTATGATTATATGTACATTCGACCACTGACATTATATGGTTAATGATTATGAGATAATGATTGAGTTGGTAAGCATAATTCATGTACACAAGGTTATAATTTGTTTGGTTCTGTTTAGTTTAATTGAATTATGTATATTATTGAAATGTTTTATTTGCTTATGACTTACTAAGCTATTTAAGCTTACTGTGTGTGTGTTCGTTTGCTATTTTATAGATTTTGGAAGCTAGTTACGAGCTCAGGGATCGTTAAGGAAATCCGTCACATATCGTTCGTTATTTCGGTATTTTAAAAGTTTGAACTTTGAACTTATGGCATGTATAGGCTAGTATTTGTTTTGGTCGATTTTGGATTTGTATATATATATAGCCATGCGAAAATGGCTTGATCATTATGCTTATGTTCGATTATATTTGATCATGGTTTATGCTCATTTTGGTAAGTATACTTTATGACGTATATGAATGGTGTTTGGTTTTATGTCTTGACTCGAGTAATTATATGAACAACTTACATCTAGCTCATTTAATAAGCTTGGTATATGGATTTGATTAGGAATTGTGGTTAGTCTTGTGATTTGGCTTTGTAATGGAGTAAGTGATGAATTTATAACCGATTGTATAATGGTTAATCTAATTCATTTGTAATGGTTAATTTGGTTTGTGTCCTATAAATATAGATGAAGATTATAAGTTATTTATGAAATGATATTGGTGATTAAATTATAGATTGAATGTTGGTATGTCATTATTTGCATTTAGCTATTTAGATTTGATTGGTGATGGAAAATTACAAATATGTTCTATGATTGTTTTAATTTGATCAGAGGAGTTTTAACTTGAGAACCGAATATTTGATTAATGAATCGGTTGTGCAAGTGTTCTTTGGTTGATTATAAAATAATAATATCTAGATATGATTACTAGAATGCCGAATAAGCATGTTATGTTTTATTATTAGTGATAGCAATTGTTTCAAATTGAAATGGTAAAATGTGCATAGACTTTTAGGTTCAAAAGTTATATTTGGCCATTTGATGATAGTTGTTAATGACTCATTTTTGGTGGGCTAATAAGTTGTATGCCTTTATTTGATATATGTGTTTTAAAATGGTCGATTTTGATATAGTAATATGCGCATGAAACTTTGTAATAAGTAAGAAATATATTTGACCATTTAGTAATGATTGTTAATGTTTCATGTAGAAAGGATTAATAAATGGATGTGCTTTAGTTTACAAAATGATGTGTTTAGTAATTATTCTAAGGAATCAAATGTATACAAGTGAATGGTTTGATACATGCTAGATATTCGAAATGTTATAATCTTGATTAAGTTCTGGTTGTTAAATGTCATAGTTGAAGAGGACATTTGGATCGAACATGAATTTTATTTTTAATGTAGGACCTAAACGGCTTGATGTATATTTGTTGCTTCGAAACATTAATTAGATATTTGGTTATACTTGGTTGGTTTTTGGAAATCAGATATGCATGTCTGGTTTATATGAACTGTTGACTTGTGGCTATTTTAGTTGTGAAACTTTTATAAAGAAGATAATATTATTTTTTTGTATGTTTAGAAATGAATGACTGTTTTGGACTGTGTTTTGGTTGATAATGTCTCGTAACCCTAATCTGGCGACGGATGTAGGTTATTAGGGGTGTTATACAAACATTCAAGATGGTCATATAATGGAGGCGAGGGTTCCTGAAGAGATCCATGACATAATTGATTATAAAACTCAAGAAGAGATTCAAGTATCTAAAAGTGGAAATGAAAATGATGAAAATAAAGAGATCTTAATAAGTTATGACAATACGAGAAAAAGATGGAACAAAAAAAAAGTAATTATCGATAACAATTTTTCTTATAATATTTCTATTAAAATAATAAAAGAAAATAAGGATCTTGAGCCTAAATCTATTAAGGAATATAAAAAATAGAAAATATTGGCCAAAATGGAAAGATGCAATTCAAGTAGAACTGAGTTCACTTTTTAAACGTGAAATTTTTGGACCTGTAGTCTAAACACCTAAAGGTGTAAAAGCCAGTAGGATATAAATGGGTATTTGTGTGAAAATAAAAATGAAATTGATGAAGTCGTAAGATATAAAGCTCGCCTTGTAGCACAAGGATTTTCACAAAGGCCCGACATTGATTATGAAGAGACATATTCTCCTGTGGTGGATGCAATCACGCTTAGATATCTTATTAGTCTGGCAGTACGTAAAAAACTTCACATGCATCTAATGGATATTGTTACATCCTATTTATATGGTACACTTGATAGTGAAATTTATATGAAAATCCCTGAAGGATTTAAAATCCCGAAAAGATATAAAGTTTCTTGAGAAAATTGCTCGATCAGGTTAAAGAAAAGTTTATATGGAATAAAATAATCTAGACATATGTGGTTCAATCTTCTTCAAGAATACTTGTTAAAAGAAGGTTACAACAACGATCCAACTTGTCCATGTGTCTTTATAAAAAGGTTTGGATCAAATTTTGTTATAATTGATGTTTATATTGATGGTCTAAATATTATTGAAACTCCTAAAGAGTTTCAAATACAATAAATTGTTTAAAGAAAGAATTTGAGATGAAAGATCTTGGAAAAACAAAGTTTTATCTTGGATTACAAATCGAGCATTTAAAAGATGAAATTCATGTTCATTAATCAACTTATATGGAAAAGATATTAAAGAAATTTTACATAGATAAAGCATACCCATTAAGTACTCTAATGGTTGTACGATCGTTAGATGTGAATAAAGATCAATTCCATCATTACGAGAATGATAAAGAGTTTCTTGGTCATGAAGTGCCATATCTAAGTGCCATAGGGGCATTATTGTATCTTGCAAACAACACAAGATCTAATATAACTTTCATTGTAAACTCGTTAGCAAGATTTAGTTCTTTTCCAACATGTAAACATTGGAATGGAATTAAACATGTATTTAGATATTTCAGAGGGACTATTGATATGGGGTTATTTTATTCAAATGATTCAAAATCCCTATTAGTTAGCTATGCTGACGCTGGATACTTATTAGATCCACATAAAGGTTGATCTCAAGCAGGATATTTATTTACATATGGGGGTACTGCCATATCATGGCGTCAACAAAGAAACATTACTTGTTATTTCTTCAATCATACAAAAAAATTGCAATGCATGAGGCAAGTCGAGAGTGTGTTTGGCTAAGGTTATTGACCTAACATATCCAGAAGATATGTAATTTGCCTTTATAGGAAAAGATGTCAACTATCTTATATGAAGATAATGCAGCATGTATAGCTTAATTGAAGGGTGGTTACATCAAAGGTGATAGAATGAAACATATTTCACCAAAATTATTATTCACACATGATCTTGAGAAAAGAGGTGATATAAATGTTCAACAAATTCGTTCTAGTAATAATTTAGCAAATCTTTTTACTAAGGCATTGCCAACTTCAACATTTGAAAGACTATTACACAATATTGGGGGGAGTCTAAAAACAAGTTGTACTCTTTTCCTTTAACCAAGGTTTTGTCCCATTGGGTTTTCCTGGTAAAAGTTTTTAATGAGGCAGCTTGTAATAGAAGATTGTGTACTCTTTTTTCTTCATTAGGTTTTTTATCCCACAAGGTTTTTCCTAATAAGGTTTAACGAAGCACATTATCTACCAATAGACTTCCAATAGGGAGTGTTATGAATATCTTATTAAGTGGATGTCCATCATGATCAAGATAAGGTTTTGATGTACTTTAAATTCTAATAGTTATTAAAATTAGATATCTACTTCTTTTATATTTCTTATGCCTATAAATAGATACTCTGATGAAGTATTGTAAATTATCCCTTTGATCAATAAAGTACATTCTTTATTAATTTCATATTTTCTTTGTTTTTTATTCTCTCCGTCTCTCTTTATTTTATAATAGGTACATCTTTTAAAAAAATTATAAATATAATTATTTAATACTAGAAATTTTATCATATGCATATGCTTATGAAAATCACATATTTAGAATATAGATGTGTGTTTAAAAATAACAGATAATAAATAATAAAATGTATAACTTGAAATTAAAAATCTATTTGAACAACACAGAGTAATTGAATAAAAGTGTAATTAAACTCTCTTATGATTACAAAGAATTTGAATTCTCTATGTCATGTTTGGTAGTGCAAATTGTAACCATACGGTTACATAATTTATATTTTTAAAAAATATTGACTACTATAAAATATTTATTAGTATTATAAAATAATTTCTAAACAAGTAACAAAAAATTAAATCAAATCATTATATATATTATTTTAGTCTAAAAAAATAGTTGATAATACAATTATTAATAAAAATTAAAAGAAAAATAAACATCATATGTAAATTTTATTTAATTATTCTAGTGCATATTTGTGGGTTATTTCCTTTTTAATATTTAACATATGCAAATTGAATCTGCATCCTATACAATTTATTTCAGTGCATATTTGTTGAGCTATTCCATATAATTCAAGTTATGAAATATGCAACATGTTAGTACGATCTACTCTTTTTTTTAAACTATACTAAGATGATGTTAATATGAAAATATTCTTATCTAAACTACATTAAAGAGTTCGTGAGCTATTTATGATGGTTATGTCTAGCACCATTATCTCAAATGGTATCATATTCTATAATATGGTGCAATAAAACTTTTTGTATTTGTATAATTAGCATCAACCATATAATATTCGAGTTCACAATTTAAATAGTCTGTAGCTTTAATTACGAAAATTTATATAAACTTAATTAGGAAAAAGACTTTATGCTAGGTTGTATTTCTTACGTAAATTAAGTAAAAATAATATAATTGTTCAATAACTTTCATAACTGTTCTTATAAATAATATAAAATTTTTCCAAGTTATTTTTTTTATAAATAAGTTATGATAAAAAAACTATAATATTTTTTTATGAATAAGTATATTATTTTTATAATATATAACATGAGTACATAAATAAATTATGTTCATACTTCTTAGCCATAAAATTTTTATAAATAGATATATTATGACACTTTTATAATATAAATTATTTTTTATATTAAACTTTTTTGTCATAAATTTAGAAACTTTTTAAGTTTTATAATATACGATTTTTTTATAATTTTATAAAATATACGAATTATTTATATAATGTAATTTTTAGGATTTATAATATAAGAAATTTTTTGTCATAATCATTCCAAACACTTATTCGTGCTCATACTTATAATATAGTTTTATAATTTGTATAAAAATAATATTTTAAAATTAATTTGAGTGTAACCCTAAGAATTGGAAAGCATAATTGAGTGCTCCAATTACACTCAATTTGGTAGGACTCGCATGTCACACTTGTGTAATTACAAGTAATTACATTCAAATTTAATTATTAAGTGATTTTCCAAACAATACTTAATTAATCATAATAACACATGAAATATATATGATATTAAAATAAAAAATAGATTATACTATTAATAAAAAATAGATTATTAAACACATAAATAATCATATAAACAATACGAAATGCATTACAGTTATTTATCATAGTTTTGTCATCAATTGTGAGTTAGTGTCAAGTTAACTATTGTAACATCAATTCAATTAACAATATTATTAATCTATGCAACTGATGGAGATAATAAATTGTGCATATTAAAATAAAGAGATATATAAAACACATCAAAATGAAACTTTGGTTGAATGGTAAATTTAAGGTTTTACTAATTCAATTGGTGAGCATTCAAATCTCGCTAAATATATATATATATATATTTGGTTTTTTTTTAAATTGAAAAATCTAAAATACCTTCGAATAATATAACTCAATTAATTTACGAAAAATATTTTCATAATTTCCTTAATCAAGTTGATGTTCAGTGACTCATGACACTAACTCAATCAAATGTTTAAATACTAGTATAGATTATATAATAACTTAAATTATAATTTGAAATAAAATATTAATTTCATGAAATAAAAATATTTTATCAAATGATAAAAAATAATTAAAGGCATATATTCGTGAGATAAGAACTAGTTACAATAACATAGCTAAGATTTTCTACATATTTTATTTATTAATTATTTTTATCTATACTATTATTTAAGTGTTTTACTGAGTTGGTGTCATTTTCAATAGAGTCACCAACTCGGTTAAGAAATTACGAAAATGCTCTTTCATATTTAAAATAAATTATACTATTTAAATGTATTTTAGTCTTTTTATTTTAACAAAAAAACCAATTAAAATATGTATATTGCAGTAAGGGTGAGCAAAATCCAATTCAATTAGAAAAACTCAATAGAAAATTCAAATTTTGAATTAAATAATTCGAGTTATTCATATCAACTCGAATAAAAATTAATTTTTTTTGTTTAACTCGAATATAAATTACACAATTTGATTTATCTAAAAATTCGAATAAAAAGAAAGTAAAACTACGTTGTTTTGATCAATGTTTACATTTTCTAAAGTTAAAATCAAAACCACCAAGTTAAAATGCAAAACTATCTCGTTTTAATAAATGTTTATCTATTAAATTAAAACACAAAATCATTATATTATTTATATAGTTAAATAATCTTGTATTTCGTCTACTAGTTAAATAATCGGTCCATGTAAACGCGATATTGAGTATAAATAATAGAATTTGTTAGCTCGAAATTTTTTAACTCGATTCGATTCAATTCGAAAAAAAAATCAAATTGAGTTTGATTGCTAAAATAGGATTCGTCAACTCGACTAACTCAAAAATTTTTGACTTGATTCGACTCGATTCGATCAAATACTCACCCCTATGTGGTGGGATTTGAACTTATATCAATTGAATTAGTAAAACTTTACTTTTATCACTCAACCAAAAATTCATTTTAAATTATTTTATACATTTTTTTAATATATCCAAATTATTATTTCCGACAGTTGTATTTATCTATACTATTATTTAAGTGTTTTACTGAGTTGAAGTAACTTTTAATCAGGTCACCAACTCGGTTAGTAAATTATGGAAATACCTTTTCATAATTAAAATAAGTTATACTATTTGAGTGTATTTTAGTCTTTTCATTTTAACAAAAAATAATTAAAATATGCATATGGTAGGATTTTAACACATGTAAATTGGATTAATAAAATCTTAATTTTATCACTCAACCAAATATTCATTTTAGAGTATTTTATACATTTTTATTTTAATTTGCACAAGTTATTATGTAACACCCCAAAATTCCTTTTTTGGCTTTTGTGAAAATGTGACACAAGTCTGTGTCTGCTTCAGTGGTTAAGTGTTCTGAGTGTGTGTGTGTGAGATCCTTATGTAACAGCCTAAAATTTTAGTGGTGTCGAAACAATGATTCGAGATCACTAAATCCGACAAATAAGATTATAAAATTAAATAAAAATAATCTTTAGAAGTGAGTGAGATATTAGAAATATTTTAAAATAGGTGAAATTAAAATTTAAAGAGAAATTATTAAATAAATTGAGTCGAAAATGGGGTACTGAGACCTTGATTTCGTAAAACCAAGTCGAAAATAATTTTATAAATATTTATGGAGTGTTATTAATGTGGTATTAAAATTTCATTAGAAAATTTTAACGTTTGGATGGTTAATTAAATAAAAAAGACTAAATTGAAAAAGGTGTAATAGTTGCTAGAAGGATTAAATAGCTCAGTCGTCAAATAAGGAAGGACCTAAGTGTAAATAATCCAAAGGAAGATATTTTGGGCGGCACAAGCAGAGAAAATTCAGAAAAATTGAGGAAATAAGGGCAAAATTGGAAAATTACAAAATTAAGTAAATAAAGATAGGACTAAAGTGGAAATATCTAGATTTCTCTTTATTTTCTTCATTCTCATCAGCCAAAAATGCCATAGGAGGGTTTCTTAAGCTGGTTTTTCATCATCAAGTGAGTAAAATCTTGCCTTTTTTCTTGTAATTTTTGTGTTTTTAAGACTTTTACAACTAGGTCCTACTATCTAATTCATTAGTTTTTTATTATATGGATGATTTTGAAGTTTTCATGGATGAGTGCTAAAATTTTATGATGAATTATCATGAAATTGAAGCTTTAATTTGGTTGTGAGATGATTTATTTAAGTAATTTCAATAGAAATTGATATTTAGGACCTAATTGTGAAAAATGTTGAAATTAGGGTTTAGTGTTGAAATTTTGATTTCTAAAGGTTATGAAGTACTTTAAAATGATAGAATAAACTTTAACTGAGAAAAATCAGCTCAATTGAGAGGTTAATTAAGCAAGGACTAAATTGTAAAAATTGAAAAAATTGGGGTAAATGTGTAATTTTAAAAATTGAAGGATATAAGGCATGAATTGAATTGGAATTGAAGTAGATCCTAGTGAGTAAAAAATTTTATATTCTAGATTAAGAATCAAAAGATAAACGATGAAAAGGAAAAGTTGTCAAATAGTCCCTAAAATATTACAACTTTTACAAATTGGGCAAGGTAAGTTCATATGGTTGAATTGTGTGATTAGCTGTTAAATTAGAAATGATGTGGTGTTATCTACATGCTGCTATTGTATTGTTAATAATGTGAAACACTGTAAAGATCGGATTGAAAGTTCAAATTGAGGAAAACGCAGGATTGAGTACGCTCGTGTTGTGTCAAGTGATGAATTGACGGATAAGACCATGGTTAATCCATGGAAAAATTATGACATATAGGTATGGTATTATCCATACTGAGTTATGACAAGTAGGTATAGTATTATCCATACTGAGTTATGACACGTAAGTATAATATTATCCATACTGAGTTATGATACGTAGGTATGGTATTATCCATACTGAGTTATGACACGTAGGTATGGTATTATCCATACTAAGTTATGATACGTAAGTATGGTATTATCCATACTGAGCTCTAATACATAGGTATGGTATTTCCCATACCGAGTTGTGAAACATAGCTATGGTATTAACCATACTGAGTTGTGAATCGTGGCACTGAGCAAACGACGTACTCAAATCCGTAAATCGTCCCTTAATTTGACATATGTGGGTAAGTGATAGTTGAGGATAAATGTTGAACTATGAATTGATATTTGGGTATTGAGCTCAATTGAGTGAACTCATCGTTTGAAATTGTATTTGGCAAAAATTGAATATTTAATATTATTTATGGAATTGGTTGTGAATGCTTGGCAAGATTGTTATTATGAACCTATGAACTTACTAAGCTCCCAAAGCTTACTTTTGTGTGTTAATGGTTTCTATAGATTTACGTGATATCGGTGGATCGGATCAACACATCGAGAAGCACTATCCAGAGTTACACCGGTAGATTTTGAATAAAAATTTTGATTTATATGGCATGTATAGGACAGGGTTGAAAGATGTAGTTTTGAAACATTGAAATTTGTATGTTTGAATATCTATGCTTTGAAGTTATTTTGGTAAAGTAATGAATGAAACCATTTTGACCAAATTAGGATAAAGTAGTATTATGGTATGTTGGTAGATGAAAAACCTGTGTTTTGGTTGATTTGGTTAATTGGTTTGGACATATTTGTGTATTTGAAGGTCGTGTGCAGGTAGATTATAAAAATGGTGTGAAATGTGTTCTTAAAATGGCCTATTTTCGTCCACACGGGTGGACACAAGAGCGTGTGTCTAGGCCGTGTGTGACACACGATTTTCCCACGGACATGTGCTGTAGCCATGTGTCCCCTACACCTTAAAATTTAAAAGCAGAATGCTCTGAATTAAGCACATAGGCAGAGACACGGGCGTGTGTCTCAGCCGTGTGGGTAACATGGTCATAGACACAGCCATGTGATTTGGCCATGTGAAACCTGTACTTAAATTTTAAAATTTAAAATAACCACATGGCCTAGCACACAGGTATCTGACTTGGCCGTGTGACTTCAATTTGTTCATAGGATGTAAGTCAGAGAGTTACACGGGGTCAGGACATAAGCGTGTGTAATCACACGGCCTGCCCACACGGGCATGTGAGCTATGCATGTGCGAAAAATTTAGTAGTTTCATGAAAATTTCTCTAAGACTCAGAATAAGTCCCGACTCGATTCCAATGTTCATATTGTGCCTCGAGGGTTCATTTAAAGGATGGTTTGAATGTTTTCATTTATGAATGGTAAATTTGACTCGAATTGATTATACATACTTAGTTATCCTTGGTAATACTCTGTAACCCTGTTTTGGCAACGGATACAGGTTAGGGATGTTACACTTATTGGTACCAGAGCTTCGGTTTAGCTAATTCTCAGAATAATTGTGAAGAGTAAAGTGTCAAGAAATACATGCCATATAAATCTGTGATAGTGTGATGTGTATGATCCGATCTAATTCTTGTTATTTTTATATATTATAAAAATGTCAGATAGATCTGAACGTGCTGAACAGGAAGAAGCTAATAGTAGAGTGCAGACTTCGAAACAAGGAACGAATAGTGATGTTCCAATTTCTTTGATGCGAGAACAAGAACTTAAAAACATGATTTATTAAGTTATGAATCAGTGGTATAGGGAGACGATGCAAGAAAGAAGTCAGGCTCAACCACCTCCTCCCCCTACTGTATCACCTGTGGTACCCCCGGTTGCTCCTCCACCTCTTCCGACAACTGAATCCAGTACACATTCTCCGATTGAAAAGCTCAGGAAATTTGGAGCTGAAAAATTTCGAGGTAGATCGAATGATGATTCTGTAAAAGTTGATTATTGGTTACAAAGTTTAGTAAGAATTTTTAAACAAATGGCTTATTCTCCGGATGATCTGAGATGTGTTGTTTCTTTGTTAAAAAAAAAGCCTATAATTGGTGGAAAACTGTGGAAGCGATAGTACTTGAAAAGAAGCTTACTTAGGAATTTTTCCAGAGCGAGTTTAAAAAGAAGTATGTGGGGAAAAGATATCTAGACAAGAAAAAAAAAGAGAATTTCTCAATTTACGACAAGAAAATCAAACGGTGGCCGAATATGAAAGAGAATTTGTATACTTGAGTAAATATGCTCGAGATATCGTACCGACTGAAGAAGAGATGTGTATTAGATTCGAAGAAGGACTGAATGATGAGATAAGAATAATGATCAGATGCGTAAAAATTCAGGAATTTGTTACTTTGTCAGATAGGGGTCAGAAATTGGGAGAGGTGTATAAAAAAAGGTACAAAGAGATAGAAGAAACAGAGAATCATTCAAGTGGAGTTCTTCTAAAATGATCCCGGCTGTTCCAGCTAAAAAGTTTAGAGATGATTCTAGCCGACCTATTTCAACCCCTGAAAGATCAGATAAAAGTAAAACAACTCAGCGAAATGTGGGAGTAACTATTAAACTTGCAACCAGTGTTGGCAGTGTATAGAATTCTCCCAAACCAAGATGCAAAAGAGTGTGGAAGATTTCATAGTGGTGAATGTTGGGACAGAACAAGAGCTTGTTATAGGTGTGGGAGTACTGACCATTTATTCGAGACTGCCCCAAATTGTCAAAAGAAGAAGAGGAATAAAAATAGAAACAAATGGCTACCCCTCAAAAGGGCAAACGTTCGGGTCAAAGTAGTGCAACGGAAACTGTTCGTTCGGGAATGAGAGATTTTGCTGCTCGATCAGAAGCTCGAGGACCTACACGTTCATATGCTATTCGAGTAAGGGAATAGGCTTAAGTCCTAGATGTAATAGTTGGAAATTTCTATCTTTTTGATGATTCTGTGTATGCATTAATTGATCCTGGATCTACACATTCTTATATTTACACTGCATTTGTAACATCCCAAAATAGGGCGTAGTCGGAATAATAGTTTTGAGATCACAAATATGACGTAAAAATATTTGTTTTATGATTATTTTGAGGTTTAGGACATGAAAGCATACATGTGTGAAAGTTTCATGAAGAAATTCTAAGTATAAGGTGTTCAATTGGAAATTTGGGACCAAATTGAATAAATTGTAAAACTTGGGTTCTAGAATCAATTTGTATGAAATTGCTTTGGATTATTAATTAGGAGGTCTTAAATATAAATTTGCCCAATTTTTAAGTTTTTGGACAAAAATGGGCATGCATGGAAAATTTTAAAAGTTTAGTAAAAAGAGGCATTTTGGTCATTTGGTAATAAAATTAATAAAAAGGGAAAATGAAAGCTAAAAATCAGCCATCTTCTTCCCCGTAGCTGCTGAAATTTGTATGTTCTCCATAGCTAAGGTTTCAACATTTTCAAGCTCAATAACCCCGAGAGACCAATTCCGGAGGTCGACCGAGGAAAACAAAAGGTTTCAGAGTAACCGAAATTCAAATTCGAAACGGCTACCAGGTAAGTTCATGTAACTCAAATGTAGACTATTTTAAATACATTAAAAAAATGTATATTCATGTATGAATAATAATATTGATATTCGTTGTGATATAATTTATGAAAAATATTATGTTGATGAAAAGTTGATAAATTGTCCCAGTTGAATAAAAAGGATATCTGACGGATTTTTAGGAAATGAACTGACTGTAAAAAGGATCTAGACCAGACGGGTGATCCTAAAGTGATCTAGCCTCCCGAAGAATATGTGTGCTGAAATGGATTTAGCCCGGACGGGTAATCCAATTAGGATATGAATTTAGCCTGGACTGGTAATTTAGATCCGAACTCATAGGAGTATATGTCGTTAAAAGGGATTTAGCCTACACTGGTAATCCCAACATTACCCTATGAGTGTACTGACCCAAAATTCATAGGCACCGGAAAAAGTACATTATCGGGCCTCCGTCTTAGTAAATCGAGTTCGAAATAATTACTAGAAATATTTATGAGTCTAGCGATGTGTTTAATTAGGTTTAAATTAGGTGAATTTAGCTTAATTTAGAGTAATTAGTAAAAATGACTAAATTGAATAAAGGATGAAAGTTAAATTGTAGATTAAAAGAAAATGAAGAGGACCAAAATGGCAATTATGCCATTTGTCCTAAATGAGGCGGCATAAGCATAAAAATCTGAGATTTTTATGTGTTAAAATATATATTAAATTATTATTATTAAAAGTAAAGTAAATAGAAAGAAAATAAAGTAAAGAACAAAGAAAAGAAACAGAATAGGCAAACGAAAAGAAGGGGAAGGAAAGAAAGAAAGAAGAAAGAAAAGAAAAAGGGAGAATTAGGGTTTGAAGGTTTGAAAGTTTAATAGGTAAGTTAATTTAGCCCTTTTTACTTAATTTTAATATTTAAAAGCTTTAGAACAAAGTTTTGATGAAATTAAATTAATATTTTGAAAGTTACTAGAATTCTAAATATTGTTCATTTGAATAAAAAAATGAAATAGGGGTTTAATTGAATGAAATTCAAGTTAAAATAGATATAAGGATTGAATTGCAAAGTAAGCTATAAGTTTTGTGTTTTAGGGACTAAATTGAGGAAAATTTCAGAATTAATAAAATATGTTGAAAATTTAATAGTTAAATTTGAGTTTAAATGAAATTTGAATAGACATAAGGTGTGAATTGGTGTTATAAATTTGGTTATTAACATTTTACATCAAAACAGTTTTGGGAAGTAGCAATGGTCTGACTTTGAAAATTCACTAAAAATTGTATAAATTGAACTAGAGGATGAACAAAATATGTAATTAAATATTATTGAGTCTAGTTTCTTATAGTATAAATATTCTAAGCAATGAATTGATGAATCAAGAGATATTTGAAATTTTGTAAGACTGGTTTGGGGTGATTTCGAGATGCCCTGTTTAAACTTTGGAAAATCATTATAAATTGTACAAAAATTATTATGGAGTGTAATTTATATGTGTGAACTCCTTAATGAATCTTGTTTCAAAAAAAGTAAACAAGAACCTTATTCAAGTTCTGTACAATGAGATAATTTATTTTTAGTAGAGAGAGGTCAGAACTGTCAAATGAAATAACAGGGGAGTATTTAATGAATAAACTGTACTAATTGGCTAGACCAAAAATTCTGAAAATCTTATGGTGAGAATATATATGAGTCTAGTTTTAAGGAAAATTTATGGATATTAATTTGGAGTTTCCTAGCTCAAGATATAAATGATTTAGTAACAATGACTCAAGTAGACAGCTTTGAATGAACATATAAGTAAATAGTGGAATTATGTGTATAAAAATGGTTAAATTTGCATGTTTAGGCTCATGGATTAAATTGAATTGTGTTATATTGATGATTAAAAATTATTATTATTTTCGAAGTTAACAAAGAACCCAAGACATCGGCGCACAAAGGAAATGAGAAAGCTATCGAGGATTAAAACAAGAAATTCACGGTTTGTATTACTATAATTCAAATTACTTTTTATTAAATGTTTTATATCAATTCTATATTTAATAAGTGAATTATAAGGTAAGTATTGATATTTGAGTTGAATGAGAATTGAATTGAATGGTGAATGTGTATGTATAATTGAATTGTAAATTGATTTGAATGTGAAAGTTTTAATTGAAAAGTAATCTTGGAATGGAAATGAAAGTGAATTGAGGATAGAAATACCCTATTAACTAGTCGGGCTGAGTCGGATATAATTAGCATGCCATAGGATATGGAAGTGTACGGGATTTGCCAGCTTTACTGATCAGGCACTTTATGTGTCGTATTTCAGGCACCTCGTGTGTCGTATCAGGCACCTCGTGTGTCGTTTTAGGCACTTTATGTGTCGTATACTGATCAAGTACTATGTACCGTTTTAGGCACAATGTGCTGTACTGGTGTGTTTGGGTTGGAATCCGTGTATCCATTAAAGTCCGAAATGTTAATAGGGTGAATAATTGAAATGAGAAGTTCAAATGAATTTGATCGACTGTACTAGTGAATATGAAAGAAATTAAAATTGTGGACTGAAAATTTAGATTGGAAATGAAATGCATGGATTTAAAATGATTGTGGTGATTAAAACCTGGTAAATGTGATTTGTAACTAAAATTGAATAATGGCTAAAGATTGTTTATTTATTGTTATTTAATGATAACTTAAAAAAAAGAATTGTTATTTGATGCTGAGTTCTTATTTTATTTTATTTTAATTGCTATTGCAATTTGAATTATGGTAATACCACTGAGTATGAAATACTCAGCGTACGGTTGTTTCCGTGCGCAGGTTAATAGAAGTCTAGTGTCCTGGTCCAGCATCCGAGTGATCCCGACTTCAGCGTAAAGATTTTGGGTGATGTTTTCTTTCTTAATTGAAAGTGGCATGTACTAGGTGATTTATAAGTTATATAGATATACTTGTAAAGTTAGTTATAAGAATGGTATACCATATTTTGTTATTAGTTTGATAAAATGGTAAATATTATATTATATAATTTGGTATAAGTTGGAATGAAAAAAAATGAATGAAGTTATTAGTTAATTTGGATTAATATTATGAATGTTTAGTTATTAAATGACTATGTTAATGAATTGGTTATGATTTAGATATATTTAGGTTTAAATTGTTTTTGATTGTGTCATTGGTTTGGATTAGGTGGTTTTTGGTTTGAATTTGCAGGGGGTTTTATGTAAAAATTAAGAAGAAATGCTGTCGAAATTTTTGTAAAAAAAATAAAATAAAATAAATATATTTTCCCTGAATACTCGAACAAGTCACGTTTCATTCCACTTTAATACTTGTGTTGGGCTTCGAAAGTCCATTATAGGGACATGATTTTCAATTATACTATGAATGTTATAATAATTGTAAAATATCCATAAGTTGTCTGATATATCCGGTAATGCCTCGTAGCCCTGTTCCGGTGACGGTTTGGGGTTAGGGGGTGTTACATTTGTTAGTATCAGAGCTATCAGGTTTAGCTGATTCTCGGGCTATATTGAGCTCGAAATTGAGTCTAGAAGTACATGCCACTTTTGAGTCGAAATTGAGTCAGGATTTTTGGATGCTGATCTATTTATTTGTTTTGTTTTATAGATTAAAGATGTCGGATGAAAGAATAAATGATGCTGATGAAGAAATGCATACTGGAGAAGAAGAATCTTACGGGTTAGATGAAACTGAATCGGTATCACCTAGTATTAACCCGACGAGAAACCAACCTCCTAGAGTAGAAAGAAGAAATGATAGAGATGATTCTGATACAAATAGAAAAATTGCCGATGCACTACAAAGAATAGTGGAAATTGTTCCTGCTATGACTTCAGTTCCAATTCAAAGACGGGCCCCGATAAAGGAATTGAGAAAGTATGGTGCCAATGAATTTATGGGTCTGAAAGGAGTCGATCCATCTGTAGCTGAAAATTGGATGGAGTCGACTAAAAGAATTTTACGACAATTAGATTGTACCCCCCGAGAGTGTTTGATTTGTGTTGTATCGTTGTTACAAGAAGAAGCTTACTTATGATGGGAATCAGTGGTTCGACACTTACCAAAGAATCAGATAACTTGGGATCTATTTCAGAAAGAGTTTCAAAAGAAATATATCGGAGAAATGTACATCGAAGACAAGAAACAAGGGTTTTTGACGTTACAACAGGGTGACATGTCAGTAATAAACTATGAGAGAGAATTCTCGAGACTCAGTAGATATGCCTCAGAGTTTATTCCAACTGAAGCTGATAGTTGTAAGAGATTTTTACGGGGTCTACGAGATGAGATCAAATTACAGTTGGTATCTCAACGTATTACTGAAATGGTAGACTTGATTGAGCGAGCTAAAATGGTAGAACAAGTGTTGGGCTTTAATAAAAAGACTCAAAGAGTTAGACCAGCTGGGAAGCGTACGGGAACTACCAATTGGAACCCTCAGCCGAAAAGACCAAAAGAATCTCAGGGTGGTTGGAGATTCAGTTTTAGATCAGACAGAGGTGGAAGAAGCCAGGGAAAACAGACGACGGTATCTACTGGTAGTATACGAGGTCCACCTCGAGATGTAGACATTCTAGAATGTGGACATTGTGGAAAGAGACATTTGGGTGAATGTTGGAAATTGACCGGAGGTTGTTTCCGTTGTGGGTCGACGGAGTATTTTGTTAAAGACTGTCCGAAGAATAAAAATGATACTCCTGTCACATCACAGAAATCAGTATCTACTGCTCGAGGCAGAGGTCTAGGTAGAGGTAGTTCGGTTGTTAGAGGAGGAGCTGGTAGAAGGAGCAGTGATATTATTACTCAGCAGTCTGAAGCCAGAATACCAGCTAGAGCTTATGTGGTCAAAACTCGCGAAGAAGACGATGCCCACGATGTGGTAACAGGTAT
This sequence comes from Gossypium hirsutum, assembly GCF_007990345.1. Lineage (NCBI taxonomy): Eukaryota > Viridiplantae > Streptophyta > Magnoliopsida > Malvales > Malvaceae > Gossypium > Gossypium hirsutum. Next base: position 6,431,551 of record NC_053429.1, read on the forward strand.
ATTTTTATTGTATTCTGAGCCTGTTTATGCATTAATTGATCCTGGATCTTCACATTCTTACATTAATTCGAATTTAGTTGAGTTGAGAAAATTAAAATCCGAAATGTCTAAAGTGTCTATTGAGGTGTCGAGTCCGTTGGGGCAAATAGTGTTAGTGAATCAGGTCTGTCTAAGATGCCCGTTGATTATATAGAATAAAACTTTTCTGGTTGACTTGTTAATTATGCCATTTGGGGACTTTGATATAATTTTGGGCATGGATTGGTTATCCGAATATGGGGTGATTTTGGATTGTTACAAAAAGAGGTTCAGTATTCAGACAGAGGATGGGGATAGAGTTGAAGTAAGTGGCATCCGTACCAGTGGTCCGACACGCATCATTTCGGTAATGAAAGCTAATAAATTGCTTCAGCAGGGTTGTTCAGCATATTTGGCATATGTTATTAATTCTGATTCAGTTGGAAGTCAGTGTAGTCAGATCAGGACCGTATGTGAGTTTTCAGATGTATTTCCTGAAGAATTGCCGGGCTTACCACCTAACAGAGAGGTTGAATTTGCTATTGAAGTGTATCCGGGTACAACACCAATCTCTATACCTCCGTATCGAATGTCGCCCACTGAGTTGAAAGAGTTGAAGGTGCAGTTACAGGATTTACTAGATCGTGGATTTATTAGACCAAGCATTTCACCCTAGGGAGCTCCAGTATTGTTTGTTAAAAAGAAAGATGGTTCTATGCAGTTATGCATTGATTATCGACAGTTGAATAAAGTGACGATCAAGAACCGGTATCCGTTGCCTCGTATAGATGATTTGTTTGATCAACTTAAGGGAGCTTCAGTATTCTCAAAAATTGATTTGAGATCTGGGTATTATCAGCTAAAGGTGAAGGAAGGTGATGTGCCTAAGATTGCCTTTCGTACTCGTTATGGTCATTATGAATTTTTGGTGATGCCGTTTGGGTTGACTAATGCCCCAGCTGCTTTCATGGATTTGATGAACCGCATTTTTCAGCCGTATTTAGATCAGTTTGTGGTGATTTTTATTGATGATATATTGGTATATTCGAAGACAGAAGTAGAACATGATCAGCATCTTCGAATAGTTCTACAGATTTTACGAGAGAAACAGTTATATGGAAAGCTCAGTAAATGTGAATTCTGGTTATCAGAGGTTGTATTTCTGGGACATGTAGTATCTGCAGACGGAATTCGAGTTGATCCAAAGAAAATTGAAGCGATTGTCCAATGGAAACCACCCAAGAATGTATCAGAGGTACGCAGTTTTCTAGGTTTAGCTGGGTATTACAGGAGGTTTGTAAATGGATTCTCAAAGATAGCACTACCAATGACTAAACTACTGCAAAAGAATGTTCCTTTTATCTGGGATGACCAGTGCCAGAAGAGTTTTGAGACTTTGAAGCAAATGTTGACAGAGGCACCGGTATTAATATTACCAGAGTCGGGAAAAGATTTTGTCGTGTATAGTGATGCTTCTCTAAGCGGTCTGGGCTGTGTATTGATGCAAGATGGGAAGGTCGTAGCTTATGCATCTCGACAATTAAAACCACATGAACGTAATTACCCGACGCACAACTTGGAGCTAGCTGCAGTAATTTTTGCTTTAAAGATTTGGAGGCATTACCTATATGGTGAAAAATGCTACATTTACACGGATCACAAAAGTCTTAAATATCTTCTGTCGCAGAAGAAGTTGAATTTAAGACAGAAACGGTGGATCGAACTTCTGAAAGATTATGATTGTATTATAGATTACCACCCGGGAAAGGCGAATGTGGTAGCTGATGCATTGAGTAGAAAAGCAGTGGGGGAATTAAGGGCAATATTTGCTCGACTTAGTATTAATGATGATGGAAGCTTGCTAGCTGAATTAAGGGTTCAGCCGATGATGTTTGATCAGATTAGAGCAGCTCAGATGAAAGATGATAGACTATTGAAGAAAAGAGAAATGGTTTAGAATGGTACAACCAAGAGTTTTAGTATTGACGGGCATGATTGTTTGAGGTTTCAAAATTGAGTTTGTGTTCCAGCTACTTTTGAACTAAAAGAGTTAATTCTTCGAGGAGCACATGACAGTGCTTTTGCTTTGCACCCAGGTGGAACAAAGATGTATTGTGGTTTACGAGAATTATATTGGCGGCCTGGAATGAAAAGGGACATAGTTGAATATGTCAGTAAATGTTTGACATGTCAGCGAGTAAAGGCAGAACATCAAGTTCCTACTGGATTACTTCAGCCTATTAGCATTCCTGAGTGGAAATGAGATCGTATTACAATGGATTTTGTTACAGGATTGCCATTGTCAGCAAGTAAAAAGAATACTATTTGGGTAATTGTTGATCGGCTTACAAAATCAGCTCACTTTATAGTTGTTAGAACAGATTGGTCATTGCAGAAGCTCAGAAGTGTATATTCGAGAAATTGTTAGATTACACTGTATTCCAGTGTCAATAATCTCAGATCGAGATCTTCGGTCCACATCGAGATTTTGGAGACAGCTACATGAATCATTGGGTACTCGACTTAACTTTAGTACGGCTTTTCATCCGCAAACAGATGGACAGTCCGAACGGGTAATACAGATATTAGAAGATATGCTTCGGGCTTGTATCATTGATTTTGAATCAGGTTGTGAACGTTATTTGCCATTAGCTGAATTTGTCTATAACAATAGTTTCCAATCTAGTATTCAAATGGCTCCGTATGAAGCATTATATGGTCGAAGGTGTCGATCACCGGTATGTTGGACAGAATTGAATGAAAGAAAAATGATTGGGCCAGAATTGATTCAAGAAACAGAAGAAACAGTTAAGAAGATTAAAGATAGATTGAAAGCAGCTTTTGATAGGCAGAAATCATATGCAGACTTGAAACGGCGAGACATTGAATATTCTGTTGGTGATAAAGTATTCCTCAAAGAATCACCTTGGAAGAAAGTTTTGAGATTTGGCCGAAAGGGTAAGTTGAGCCCACGTTTTATTGGGCCGTATGAGGTTGTGGAAAGAATTGGGCCTGTTGCCTACCGACTAGCTTTACCTCCAGAATTACAGAAAATTCATGATGTTTTTCATGTTTCGATGCTCCAGAGATATAGATCAGATCCTTCCCACATTATTCCTACTGAAAATATTGAAATTCGGTCTGATTTGACTTATGAAGAAGAGCCGGTTCAGATATTAGCTCGAGAAGTAAAAGAGCTGAGAAATAAACGAGTCCCTCTAGTAAAAGTGTTATGGAGGAGTCATAGTATGGAAGAAGCGACTTGGGAACCAGAAGAAACGATGAGAGCACAATATCTTCATCTATTCTCAAGTAAATTTTGAGGACGAAAATTATTAAGGGGGGAGAAATGTAATGACCCAAAATTCACAAACACCGAAAAAAGTACATTATCGGGCCTCTATCTTAGTAAATCGAGTTCGAAATAATTACTAGAAATATTTATGAGTCTAGCGATGTGTTTAATTAGGTTTAAATTAGGTGAATTTAGCTTAATTTAGAGTAATTAGTAAAAATGACTAAATTGAATAAAGGATGAAAGTTAAATTGTAGATTAAAAGAAAATGAAGAGGACCAAAATGGCAATTATGCCATTTGTCCTAAGTGAGGCGGCATAAGTATAAAAATCTGAGATTTTTATGTGTTAAAATATGTATTAAATTATTATTATTAAAAGTAAAGTAAGTAGAAAGAAAATAAAGTAAAGAAGAAAGAAAAGAAACAGAATAGGCAAACGAAAAGCAGTGGAAGGAAAGAAAGAAAGAAGAAAGAAAAGAAAAAGGGAGAATTAGGGTTTGAAGGTTTGAAAGTTTAATAGGTAAGTTAATTTAGCCCTTTTTACTTAATTTTAATGTTTTAAAAGCTTTAGAACAAAGTTTTGATAAAATTAAATTAATATTTTGAAAGTTACTAGAATTCTAAATATTGTTCATGTTGAATAAAAAAAATGAAATAGGGGTTTAATTGAATGAAATTCAAGTTAAAATAGATATAAGGATTGAATTGCAAAGTAAGCTATAAGTTTTGTGTTTTAGGGACTAAATTGAGGAAAATTTCAGAATTAAGAAAATATGTTGAAAATTTAATAGTTAAATTTGAGTTTAAATGAAATTTGAATAGACATAAGGTGTGAATTGGTGTTATAAATTTGGTTATTAACATTTTACATCAAAACAGTTTTGGGAAGTAGCAATGGTCTGACTTTGAAAATTCACTAAAAATTGTATAAATTGAACTAGAGGATGAACAAAATATGTAATTAAAGCTTATTGAGTCTAGTTTCTTATAGTATAAATATTGTAAGCAATTAATTGATGAATCAAGAGATATTTGAAATTTTGTAAGACTGGTTTGGGGTGATTTCGAGATGCCCTGTTTTAACTTTGGAAAATAATTATAAATTGTAAAAAAATTATTATGGAGTGTAATTTATATGTGTGAACTCCTTAATGAATCTAGTTTCAAAATAAGTAAACAAGAACCTTATTCGAGTTCTTTACAATGAGATAATTTATTTTTAGTAGAGAGAGGTCAGAACTGTCAAATGAAATAACAGGGGAGTATTTAATGAATAAAATTTACTAATTGGCTAGACCAAAAATTCTGAAAATCTTATGGTGAGAAGATATATGAGTCCAGTTTTAAGGAAAATTTATGGATATTAATTTGGAGTTTCCTATCTCAAGATATAAATGATTTAGTAACAATGACTCAAGTAGACAGCTTTGAATGAACATATAAGTAAATAGTGGAATTATGTGTATAAAAATGGTTAAATTTGCATGTTTAGGCTCATGGATTAAATTGAATTGTGTTATATTGATGATTAAAAATTATTATTATTTTCGTAGTTAACAAAGAACCCAAGACATCGGCGCACAAAGGAAAGGAGAAAGCTATCGAGGATTAAAACAAGAAATTTACGGTTTGTATTACTATAATTCAAATTACTTTTTATTAAATGTTTTATATCAATTCTATATTTAATAAGTGAATTATAAGGTAAGTATTGATATTTGAGTTGAATGAGAATTGAATTGAATGGTGAATGTGTATGTATAATTGAATTGTAAATTGATTTGAATGTGAAAGTTTTAATTGAAAAGTAATCTTGGAATGGAAATGAAAGTGAATTGAGAATAGAAATACCCTATTAACTAGTCGGGCTGAGTCGGATATAATTGGCATGCCATAGGATATGGAAGTGTACGGGATTTGCCAGCTTTACTGATCAGGCACTTTATGTGTCGTATTTCAGGCACCTCGTGTGTCGTATCAGGCACCTCGTGTGTCGTTTTAGGCACTTTATGTGTCGTATACTGATCAGGTACTATGTACCGTTTTAGGCACAATGTGCCGTACTGGTGTGTTTGGGTTGGAATCCGTGTATCCGTTAAAGTCTGAAATGTTAATAGGGTGAATAATTGAAATGAGAAGTTCAAATGAATTTGATCGACTGTACTAGTGAATATGAAAGAAATTAAAATTGTGGACTGAAATTTTAGATTGGAAATGAAATGCATGGATTTAAAATGATTGTGGTGATTAAAACCTGGTAAATGTGATTTGTAACTAAAATTGAATAATGGCTAAAGATTGTTTATTTATTGTTATTTAATGATAACTTAAAAAATAGAATTGTTATTTGATGCTGAGTTCTTATTTTATTTTATTTTAATTGCTATTGCAATTTGAATTATGGTAATACCACTGAGTATGAAATACTCAGCGTACGGTTGTTTCCGTGCGCAGGTTAATAGAAGTCTAGTGTCCTGGTCCAGCATCCGAGTGATCCCGACTTCAGCGTAAAGATTTTGGGTGATGTTTTCTTTCTTAATTGAAAGTGGCATGTACTAGGTGATTTATAAGTTATATAGATATACTTGTAAAGTTAGTTATAAGAATGGTATACCATATTTTGTTATTAGTTTGATAAAATGGTAAATATTATATTATATAATTTGGTATAAGTTGGAATGAAAAAAAATGAATGAAGTTATTAGTTAATTTGGATTAATATTATGAATGTTTAGTTATTAAATGACTATGTTAATGAATTGGTTATGATTTAGATATATTTAGGTTTAAATTGTTTTTTATTGTGCCATTGGTTTTGGATTAGGTGGTTTTTGGTTTGAATTTGCAGGGGTTTTATGTAAAAATTAAGAAGAAATGCTGTCGAAATTTTTGTAAAAAAAATAAAATAAAATAAATATATATTTCCCTGAATACTCGAACAAGTCACGTTTCATTCCACTTTAATACTTGTGTTGGGCTTCGAAAGTCCATTATAGGGACATGATTTTTCAATTATACTATGAATGTTATAATAATTGTAAAATATCCATAAGTTGTCTGATATATCCGGTAATGCCTCGTAGCCCTGTTCCGGCGACGGTTTGGGGTTAGGGGGTGTTACAATGAGTTTATGTTACGAAGGATTTAGCCCAGACTAGTAATACCACCTTAAGAGCGAGGTTCACGGGAGTGCTTACTTAAAATGATCACTTGCATGATTTGACAGTAAATGGGATATCCATCGAGATTTCAAGAAATTCAACGGGATTAAAATGAGAAATGAGAATGGAATTTCTTGAATTGATGGGTTCATCTAAGACTAACGCTTTAAGGTATTGACATGAGACTAACTTGATAATTGAGTGTATGTGATATGGAAATTATACTATACTTGTTGGAATGAATACCTAATATGGTTGTATGCTAAACAACTAGTAAGTTTACCTTCCTGTTATCCGAACTTACTAAGCATGTTAATGCTTACCCTCTTCTCTTTTCCCTTGTCTTACAAAGCTCGCAGACTCGTGAAGATTGGAAGACAGTTGGAGCACCGATCACACTATCAACTTTCCTTGCTTTGGTATATAGAAACTTTTTTTTATATAATGGCATGTATAGGATTCTTGGTCATTTTTGTTATATGTGTCATTTGGCTAGCCAAAGAAAGGGCTTAAATGATATGCTTATTCATTTTGTATATGGCCATGAGATATGGCTCATATTGATGTGGGCTGTAATCCTACTTATTTTGCATACTTATGCTTAAATGTTCCATGTGATGTGATTATATGGTCTAGCAAGGATGGATGTGTTGAATGAGGCCCAACAACTTGAAAATGGTTATAGCATAAAATGGTAAGTGATTATGTTATGGCCTAAATATAAAATGTGGAATGTAATAATGGTAATCCTTAATACAAAAAGGATAACCTAGTATGTGCTAAACCAATAAGATGAGGTTAACATGCAATAGACTATGCCAAGGTGGTTTATGAGTATATTTAGGCCATGTTAAATACCATTAAGCTTATAAGTGGGTATGGATGTTAGAGGGTGACCAAAGGCTTGGAAAATAGCCTCCAAAAAGGTCCATATAATTAGACACACGGGCATGTGTTTAGGCCGTGTATGACACACGGTTAGCCCCATAGGCATGTTGTACAGCCGTGTATCCCCCGCACTTAAAATTTTAGGTTAGTATGTATGGTAGCAAACACACGGGCAAAGACACGGACGTGTGTCTCAACTGTGTGGAGGACACGGCCTAGCACACGGGCGTGTGCCTTGGCCGTGTACCCCTAAATGAATGATGACGTCATAACAGAATGTCCAAGTTTTTACACATGGGCTGTGACACGGGCGTGTCGTGGCTGTGTGAGGGACACAGGCGTGTGCTCGGCCGTGTAAAAACCTCTGTAGGTTGGAAATGAGAAATAATTCCACAAGAGTAAAGGACACGGGCGTGTCCCAAGCACACAAACGTGTGCAGTGCCTCCATATAGGCGTGTGAGGCCTAAACATAGAAACTTTTCTAAAAGTTTCTTAAGTTCTTGGTTTAGTCCTGAATCGCTTTTAACGCATGTTGTAACGCCCCAATTTTCGGGAATTCTGTGAATGTTGGCATAGGTTTAATTATGTTAGTGGGCATCTAGAAGGCCCAAGCTTAAGATAGAACCCGGCAATTTTAGTTAATTTTTTTGTTCCATAAGACAAAGGGGGTGAAATTATGAAATAAAACCTATGTGAAAATGTTTGAAAATGCTATAGGCTAAATTGAAGTGGCCAAATAAAGAGGAGTGCAAAATAGGAGGATTTGCATGACAAACCTCCCATTTTACATGAAGTGGCCAGCCATCATGTTGTTGTAGACAATATGAGCACTTGATATCCATAATTTATGGTACAAATTGATAATGGGTTAGGTAAATGTCCCATGATAATGGATTAGATAAATATTCCATGACAATGGGTTAGGTAAATGTTCCATGATAATGGTTTAGGTAAATGTTCCATGATGGCATTTCATGTCTTTTGTATTAAAGAATTAAATGGATGAAATATGAAATTTTATTAAAAGAAAAAGGGGTGAAAAGAACAAAGTTTTGTCCATCCTTGTTCATCATAGCCGAAAGTTAGAGAAGAGAAAAGAGAGGAGAAAGCTTTTGAATGTTCGGTCACTTGGGGAAGAAAATTGAAGGTAAGTTCATGGTAGTTTGCTTCTATCTTGATGTTCATGAGTTCTTCTTGATTCTACCTTAACTCTTGAAGCATATTTGGTTTTTAATTGTGTTGTGAGCATTTAGTCATGAATTAAAATGAAGGAAATGGTTGTTATTTCATGTTCTTTTGATGAAAAATGGAAGATAGGTGAAGTTGAGCCAAACAAATGAGCATGCATGTGCCTTAGATGCTAAGGGGAAAAAAATCGGCTAACATGTTGTGCTTTAAAATGATGAAATGGAGATTATACTTAAGTAAAATCATAGATATGTGATTATTGATTGGTGATATACATGTTTAAATAACAAGCATGCAAGTTAGGTGTGAAAGAGTGATTTGGTAATAAATCTGCTTGGGACAGCAGCAGTAACGTGAATTTGGAAAATCACCATAAATTATGGGAGATGAGTTAGAAGCTGCATAAATTATGTAATTAAATCTTAATGAGTCTAGTTTCAAATGGAATAAACGAGAACATATTTTGAATTCTGTACAATGAGAAATTTGATTCGTAATAAAGAGTTGTCAGATTAGTCAAACAGTGAAACATGGGAAACTTTAAGAAAAATCTGGTATTGATTGGCCATACCAAAAATTCTAAAAATTTTATGGATAGAAGATATATGAGTCTATTTTCAGGGAAAATTAATGGCACTTGATTTGGAGTTTCGTAGCTCCAATTATAAATAATTTAGTGACTGTTAATGAGTTGCTTATTGATTTCTTATAAGCTTACTCTGATTTGTAGGTGTGGTTGGCCGAATATTGTAAGGGGTTAATACGTAGTTCGTATTTGAATAGTTAGATTAATGTGTTAGTAATCCAATTGTAGGTAGTTTGTGTGTGGATCTCGTCAGCATATCGTCGCAAACAGGTGTGTAACTAACACCCTCTTTCTTAGTCTGGATCGGCAAAAGTCGAAAAGCCAAAATGCCGAAAACCGGTATTTTGTAGATTTGCGAGTGTGCGAATGCTCGTGAGGTAAATCGATTAATGTTTTTGGTAAGCAGCAAAATTTGGACTGCAAAGTGCATGATTTCTGTGCCCTCGATATTTTTGGGCTTAATGGGCCAAAATTGAAATGATGGGCCAACGGGCCCAATTCGGTAAGAACCATCGGTACGTGATTCTGTTAGTACGTGAAAAGTAGGAATATGCATGAAAAACCCTAAAATAGATAAATTACTGAAATACCTTTAAAAGTGGAAAATTTACAGTTTTACCCCTAGTAGATAAATTACTGAAATACCCCTTGGGTTAAATTGACCTAAATACATGTTTGACTGTTGTTATTTACTGCATACCATGTTATTATCTGATGCATGGGATTGGGATATTGACGGAGGAATTACTGAAAGTGGCTTGTCCACGTACTGGAGGCTTTGCCTCAATTTACTGTTAACTGAGCAGCAAGGCTGCAACTGTGGAGTGTTAGGCTGGGTGGGTTGAACTATTCCCCACATGGAGTGTAGGGCTGGTACGGGTGGAATGTAGTGGTTGGTGGGTTGAGTAGTCTCCCCAAATGGGCTTACATATGTTATTGATGTTGCATGTATTTTGAAATAGGCCTATGGGCCATACTGTTATCTGAATAAGGGGCTAAGGCCCAGTTTATTGTAATCTGAAAAAGGCTCTGGTCCAGTACCACTGTTACCTGAATGAGCTTAGGCCCAATAGGCTTGAGCTGACTTGGGCTTTGAATGGGTTTTCCTTACACACTGAGTTTCCCCAAACTCACCCTTTTTATTTTCATCCACGCAGGTAATCCCCAACCATAGTGGGCTTGGAGCTGTGAGGGAAGTCGGAGTGGCCACCCGTTCTGAAAGTTTGGTTTTCTTCTAGTGAACTGGACATCCTATTATTTACGTTGAGGTTTGGGTTTTTAAATGTAATAAGGCCGCTTAATTATTTTTGATGGTTTTAATATGTATTACTAAGATAGGTGTTACTTATTTTAACTGTTGAAATTGGATAGCTTTAGGGCGCGTTTTCAAAAAAAAATAATTGATTTCAAAATAACACGACAACAAGCAAAGCTTCCGCAATGAAAGTATTTTCCAAAATTAATCACTTTTCCTAAAAATGACTTAATTAAATCGGTTTCCTAGAAATATACATGACGTTAAGGTGTGGCAATGGCGATGTGCATGTCTAGGATTGGATCCAAAGGGAGCTTGGTACTTAAGTAGTCCGATAAACTCACCTCCTCTTTTTCGGTTTCCTACCTGGTGCACAGCTTCCATTCACTTTAACCTATAATGAAATTATCTTTTAAAACACTAAGTAGGTTTTTCTGGATCAACAATATAAAATGTTTTGAACGCTTCGATGTGGCATGTCGGATTCGGCCGTAACAGCTGGGCCGGGTTTGGGGTGTTACACATGTTTTGGACCTCGTAGGTCTATAATAGGGACAATATGATTTTGTTCGATTAGTATTAAAGTGGAATGAAATTTTATAACCCGTTTTCTCAGAATGTTCATGTTTGTGTATGGTAATGCCTCATACCTTATCCCGGTCTCCGGTACGAGTAAAGGGTGTTACAGTATTAGCATCAGAAAAAAAAAACTATCTGTTGATTCTACTAATTATGATGTGCAAGTTACAAACCCATTAGGGCGAAGTGTTTTAGTTAATTTAATATGTCGAAATTGTCCACCGAAAACATTATGCTGTGAGTTCCCTGCTGATTTAATGTTATTACCTTTTCGGGAATTTGATGTTATTTTGGAAATGGACTAGCTAACAAAACATGATGCTGTAGTAAACTGCTGAGAGAAACGGATTGATTTGAAAAATCAGGCAGAAGAAGTGATTTCGACTGAGTTTGGAAATATAAAAGATGATGTCAAAATTATTTTAGTCTTTTTAGCTCCAAAATTGGTATGGAAAGGAAATGAAGCATATTTAGCTTACATTCTTGATACTTGAGTTTTTGGGTTAAAACTAGAACAATTGCCAATTGTCAATGAATTTGCTGATGTGTTTCTTAAAGAATTGTCGTGTTTACCGCCAAATCGTGAAGTTGAGTTTGTGATTGATGTGATCCCGGCAATAACTCCAATATTCATAACACTGTACAGAATGGCACCGACAGAATTAAAAGAGTTGAAGACTCAGTTGCAAGAATTATTACATAAGGGGTTTATTAGACTGAGTACGTCTCCTTGGGGTGCACCTGTTTTGTTTGTGAAAAAGAAAGACGGCTCTTTGAGATTATGTATAGATTATAGATAGTTAAACAAGGTTACGATTAAGAACAAATATCCTTTGCCCCGTATTGATAATTTGTTTGATCAATTGAAGGGTGCAACGGTATTGCCAAAGATAGATCTCAGATCTAAATATTATCAACTGAAAGTTAAAGAGTGTGATGTGCCAAAAACTGCTTTTAAAACTCGGTATGGCCATTATGAATTTTTAGTTATGTCATTTGGATTGACCAATGCCCCTACAGCTTTTATGGATCTGATGAATCAGATTTTTCAACCTTATTTGGATAGATTCGTGGTTGTATTTATTGATGATATGCTAATCTATTTAAAGACAGAGCCCGATCATGCACAACACTTGAGAATTGTGTTACAGACCTTGAGAGAGAAGCAGTTATATGCAAAGTTCAGCAAATGTGAATTTTGGTTACATGAAGTTGGATTCCTAGGTCATATTGTATCGACCGAAGGGGTTCGAGTAGATCCGAACAAAGTATCTACAGTGGTGAATTGGAAAATTCCAAAAAACGTAACAGAAGTGCGAAGTTTCCTGGGATTAGTGGGATACTATTGCCGATTTGTTAAAAAATTTCAATGATTTTTTTGCCGATGACTGGACTACTTCAGAAGAATGTTGAATTTAATTGGACTAATGAGTGCCAACAAAGTTTCGATCAGCTGAAAAAGATGTTGACAGAAGCTCTAGTGTTAACTCAGCCAGAATCAGGTATACCGTATGTTATGTACAGTGATGCATCTCTGAATGGTTTGGGTTGTGTTTTAATGTAGTCAGGGAAAGTAGTGGCATATGCTTCTCGGCAGTTAAAACCGCACGAGAAGAATTACCCTACTCGTGATTTGGAAATGGTTGCAATTGTGTTTGCTTTGAAAATCTGGAGACATTACTCATATGGTGAGAAATCTTATGTGTATACCGATCACAAGAATCTGAAATATTTGATGTCATAAAAAGAGCTGAATTTGAGACAGAATCGGTGGCTCGAATTACTGAAAGCTTACGATCTTGTTATTGACTACATCCGAGGAAAGCTAATGTAGTTACTGATGCACTTAGCCGAAAGTCATCCTTTTGGCGCTTTGGGTAATGAATGCTCATTTGTCTGTTAATGAAGATGGTTCTGTATTAGCAGATTTGAAAGCCAAGCTTCTGTTTCTCCAATGAATTCAGGAGTTGCAAGATGATGATTCGAAATTGGTGCTGAAACGACAGACGGTCCAGGATAATTTGAGTTCGGAATATAACATTGATGATAGTGGTATGTTACGCTATCGTAATAGAATTTGTGTTCCGAATAATTCAGAATTGAAAATTGGTATTCTTGCTGAAGCTCACAATAGTATGTATTTTATTCATCCGGGCAGTACAAAAATGTATTGTAATTTGAAAAGAATGTAATATCCCGAAAATTTTTACAGTAAGATATTATCCTTGATATAGTAAAATAAGGAAATAAAGTGACAAAAAGGGAAAATTCTGAGTTATGTTAACATTGGGAAGTATATTATGATATATTAATTCAAGAATGGACTAAATTGTAAAAGTGAGAAAAATTTTGTTGCACAAGAGTAAATACTCAAAATTTGAGGGGCTAAATTGTAAATATGAAAAAATTAAAGGACTAATAGTGCAAATATTTTAAGGGTGGAATGATCTAGAAACTAAGAAAAATGGATGAAATAGGACTAAATTGAATAGGAAAAGAATTATGAGGGACTAAATTGTAATTTTACCAAATTATGTGATGATTCAATGATGGAATTTTAAAAGATCACAAAGGGCAAAATGGTCAATTGGAAGAGAGAGAAATCTAGAAAGTAATGATGATGTTGATGGTATTTTATCATTATTAATTAGATAAATATTATTTTATTAATATTTTAATAAGATATTTTATTATTTTATTATTATTTATTAAGTATAAAAGAAGGAAAGATGAAGAATTTTCATCATCTTTCCCACGCAAACCAACGTGAGAAGAAAAGAGAAAGAAAAAAAGTTTTGCTTTCTTTACAATTTGGTCCTTTCACCAAAAATCCACCATTTTCACCTAGACATCAAAAGAATTTCCATAGCCATCAAGAGAGAAAGATCACAAGGAGATTATGGGGAGCTAGAATATTAAGTTAGATTCAAGAAATAGAAGCTGGAGAAGAGAGAAAATAAAGTTAAAGATTGAAAGCAATGGAACAAGGTAAGAACATCAAGATTTCAATATATTTTTAAAATTAATATTATTGAAAAAGCATGGAAATGATGTTAATGTAGAGTTTTATTATACATGGTCTTATGTTCTTGATATGTTAGTGAAATGAAAACAAGAGAAAGTAATGAGAAATAGTGTAGAGAAAGAAAATAAGGGTGCTATAAACATGGTAAATAAACATCTTGCACTAAAATAGTTTTAGACAGTAGTAGTAGGCCAACTTTTAAAAATCACCATAAATTGTGGAAATATAATTAGAGGATGAACGAAATATTTAATTAAAGCTTATTGAGTCTAGTTTCTTATAGAAGAAACAGTGTAAGAAATGGAATTGTGAATTGTGAGATATAATAAATTAAGTGAGACAAGGTCAGAATGATTTCGGGTTCCCCTATTCTGAATTTGGAGAAAAATAATTAAGGGCTTAAATTTATATGTTTAAAATCCTTAATGAGTCTATTTCTAAGAGAAATAAGCAGGAATATCATCTGAATCTTACACGATGAGATAATTAATTCTTAGTGAAGAAGGGTCGGAACTGTCAGATAGCAGAACAGGAGTAACTTTAAAGAGTAAACTATACTTATTGGTTAAACCAAAAATTCTGAAAATTTTATGGTTAGAAGATATGTGAGTCTAATTTCAGGGAAAATTAGTGGATCTTAATTTGGAGTTCTGTAACTTAAGATAAAATAATTTAGTGACTATGACACGGATGGATAGCTTTGAATATACATATAAGTCAATAGTGAAATTATAAATAATGTTACTTATAATCATGATATATACATCAAGGATGTTGAATGGAGAGGAGGAAGAGGAATATATATATATGAATATTCAGCTAGCATGGCTAATTTCATGTTTTAGGATCCGGGACTAAATTGAATAAAAGTAAAACTTTATGAGCAATTTTGTAAAAATGTCAGAAGTGACCAAATTGCATGAAATGGTTTATCTTATAATTTAAATTACAAAATTGAATGAAATTATTAATTTAGATCAAGATTGGGTGAAAACATATTTTAGGGATTAAATTGAAAAGTGTTGAAATTATGGAAAATTTTGTTATTTTATAGAATTCATGGGCTGTTATCAATACATATAAGAATAATTAGGCTCGAAATAAGGATTAAATTACAAGAACTTTATTTTTCTGAGCTTAAGGATGAAATCGTCATTAATCAAAAGTTTAGGGGTAAATGGTAGTTTTGCCTAGAGCATTAATTGAATGTATCAGAATATGAAATAAATAAAAATGATGATCAAATTTATTTATAAAGATCCGGGCGGCTCAAATATGAGACTTGAACATGGAAAAGAAAAGTTTTCGGATCAGTGAAATTATAAACACGAATAAGCAACGAAGTAAGTTCGTGCAACTTGAGTTGAATTATTGAATGTTTGAATTGTATATTTATGTGACATGAATGTGAATTGAATGTTTAATGTATGTTTTGGGCTTCGAGGACCCAATAGAGGGACATTATGATTATTTTCAGAATATGAATAATAAATGATTCGAAATTATCTGAAAATGTTCAGTAAACTCTGGTAATGCCTCGTACCCTATTCCGGCAACGGATACAGGTAGGAGGTGTTACAAAGAATGTATTCATGGCCTGTTATGAAATGGGAGATCTGTGAATTTGTTGCAAAATGTCTGATTTGTCAACAGGTTAAAGCGGAACATCAAGTGCCAATAGGTTTATTACAACTTGTTATGATTCCTGAATGGAAGTGGGAGCACATTACGATGGATTTTGTGTCAGGATTGCCAGTAACTCCAAGAAAGAAAGATTTGATATGGGTAATTGTAGATAGATTAACTAAGTTAGCATATTTCATTCCGATCAGAACAGACTATTCATTGGAAAAATTAGCAGAATTATATGTGTATGAAATTGTAAGATTACATGGGGTTCCAACTTCTATTATTTCAAACAGAGACCTGAGGTTTACCTCGAGGTTTTGAAAAAATTGCAAGATGCTTTAGGCACTAAATTAAATTTCAGCACAACATTTCATCCACAAACTAATAGGCAATCAAAACGAGTGATTCAAATTTTAAAAGACATGTTGAGATGCTGTATACTTGAATTTGGAGATAGCTGGGAAAGGTATTTACCTTTGGCTGAATTTTCTTATAATAATAGTTATCAGTCCAGTATCAAGATGGCATCATTTAAAGCTTTGTATGACAGAAAATGTAAAACTCTATTGTATTGGTCTGAATTGAGTGCATCCAAGTTAGTTGGGGTTGATTTGACTGAAAAACTAAAAAAAAAGTTTGAATCATCCGAGATAGTTTAAAAGCTGTTTCAGATTGTTAGAAGTCATATGCAGACTTGAAGAGAAGAGATAGAATTTGCAGTTAGTGATCTAGTGTTCCTGAAGGTTTCACCGTGGAAAAAAGTGTTACGTTTTGGGAGAAAAGGAAAACTAAGTCCAAGATTCATTGGACCATATGAGGTTGTGGAAAGAATAGGTTCAGTGGCCTATCAGTTAGCTTTACCTCCAGAACTTGAGAAAATACACAATGTGTTTCATGTGTCCATGTTGAGAAGATACAGATCAGACCCTTCACATATAATTCCTCATACTGAAATTGAGCTTCAACCCGATATGACATTCAGAAGAACCAGTAAAGATTTTGGCTTGAGAAGTTAAAGAACTAAGGAATAAACAAGTACCATTATTGAAAGTGTTGTGGCGTCGACATGGTGTAGAGGAGGCAAGCTGGGAAACTGAAGAGTCAATGAGATCACAGTATCCAAACCTATTCTCAGGTAACAAATTTCGAGGATGAAATTTACTATAGAGGGGAAAGTTGTAATAGCCTAAAATTTTAGTGGTGTCGGAACAGTGATTCGAGATCACTGAATCAGACAAATAAGATTAGAAAATTAAATAAAAATAATATTTAGAAGTGAGTGAGATATTAGAAATATTTTTAAATAGGTGAAATTAAAATTTAAGGAGAAATTATTTAATAAATTGAGTCAAAACGGGGTACTGAGACCTCGATTTCGTAAAAATGAGTCAAAAATAATTTTATAAATATTTATGAATGTTAGTAATGTGGTATTAAAATTTCATTAGAAAATTTTAACGTTTGGGTGGTCAATTAAATAAAAAAGACTAAATTAAAAAAGGTGCAAAAGTTGCTAGAAGGATTAAATAGCTCAGCTGTCAAATAAGAAAGGACTTAAAGTGTAAATAAGCCCAAGAGAGATATTTTGGATGCAACAAGCAAAGAAAATTCAGAAAAATTGAGAAAATAAAGGCAAAATTGGAAAATTAAAAATTTAACTAAATAAAGATAGGACTAAAGTGGAAATATCTAAATTTCTCTTTATTTTCTTCATTCTCATCAGCCAAAAATGCCATATGAGGGTTTTCTAAGCTGTTTTTTCATAATTTTTGCATCAAGTGAGTAAAATCTTGCCTTTTTCTTGTAATTTTTGTGTTATTAAGACTTTTACTACTAGGTCCTACTATCAATTCATTAGTTTTTGAGTATATGGATGATTTTGGAAGTTTCCATAGATGATTTCTGAAATTTTATTATGAATTAGCATGAAATTGAAACTTTAATTTGGTTGTGAGATGATTTATTTAAGTAATTTTAATAAAAATTAATGTTTAGGATCTAATTGTGAAAAATGTTGAAATTTGGGTTTGGTGTTGAAATTTTGATTTTCAAAGGTTATGAAGAAGTTTAAAATGATAGAATAAAGTGTTAGTTGAGAAAAATCAACTCAATTGAGAGGTTAATTAAGTAGGGACTCAATTGCAAAAACTATAAAGTTTAGGGTAAATGTGTAATTTCAAAAATTGAAGGGCATAAAGCATGAATTGAATTGGAATTGAATTATATGCTAATGAGTAAATAATTTTATATTCTAGATCAAGAATAGGAAGATAAACGAGGAAAAGGAAAAGTTACTGAATATTCCCTAAAATATTACAACTTTTACAAATTTGCCCAGGTAAGTTCATATGGTTGAATTGTGTGATTATTTATTAAATTAGAAATGATGTGATGTTATCTACATGTTGCTATTGTATTGTTAATAATGTGAAAAACTGTAAAGATCGGATTGAAAGTTTAACTTGAGGAAAACGTAGGATTGAATACGTTCGTGTTGTGTCAAGTGATGAATTGACAGATAAGACTATGGTTAATCCATGGAAAAATTATGACATGTAGGTATGGTATTATCCATACTGAGTTATGACACGTAGGTATGGTATTATCTCTACTGAGTTATGATACGTAGGTATGGTATTATCCATAATGAGTTATGACAGGTAGGTATGTTATTATCCATAATGAGTTATGACACGTAGGTATGGTATTATCCATACTAAGTTATGATACGTACATATGATATTATCCATACTGAGCTATAATATGTATGTATGGTATTTCTCATACCGATTTGTGAAACGTAGGTATGGTATTAACCATACTGAGTTGTGAATCGTGGCACTGAGCAAACGACGTACTCAAATCCGTAAGTCATCACTTAATTTGACATGTGTGGGTAAGTGATAGTTGAGGATAAATGTTGAACTATGAATTCATATTTGGGTATTGAGCTCAATTGAGTGAACTTATCGCTTGAAATTGTATTTGGCAAGAATTTAATGTTTAATATTATTTATTGAATTGGTTGTGAATGCTTGGTAAGATTGTTATTATGAACTCCCAAAGCTTACTTTGTGTGTTAATGGTTTCTATAGATTTACGTGATATCGGTGGATCGGATCAACACATCGGGAAGCAATATTCAGAGTTACACCGGTAGATTTTGAATAAAAATTTTGATTTATATGGCATATATAGGACAGGGTTGAAAGATGTAGTTTTGAAATACTGAAATTTATATGTTTGAATATCTATGCTTTGAAGTTATTTTGGTAAAGTAATGAATGAAACCATTTTGACCAAATTAGGATAAAGTAGTATTATGGTATGTTGGTAGATGAAAAACATGTTTTTTGGTTGATTTGGTTGATTGGTTTGGACATATTTGTGTATTTGAAGGTTGTGTGCAGGTAGATTATAAAAAGGGTGAGAAATGTGGTCTTAAAATGGTCTATTTTTGTCCACACGGGTAGATACGCATGCGTGTTTCTAGGCTGTATGTAACACACGATTTGCTCCACAGACATGTGTTGTAGCCGTGTATACCCTGCACCTTAAAATTTAAAAGCAGAATGCTCTAAATTAACCACACGGGCAAAGACACGAGCGTGTGTCTCAGCCATGTGGGTAATATAGTTATAGACACGGCCATGTGATTTGGCCGTGTGAAACCTGCACTTAAATTGTAAAATTTAAAATAACCACATGGCCTAGCACACGGGTATGTGGCTTGGCCGTGTGGCTTCAATTTGTTCATAGGATGTAAGTCAGAGAGTTATACGGGGTCAGGACATGGGCACGGCCTACCCACACGGGCGTGTCCCTAAGCCACACAGGCGTGTAAGCTATGCATGTGCGATAAATTTAGTAGTTTCGTGAAAATTTCTCTGAGACTCAGAATAAGTCCCGACTCAATTCTAATGTTCATATTGGGCCTCAAAGGTCCATTTAAGGGACGGTTTGAATTTTTTAATTTATGAATGGTAAATTTGACTCGAATTGATTATACATACTTAGTTATCCTCGGTAATACTCTGTAACCCTGTTCCAACAACGGATACAGGTTAGGGGTGTTACACCTTAGTTCAAACCCTAGCTTAAGCAATTTTTTTTACTTTTGGAATTAAGCTTTACCCTTGATCAGATGGCTTTATTTAATTGTCTGTAATCCTATGTTAGAATGAGCATATTGGTTCGAGTGGTAAAGGGTTGATGTGTTGGGGGTTCTGTGTTCGACTCCCTGCATGAGTGTGGGAGTTTATTTTTCCTCTTTTATTGGTAAGAGTTCCAGTTGAACCGAAATTTTGTGAAAGTTGTTGAATAGTGGGATTGAGGGAGAAAATAAGAGGATTTTATCATTTTTTTAGATTTTTATTTTATTTATTTCTATTATATTTACTTTTTTTC
Source organism: Gossypium hirsutum (assembly GCF_007990345.1). Classification (NCBI taxonomy): domain Eukaryota; kingdom Viridiplantae; phylum Streptophyta; class Magnoliopsida; order Malvales; family Malvaceae; genus Gossypium; species Gossypium hirsutum. Next base: position 6,451,585 of record NC_053429.1, read on the forward strand.
AAAATTTTCTCTCTCACCTTCCAAATTTTCAATCTGACGTTCTCTTCAACTTTCTTACTAGGTTCTAATATTTTTCTCTTCCGATAAAACTTTTTTTCGTTCTTCTTCCTTTCCGACTTTGCTGGTGGTGGTATCGTTGGATTGTGTCTTGGTTCGTGGGCTTTTGAATTGGTTGGTAAGTAAATTTTGTGCTCCTGTGATTTCTGGTTTTGGCTTTTGAGCAATGGACATTTATAGTAATCGATTAGTGTTAATTCCAGTTAGGAGTAGATTATGAGGCAAGGAATTGCACCTCTTCGGTTTAGTGCGCGTTTGGTGGTTTTTCATCAGGGGTTCGAGTAGTGAATTCGTTAAAGCAAGTAACTAAATCGAGGTTGAATACTCTGTTTATAGGTTTTAGAAGGCTCGGGAGTGGTTTCACATCGAATCGTTACCGAGTGTGTACCCAAAATGTAGAAATCGAGTTTTCAGTAAAATCTGAAAAGGCCACTGTCGATGCTATACAGGCTTGTAGTCACCCGTGTGGTAAGCCGTGTGCGTCAACACGGCTGTGTAATCGATGATGGCCTAACCGTGCGCAGGACACGGCCGTGTGATGGCCAGGGTGTGACCGTGTGAGCCACACTGGCTACGCCAAATTAGGCGTGTGGGCTCATATGGGCATGCCACATGAGCGTGTGATATCTGGGCCAGGCCGTGTGATCCATATAGGCAAGGCCAATCTAGGTGTGTGGGCCCACATGGGAAAGCCACAAGGGCATGTGGGCTCATTATACTGAAATTTTTCATAGGGTCGCACGAGTCTTCCTAATCGATTGTAGACCTACCGTAGGGTCGGTAAAGGTTTACTTAAACCCTAAACTAATGTGTTCTGTTAGACTGATGTACTGTTATGAGCATGCCTATGTTTGTTATCTGTTACCTGTTTGAGGAAGCATGAATTGTTAGTTAAATATGTATGCATGTCTGTTAATGTGATTGGGGTAGGGTGATATATATGATAGAGGAAGTGTTCTAAAAGGCAGATTATGCCTATTATTTGGCAGCACAGCTACATTATATCTGATATGTGCCGTATCGATACAGCATGGTGTGTAGGGCTAGGTAGGTGTTTTAAACCCCATATAGTGTGTAAGGATGGTTAGAGATGGTGTGCAGAGGCTGGGGGTAGGATTCTGTTATCTGATTGCACGTCTGTAACTATATCTGTACCTAAAATAGGCTTTGGCCTGTATCTGTATCTGTATTTTACATGGGATTAGGCTCGATTGTGAATCAGTTTGATTTGTGATATTCTGTATGTATACATGCTTAACTCTGTTGGGTTACATACCGAGTTTACGTAAACTCACCCCTTTTCTGTTTGCCTGTACAGGTAACCCATAAACTTAGGCGGACCAATGCAGCGGGGTACTCAACAGGGGCCACTTTATCATAAACTTTATTTATGTTTAAGTATTCTGGCTATTTTAAAGTCTGTGATTTACTTGAGGGTTGTAATTTCTGAGGACTTTCTAAACTATTTCAATTTTTTAACTAGTTATTTCTAGATGATTTAACATTTCAATTGTTTTGTTAAAATAATTTTCTTAAACAACGGTATTTACGCAAACGAACTGTTTTTCTTAAACACGACGATTTTTCTAAAGCTTCTTCTAAAATGACTCTATTTAAGATAAGTCGATCAATTAAAAATATGTTTTGAATTAAAAGAAAGCAATTGAAGGTTTTTTAAAGTTTAAGGTTTTATCAAGTTAGCACCGTTTTCAAAATCCCTTCAATGTGACATCACCAAATTTGGCCATACCATCTAGGTCGGGTTTGGGGTGTTACATTTAGTGGTATCAGTGCTAGGTTACAAAAACTCAGTTGTGGATTTTGGGTTCTAAAATATGTTTTAAAGAATTGGTTTACAAATGGTTTAAAATATTCTGATTGAGAATATGGTTCACCGAGTCTCCAACGCCGATCTTGTAAGTATTTTTGTACTTAGTTAAATCTATTCTGAAGCACTATAGTTAGTACCCTTTGAAACTGTACTGAGCTAGTTAGAAGACTAACTTCTGATACTTGTTACATAAAATATCTATTAATAAATATCGAAACTAATGCATAAAAATTTTATTGTAGAAAAAACTTTTAAGTCACAATGAGCGTACGAGGTATCCGTGGACGTGGTATTCGAGGCCGAGGTAAAGGTTATAGGGGGCTCGATCTGAGTCCTCATCTCTAGGCAGCATGCCGAATCTAGACATGAGTGAGACACCTATATCACCTACTACTGAGACTGGGTCTCAAAGTAGATTGGCTAGGGACGACGCACTGTCTCAAGCCATGCTGAGGATATTAGAGAGGGTCGCTGGGCCCAGTTCTCGATCTGGGAGCCAAGGGTCAGTAACTGAGAGATTTCGATCTAATAGAGCTGAGTTATCTAGGGGTATTGCAGGAGTCGCCTTTAATGTGGCTGAGTACTAGTTGGAGGCCACTGAAAGAATCATGGATGAGTTGGACTGTACCCTCAAGCAGAAGGGTGCAGTCTCATTGATTCGCGACGAAGCATACCAGTGGTGGTTAACTATTAAGAAGGGCACTCAGCCTGATCGTTTGACTTGGGAGTTCATTAAGACTACATTTCATAGCAAATATGTGGGAGCCAGCTACGTTGATGCTCGCAACGTGAGTTTCTGAACCTCACGCAAGGTGATCGATCTGCGGCCGAATATGAGGCCAAATTTCTGAAGCTAAGTCGCTATGATCGAGGTATGGTGGCATCGGAGTATGTGAGATATGTTAGGTTTATGGACGGCCTAAGGGATAATCTGAGGGTTCTGATATATCCATAGAGGGAGCGTAAGTTTGCGGTTCTAGTAGAAAAGACAAAGATTGTTGAGGATGTTAAGCGCGCGGAGCGCCAGAACAGAGACAGTGAGAGAGGTAAGAACAAAAGGGATTCGGAGCCTTTGAGTTTGATGCATAGGCCTAAGAAAAAGGCCAAATTTGACGGGCCAGTTAGAGTGGGGGCCCCTGTTTCTTCTATTTCTCCTATTGGATTAAAGTCGTGCAATAATTGTGGTTGACACCATTTGGGCAAGTGCTGGAGGAGGATTGGGGCCTGTTTGAGATGTGGGTCTCTTGAGCACTACATTCGGGGGTGTCCACTAAAAGATGATTAGGTACAAGCTCCGGAATCAAGTCCCTTACAGCCGTAGAGAGTAGTTCAACAACCACCTAGGGGCCATAGTCAGGCTAATGGTGGTAAAGGTATGGGCTATGGACAGATAACACCCGGCAGAGGTACTGGTCAGACTGAGGCGAGACAACCTGCTTTGGTTTATAATGCACGTCGCCGGAAGGATAGAGATGCTCTTGAAGTCATCACTGGTACGTTCTCTATTTCTGATGTACCTTATTTGGCTTTGATAGACATAGGGTCTACATACTCAAACTTAGCTAGCACTGTATCTGAGACTTTAGGGATTTTTGTGGAGAACACTACTAGTGAGGTCATTATACTGAGTCCGTTGGGATAGTCTATTCGGGTGAGTAAACTCTATAGGGATGTACTCTTAAAGATGCAAGGAACGATTTTTCGAGTGGATCTAATGGAGTTTTCATTTAGGGAGTTCGATATAATTCTAAGAATGAACTAGTTGGTCGAACACGGGGTTAGTCTAGATTGTGCGACTAAGAGGGTCGTTTTAAGAACTAAGGAAGATAAAGAGGTGGTCGTGATCTGATAGCATCGGGATTATTTTTCTAATGTGATCTCCGTGCTTGTGGCTGAGAAACTGGTCCGGAAAGAGTGTGAGGCGTACTTGGCCTATGTAAGTGTTTCTAGCTCTGAGGACTTTTCTGTTGGGGATATCAGAGCTATGAGGGATTTTTCAGTCATCTTTTTTGAGGAATTGTCGGGATTACCTCCTAACCGGGAAGTGGAGTTTGGGATTGAGATTTTTCGGGTACAGCTTCGATGTTTATCGCTCCCTACCGAATGGCACCGAAAGAGCTTACTGAGCTTAAGACGCAGCTACAAAAACTTCTGGACCGTGGTTTTATTTGTCCTAGTGTGTCTCCATAGGGAGCACCAATTTTATTTGTTAAGAAGAAGGATGGGACCATGAGGATGTATATAGATTATCAGTAGTTGAACAAGTTGACCATTAAAAATAAATATCCACTTCCAAGGATCGATGACTTATTTGAACAGTTTCAAGGGGCTTCTGTGTTCTCTAAGATCAATTTCTATTCAGGGTATCATTAGTTGAAGGTTAATGAGGTGGATGTACATAAGATTACTTTTAAGACTCGTTATAGGCATTACGAGTTCCTAGTTATGCCTTTTGATTTGACAAATACTCCGGCTGCATTCATAGATCTAATGAACCGAGTGTTTCAGCCCTATCTGGATCAGTTCATCGTAGCTTGAATCGACGAAATTTTGGTATACTCTAATACTGAGGATGAGCAAGATAAGCATCTTAGAGTAGTACTGTAGATTCTGCGTGAGAAGTAGCTTTACGCTAAGCTAAGTAAGTGTGAATTCTGGTTGCGTGAAGTAACTTTTCTGGGGCATGTGGTTTTTGCTAAGGGGATTTGAGTTGATCCTTGAAAGATTGAGGTTGTGCTGCATTTGAAACAGCCTAAGAATGTGTTTGAGATCTGCAGCTTTCTGGGTTTGGCTGGTTATTATCGTCGGTTTGTTGAAGGATTCTCTCTGATTGTAGCTCCATTGACTAAGCTTCTGTATAAGGGTGTCTCTTTTATCTGGACTGATGTACAGCAAGAGAGCTTTGAAAAGCTCAAGTCTATTTTGACTCAGGCTACTGTTCTGATACAGTCTGAGTCTAGAAAGAAGTTTGTGGTGCATAGTAATGTTTCGCATGTTGGTTTGGGTTGTATTCTGATGCAGGATGGTAAGGTTGTGGCTTAAGCGTCCCGTCAGCTTAAGATTCACGAGGGGAACTATTCGATGCATAATCTCGAGTTGGCTGTTGTAGTCTTTGCACTAAAAATTTAGAGGCACTATATGTATGATGAGAGGTGTATCATCTACACTGATCATAAGAGCCTCAAGTATTTCCTTACTTAGAAGGACTTGAGCCTTAGGCAGCATCGTTGGATTGAGCTGCTCAAAGATTATGACTACACCATCGAGTATCATCCTGGTAAGGCCAATGTTGTGGCCAACGCTTTAAGCCGAAGAGCGATATCTGATTTGAGGGTGATGTTTGCTCGCCTTAGTCTATTTAATTATGGGAGTCTATTGGCCAAGTTACAAGTTAAGCCTACTTGGATTGAGCAAATTCGAGATAAACAATTGAGGGATGAGTCTTTGAGGTTACGGTTCTGTCAGGTTGAGAATGGCAGCACTTCGAATTTTAGACTGAATAATGATAAGGTACTTTGTTTCCGTGGTTGGGTTTTTGTACCGAATGATGTAGATCTGAATTTGTCGATTCTCAGGGAGGCGCATGTAGCCCTTATGCTGTGCATCCCAGCAGTAATAAGATGTATCGTGACCTTTGAGAGGTATACCGATTACCGAGTCTGAAGCGTGAGGTTACTGACTTTTTGGCTCGATGTATGACGTGTCAGCAAGTTAAAGCTGAGCACCAGTTGCCTTCGGGTTTATTGCAGCCAGTCAAGATTCCCTTATAGAAGTGGGAACGAGTGGCTATAGATTTCATTAGTGTATTGCCCATGACACCCACTAAGAAGGATTCTGTTTGGGTCGTCGTGAATCGATTGACCAAGTCTGCTCACTTCATTCTGGTTTGAACTGATTATTCTCTACAACAGTTAGCAAAACTGTATATCTCCGAGATAGTTATGCTGCATGGGGTTCCAGTGTCAATTATTTTTGACAGAGATCCTCGTTTCACGTCTCAATTCTGGAAGAAATTACATGAGCTTTGGGTTCAAGGTTGGACTTCAGTACTGCATTCCATCCTCATATCGATGGTCAATCTGATAGGGTGATTCAGATACTAGAAGATATGCTTCGGAGCTGCATGATTGATTTTCGAGGTAGTTGAGAGGATTATCTGCTGCTAGCTGACTTCGCCTACAATAATAATTTTCAAGCTAGTATTCAGATGACTCCTTACGAGGCTCTGTATGGTCGTAAGTGCTGTACTCCTTTATGTTGACTGAGCTGGGCGAACGTCGAGTTTTGGGTCTTAAATTGGTTTCTGAGACTGAGGATAAGGTTAGGCTGATTCAGGATCGTCTAAAAGCGGCTTTTGATAGACAAAAGTCTTATACATATTTGAAGAGACGTGATATTGAGTATTTTGTGAGGGACTTTGTGTTTCTTAAGGTCTCTCTGTGGAAGAAAGTTCTAAGGTTCGGTCGAAAGGGCAAGCTGAGCCCTAGGTTTATTGGACCGTACTAGATTCTGAAGCGTATAGGACCAGTTGCTTATCAGTTAAAGCTACCCCTTGAGCTGGACCGTATTCATGATGTGTTTCACGTCTCAATGTTGAGGCGGTACCGATCTGATCTATCTCACATAGTCGTTGTTGAGGATATCGAGGTTAGGCCGGATTTGACCTTTGAGGAAAAGTCAATTCAGATTCTGGAGTGAGACGTTAAGGTTCTGAGGAGGAAGTCCATTTCTTTAGTAAAGGTTCTGTGGCGAAATCATAGCACTGAGGAGGCCACTTAGGAACCTGAAGACTCGATGCGACAACAGTATCTTCATCTGTTCTGATCAGGTAAAGTTCGAGGTCAAAATTTCTTTTAAAGGGGTAGAGTTGTGACGCCCCAAAGTTATTATTTCTTCTTTTTGTGAAAATGTGCCACAAGTCTGTATCTGCTTCAGTGGTTAAGTGTTCTAGGTGTGTGTGAGGTCCAAAGGTCAAGCCCTAGCTTGGGCAAATTTTGTTACTTTTGGAATTAAGCTTTACTTTTGATCAGCGGGCTTATATTTAATTGTCTGTAATCCCATACTAGAAAAAGCCTGCTGGTTCAAGTAGTAAAGGGTTGGTGTGTTGGAGGTCTTGTGTTCGACTCCCTGCGCGAGCGTGGGAGTTTATTTTTGCTCTGTTATTGGTGAGAGTTCTAGTTGAACCGAAATTTTGTGGAAGTTGTTGAATAGTGGGTTTGAAGGAGAAAATAAAGGGATGTGATCATATTTTTTTTAGATTTTTATTTTATTTATTTCTATTATCTTTATTTTTTTTAAAATTTTCTCTCTCATCTTCTAAATTTTCAATCTAACATTCTTTTTAACTTTCTTGCTGGGTTTTAGCATTTTTCTCTTCCAGTAAAACTTTTTTCGTTCTGCTTCCTTTCTGATTTTGCTGGTGGTTTTATCGTTGGATTGTGTCATGGTTTGTAGGTTTTTAAATTGGATGGTAAGTGAATTTTGTGCTCCTGTGATTGCTGGTTTCGACTTTTGAGCAATGGCAATTTATAGTAATCGATTAGTGTTAATTCCAGTTAGAAGTAGATTGTGGGGCAGGGAATTGCACCTCTTTGGTTTAGTGCGCTTTTGGTGGTTTGTCATTGGGGGTAAGTCGGTTTTGTATTGATTCGAGTAGTGAATTCGTTAAAGCAAGTTACTAAATCGAGGTTGGATACTTTGTTTATAGGTTTTGGAAGGCTCGGGAGTGGTTTCACATCAAATTGATGCTAGGTGTGTACCTGAAACATAGAAATCGAGCTTTCAGAAAAAGTCCAAAAAGGCTACTGTCGACTCCACACGGGCGTGTGGTCACCTGTGTGGTAGGCCGTGTGCGTCAACATAGCCGTGTGATCGATGAAGGCCAAGCGTGTGTAGGACACGACCATGTGATGGCCAGTATGTGGCTGTGTAGGCCACATGGGCTACGCCAAATTAGGCGTGTAGGCCCACACGGGCTTGTGATATCTAGGCCAGGTCGTGTGGTCCACACGGGCAAAGCCAATCTGAGAGTGTAGGCCCACACGGGCATGTGGGCCCATTATACTAAAATTTTTCGTAGGGTCGTACTGTGGACCTACCGCAGGGTCGGTAAAGGCTTACTAAACCCTAAACCTATATGTCCTGTTAGACTGATGTACTGTTATGAGCATGCCTATGTTTGTTATCTGTTACCTATTTATAGAAGCATGAATTGTTAGTTAAAGTGTATGCATGTCTGCTAATGTGATTGGGGTGGGGTGATATATATGATGGAGGAAATATTCTGAAAGACAGATTATGCTTATAATCTAGCAGCACAACTGTATTATATCTGATATTAGTCGCATTAGTACAGCGTGGTGTGTAGGGCTGGGTGAGTGTTTTAAACCCCATATGATGTGTAAAGATGGTCGGAGATGGTGTGCAGAGGCTGGGGGTAGGATTCTGTTATCTGATAGCATGTCTGTAACTGTATCTGTACCTGAAACGGGCTTTGGCCCGATTGTAAATCTGTTTGATTTGTGATATTCTGTATGTATACATGCTTAACTTTGTTGGGTTACACACTAAGTTTACGTAAACTCACCCTTTTTCTGTTTGCCTGTACAGGTAACCCACAGACTTAGGCGGATCGGTGCAGCAGCGGACTCAACGTTGGCCACTTTATCGTAAACTTTATTTATGTTTAAGTATTCTAGCTATTTAAAGTTTAGGATTTACTTGAGGGTTGTAATTTCTCAGAACTTTCTGAATTGTTTCGGTTTTTAATTGATTATTTCTGGATGATTTAACGTTTTAATTGTTTTGTTAAAATCGTTTTGTTAAACAATGGTATTTACGCAAACGAACTGTTTTTCTTAAACACGATCATTTTCCTAAAACTTCAGCTAAAATGACATGATTTAAGATAAGTCGGTCAAATGAAAATATGCTTTGAATTAAAAGAAAGCAATTGAAAGTTTTTTAAAGTTTAAGGCTTTATCGAGTTAGCACCGTTTTCAAAATCCCTTACATGTGATATCACCAGATTTGGCCATAACGTCTAGGTCGGGTTTGGGGTGTTACATATTATCTCCATCAATTGTACATATTTATACTCACTATCTATTAAGTGTTTTACTGAGTTGGTGTCACCCTCAACTAGGTCACCAACACGGTTAGAAAAGTACAAAAATATTTTTCTGTAATTAAAATAAGTTAAACTATTTAAGGGTATTTTAGTCTTTTTTTTATTTTAACAAAAACTAATTAAAAATATATATTGTCACATTTGAAATGGCCTAAATTGAATTAGTAAAACTTTAAATTTATCATTCAACTAAAAATGCACTAGTCAACTCGATACTAGCATTATTTACTTGATGTATTTATGTGTGTAAATTTTATTTTACTCATAATTTAATTTAATTTTTTATATTAATATCATACATATTTTATATTTTATTATGATAACTTAATTTTAAACCTTAAATTTTATTATTTATTGAATGTTATTTTTACTGAGTCAAATAACTTGCAGTGAAGAGAAACTTCCATTGGTTTCTAAAAAATAGAAATTTATTATTGGAAAAATGGAAATGAGAAAGGAAGTCTACAAAAAGACTTGACTGGTTGTCTGCTATCTTCACCAACAACTGAACTCACCATCCAATCATTTTCCACCACGTGGGACCTCAACGGACGACAATCAGAAAATGCTCCTGGGGGTGAATGTTCCTTACTATTTTCCCCAGGAAATGACGTCAGCAATGGTCGTTAAAGGGTGACGTAAACTGATGTAATAAGTGACGTAGGTTAAGGCAGTGTGGGGTGCGTAGGATAAAAAGTTGTGCGCATTTCTTTTTAGCATTTTCCCGTTTTTCTTTACTTTATATTTTTGCTGCTTTAAGTGGGAACACTCAGACGTTAACCTTTGACTGTAGCGATTGAGAGAATAAAAAATTTCACATTTTTTTTTCCTTTTTCTTTGTTTCTGTCTTTGGGTTGATTTTGATTCTTTGTTTGCTTTCAAAGAGTGATGAGCTTTTGAGTGTTCATTTGGGCTTCTTTTTTTCTTTTTCTTTTTCTTTTTTTATTGAAGAACTTCAAGTTTTGGGAAGTTCAGTTGTTCTATAAGGTTTGTTAGTGAAGTTTTTCCAAATTTCAATCTTTTTGTGGTTTGGGTTTATGAGAAAAAATGAAAATTTTAAGTGGTTTTGGTATATATACTGGATGGTGTTCGAGTTTTTTCCTGATCATGTTCTTATTTTTTGATTCTTGGTAATATATGGTGATTAAGTAGGAACTTCTTTTGTTTTTACTTGGTGGATGATTGTAATTTTGTAGCAATTTAAGAGCATGAGTTGAATGTAAAAGTTGAGTTCCTTGTATTTTCAGTTCATGATATGTTTACTTGACTCTCTGTATATGGTTATCAGTTGATGAAGTTGACTCTCTGCACATAGATTTCTCTGTCGGCAATGTTATTGAGAAACTAGGTTTATATTTTAATGGCTTTGATTCCTTGTTTTGGCTCTAGAAAGGCAATAATGCCAGTTTACAGATTTCATTGCCTTTGAAGAAAACATGAAACCTTAATATGACAACGTTATATGTATTGAGTACTAGGAAAGAAGGGATGCTCTTAACAAATCTCCATTGATTAAGTTCCACTTCTGTTCCCTATAAAGAAAAACAAAAATTGCCTGTCCCTTTCAACATATCACTCACCATTGATGTTTTTGGTTGGTAGTTCTTGAGACTTCTAGCCCACTTTTGCTAATACATGAGCTGATTTTTGTTGTGCGTTCCTTTTCAGCCTTTTGTATGACTGTATCTTTTACAAGCCATGGAGATTTACCCTTAGACAGAGGTAAGGAAAACGTGTGAGCATTGTTGAAACCTGGACACTTTGTCCTTGTCCAAGATTTGATTGCTACTTTAGGAAGTCCAAGTTCCATTTAGTTTCTTTGTTATGCATTCTTATAATCAGTGTTGATCTGTTTTTTATTCTGTTGCTGTTGTTTGATAGAGTATGAGCTCTCTGTCAACTGAACTTACTAGAAGGATGGCAATATATGAGCAATTCCAGCAGATAAACAAGTGGGGAGACACCTTCAACGGTGAAGACAGTCCAAAAACAGGATCATCGACAGTTTTACAAGTGGATGTTAGGCTAGAAAACAAGGTGAAGTTGCATTCAGTTTTGTTTATTTGGTAGGAGGCTTGAGCTTCTTTTTTCTTCCAGTTGCAGGCTATAATTAAATTGTTGTGATTTAAATCATAGGCCGAATATATATCTTCCGAGAAAACCGAACCTTCCAGAAGTGATCAAGAAACAAATAAGCCAACAGATAAGGTGATTAAGTTGCATTATTAGCTGTTTTATAATCTAGACCTGCTTGTTCCCTCTTACTATTTCCAATTGTATTTATCTTTTGTTAAAAGACACATAATACATGCAGATACAGAGACGTCTGGCACAAAATCGTGAAGCTGCTCGCAAAAGTCGTCTGCGGAAAAAGGTAGACAAAAAATGCATTCTATATGACATATCTGCTTATGGGAGTTATTTCACTTTATGGACCATTTATGATTTAATTCAATGTTATAGGCTTATGTTCAACAATTAGAATCGAGTCATTTGAAACTAGCTCAATTGGAGCAAGAACTCGAAAGAGCTAGGCAGCAGGTGAAGTGAAAACTCTCTCCCCCCTTTTCTCCTTGTATGTTTTCACTTTTTTTCAATAAGGAATTCTTTATTTTCCAAGAAAAATCATATCAATTAGGCATTGCCTTGATGCAGGGGTTATACATAAGCAGTGCATCTACTGGTTATTTTGGACTGTCTGCAGCTGCAAATGCTGGTTTGTGACCTAATCTGATTCTGTTATCATTATTTTCTTTGTAGATTCACAGAATACATTTTGCTTCCCAACATCTTAATTTGCAGTAATATTTTTTTCTTTATATGGGAGAGATTTGTTCGATATAGCTTTCAAGAAACTAGATATATTTTTCTGTTTGCTGGATCAAAGGTTTCTATTTGTATATCACGCGTGTAAATATTGAGTGCCTACATATTGGTTTCTTCTTTAGAATAGTTTAATTTGAACTTTACAGGTATTACTGCTTTTGAGATGGAATATGGGAACTGGGTTGAAGAGCAAAATAAAAAGATTTGTGAACTTAGAAGTGCTCTCCAAGCACACATTACTGATATAGAGCTCCGCATTCTGGTAGAAAATAGCTTGAACCACTATTGCAATTTGTTCCACATTAAAGCCGATGCTGCAAAGGCAGACGTCTTCTATTTGATCTCAGGCATTTGGAGAACTACAGCCGAGCGTTTTTTCCACTGGATTGGAGGATTCCGTCCATCAGAACTCTTGAACGTAACTCATTTTTCCACTAATTATGCCATTCATCCCTCTATTTCTGAACATTGTTGAGCATGTTTGATTGTTCATTATCGTTTAGCGAGTTTAGTATCGTATTGTTGCATAGATAATTGTCATTGCATAAATAGGAATGTCAATGTTCCTGGCAGCTGAATAAGGTTAGGCCATACCAATAGCTTCTTGGCTTTCTCTGCAATGAGTAATTCTTCCGATATGTGAGCTACCTACCGAGATCGATAGCTATGCATCAGAAAGAAAATTAACAACATTTTCTACAGACAAATTATGAAACTGCAAATTCTGTTTGTTCAGGTTTTAATGTCACAAATCGAGCCTTTGACCGATCAACAACAGTTGGAGGTTTATAACCTTCAACAATCTTCTCAACAAGCTGAAGATGCTCTTTCTCAGGGAATAGATAGACTTCAGCAGAACTTAGCCGAGAGTGTAGCAACAGATTTGAGTTCAGGAAACTACAAAGCTCAACTAGCTGCTGCAATAGATAAATTGCAGGCCCTAGAGGGCTTTGTGAAGCAGGTATAATCATTGTCGGTTTCTTTTTTTTTTTTTTCTTCTTTATTTGACATCGTTACTTCAAGTTGTCTATAATGTTTGAGTAATAGTTTTGAGTACATGCCGCTAAAACTTACATTTGTTTACTGGATTTTGCATGTGTTCTTTCCCGAAACAGGCTGATCACCTTCGCCAGCAGACTTTGCAACAGATGGCTCGAATCTTAACAACCCGTCAAGCAGCTCGAGGTTTACTTGCTTTGGGGGAATACTTCCATCGTTTACGTGCTCTCAGTTCACTTTGGTCTGCACGTCCACGCGAACCTTCCTAAATCTGAAGTGAAGATAGAAACTTAGACTACCATCAATATTATATCTAGGTTGCAGACGCCAGAAGTTTGTTCCTCAACCAGTAAGAAAATGGTCTTTTGCGGGTCTTGTTGTATGAAACATCAATAAATATATATAAGCTTATATTCTTCCTGAGCATGAGACATGTAAGTATGAATCCTTATTGCTGTGTATCAAGAATAATTTTAGGTCAGCAAAGTTAGATTTTCTTGTTTTGTATTTATATTGTTTGGAAGCCAAAGAATTATACTAGCAAGCTTGTGAGTACCTCATTTTTTACCCTTTTTTCGAATTGGATCAAGAAATTTAGCGTTTTAACTGTTATTTTATGATTTTTTTTTCATTTTTTTATATTCACAATTGGTGCAAAGTATTGAGATGAAGATTACAAGTGGTTTACATAGTTGTGTCGAGAGCCACTAGCAGTATGTAGAACTGCTTTAAAAGGCCATAGTGAGGTTTGGAAGGGTATAGAGAAAGAGTTTCAATAGATAATGAAGGTATTGTGATGGAAGGAGCTTATATGCAGAGCTTGAAGCTTGGTGCTTGGTGCTTGGTGCTTGGTGCTTGGTGCTTGGTGCAAGCCCTATTGAATAAGTGTCTTATTGCATCGAGTTGGCTATTGAATAAATGTCCTATTGTGTCAAGTTGATCGTAAGGTCGTGAGGAGCAATATTAGGATGAGATGAGATTTGATGATAACATGTTTGGTACGTTGAAATACATTTGGTGATGTTCTTTGTCTTCTCCTCCCAATATTTTGGGATTTCTTTTTTTATCAAAATGGCCCAAAGGCCACAAACTCAATATTAACAAACATCAGCGAGTACAAATTCATGAAGATTGCTCGGATAGTCCATGTTAAAAAAAAAATACAATATTTATCAATATTTTGGGATTTGTTAGCTTTTTATGTTGGGAATGCTTTTCGTTTGAAAGAGGCATAGCCTCTTTTTCTTTTTTATTCTCACAAGCAAGTGCAATGTTTTGAGATGGAAATTGGAGGTGGTTCACACAAATTGTATCTGTCTAGGAATGCTTAAGAAGGTTATGGTGAGATTTGAAGGACTATAACCAAAGTTTGGTAGAGTTTTAATATACGGAGAGAGATTGGAACTTAATCGGAGCCCCGTGAAATGAGTGTGGGTTGATGGGACACTCATAAAGATGTGACTTGATTGTAGCACGTAGAAGAAGTAATTATAATGTTATAAAAGGTCTTGAATATGATACAATGACCTTCAAATAGGTTCTAATGTGGTTGAATATAACAACAATCAATATTTAACATAATTAATTGTAATAATATTATTACCTTAATAATTGCAACAAGTATGTAGATACTTAAATTTCACTAGAATCAGTGGTGGAGTCAGAAAATTTTTTTAGAGGGGTGGAATTAAATTATATATTTTACAATAGTAAAAGGATTAAATCAAATTTTTATTATTTTTGAGAGATCAAAATGTAATTTTACCAGTATTAATTTAAAATTGTATATATTATAAAGAATCTAAATAAATTTTTTTTCATTTTAGGGGCTTGCAAGCTCTACGGACTAAAACCGACTTGAGTATTTGGCTTGTAATATACAAACATTGCAACCTTTCTTATTTTGAAATTAGATGTGCAAAGAGTTGGGCAAGAATTCAGTACATCTCAATCGAATCTAAAGTTAACTTTGTATAATTTGATTATGATCCTAAACTTGCAATTAAAATAATTAAAATTTTAAATGATCAGAATTCGAAAGGATCTAAATCAATATTAATCCAAATCGAAAAAATCTAAATAATACTCGAAACAATCCAAATTTAAAATTAATTTAAATTAAAAATAATCTGGACTAAAAATGAAATAATAAAAATCATATTATATATATAGATAGATACAGAGATAATATATAACAAAATTGAAAAATCAGTGAGAAGCGGCAAAAAGTTTCCCTCCAAACTCAACTGTCTAGAGAGAGAAAGTTTTTGTTTCTCTCTCCACCTCTGCAACCGAAAAAACAACAGTTGAATCTTCGTTGGGCTTCTCCAGTTTCCATAGAGTGAAAGTGCAAGAACCTTGAAGCTCAGTCTTTTTTAATTCTCTATCAAATGGAAGGGGAAGCCTCAGTCAATAAGCTCCATACCCAGATCGAAATCAAGCCCCAGGGCCAAGAACCGCCGCCCCCATCCTCCTCCGTCGTCGACAATTCCGAAATGGACATCCAGCCTGAAGGAAAACTTCCTTTCTTCAAGTCCCGCTACCGGCAGAGGGCATCGGACACATGGCTCATCTCTCTGTTGGTCATCCTTCATCTCGTGGCTTTCATAACCACAACTCTCTTCAACTATTTCTCGACGGGCAGTGTCTTCTTTCAGCCTCTCTCTGAGAATCCCCTGCTTGGTCCCTCTGCTTCCACGTCCGTTCTTTTCACTTTCTACCTCTTTTAAGCTTATTGGGTTTTATTTGTTATTGTACTCTGAATCGTTTTTCATTGAAGAGATCTGACGATTCCACTTTTAGTTATAATTAGAGTTAATTTGATAACCACTTTCTATGATTTTCTTTTTTGGGGGGGTTAAATAAGTTGCAAATTAAGAACAATAGATAAAAATTAATACCCTTACTTTGGTAGCACTGGAAATTGGTCGTCTTGTCTAAGAAAAAGAAGGGTTTTGATTGTTGTTAGTAGCCTACTATTCTGAAGCAGTCTGCTGTCATACAAAGTTCTTGGCTTTTGTTGAACTCTTTTCGAGGGGGAAAAAGGTAAAAGGAAAAAGAAAAAAGAAAAAAAGGGTTATGGTCTTCGTGTTCTTAACTGAAATCATGATTGTAATGATGCAGGCTAGATAAAGTTGGGGCACTGCGAAGGGCTTTTTTGGTTCAGAACCACCTAAATTGGCGTTTCTTCGTATGCCCCTGGTTACATGCTGGGATCATACACTTTGCCATCAATATCAGCTGTATGATCTTTATTGGAATCCATTTAGAGAGAGACTATGGACCCTGTAAGAGCATTGCTCTCTCGTATTAAGTATAACCCTTACTTTGCAATGATCCAGCCAACGAAAAACATGCAAAGCTAAATGTTTTATGGGCTTACATTTGGTTAGAACTTATTGTTTTTCACTTTTGATTGACAGTGAGGATTGGGGTAATCTACCTACTTTCGGCATTCTTTGGTAGCTTGGTATGTTCACTTTTTGTTCGAAATAATCCTGTAGTTGCTTCCTCTGGTGCTTTGTTCGGATTACTTGGAACGATGCTTTCTGGGCTTATCCGTAACTGGAAAGTTTACTCAAGCAAGGTGTTTAACACTATTTTTCCTTGTATCCAATTATATCTATCTCCATCTAACCTTTTTAGTTCACTAAACCCTTTTGTGGTTTGATTGCAGGGTGCAGCTTTGGCAGCACTTTTCACAGTTCTGGCGACGAATTTCCTCCTTGGTTTGCTACCATACATCGACAATTTTGCAAATATTGGTGCCTTTATATCCGGACTTCTACTCGGGTTTGTGCTTTTGCTCACCCCTCAGATTAGGCAAATGTCTAAAAACAAAGCAGGGCTGTTTGAATGCGGTGTCAAACATGCCAAGAGTACCGTTAAACTGAAGCAGAAGCTAGCACTAGACAGGCCGATTCTGAGGAGCATTTCTCTTATGCTGTTTGTTATTCTGTAAGTTTTGCTCGCCTAAATGTGAAGCTGAATTAATTTGCTGTTCACCGTTCCAGAGCTAGATCTTAGATAAGGGTCTTCTTTCATTTGCAGGCTTTCTGGATGTCTTGTAGCATTATTCCTAGGCATTGATATAAACCATTATTGCGGATGGTGTAGATTCATTGACTGTATCCCTTACAAAAGGTGGAGCTGCAATGATGGACCAAATACATGTGAGGTATATATATACACATTTTGATTCTTGTTTTGCTTCATTTTGTGATGAGTACTGTCCTTGTGATAGTGAGCTAAAGCATCAAAGCAGTTACTATCTAATTCCACAGTGAAATTCTCCTTTCTAATCCATATAATAATTGCCATGAATTATGAAAACCAAATATCTAATTTCTATTGCCACCATTTAAGTTTACCAAATCTTCAACACGGTATACTAGAATTGTAAGTATGAAAAAGCTATTGGTGGTAGTACGCTTAGTGATTCGCTTCTTTTTAACTGATTTCAGTCTCCTCTCCAGGCAACTTCCCGACTTGATAGTCATATTAATGCCTTGACATGTAATTGCAGATCATGAAGAGCAACTCAGAGATGACATTGACCTGTTTGTATAATGGGAACACCAGGGTCTTCCCTTTCACCAACCTTTCACAGGCAAGGATAAATGACTTGTGCGCTATGATCTGCTGATGGAGGGAGGACTCGAAATGACTGTACCAACTCAAATATGGACTCAGTTGAGACAAATGAACAAATTGGTCGACAGAACATATAGCTGAAATATACAGTGCATTTCAACTGCTCATTAAAAGTGTCTAAGTGGCTTTAAATGATGAATAGCAAACCACTGACAAGCAAAATTCATTGCTTATGCCACTTCTCTTAAAACATTTAGTGCTTCATTCAGTAATTGAATTCTTAGGTATTGATATGTTGTTAATATGATTCTTGAAACTAAAGAGTTTTCTTCAGTGTTTCATATGAAATTAATGGTCTCATATTATAGCTTAACATGCTAGCCAGGCAGGCTGTTAAGTAAAAATTGGTTAAACATGCACTTACTCATATGTATGCCCCAGCCTGGCTCTCCCTCTCCAACATTATAAAAGGCTAGTAGGCTGAGTGAGTGATACTATCTTCCATGTTATAATGGATAGGTTCGAACCATTGTGGTTGTATTAAGCATTCTGTTTTTGCATGTCTTACTTTTCACTATTTCAATTTTAGTATTTTATTGATGGAAAAAGGTATTCGCACAGAAAAATAGTATCCAGAATGTCCACAAGATGGTTTTGGGATAGTAAAATGTCTAACTAATTAACCATTATAGTAAACTGAAATTGAAATTTGAGAATCTTTCTCTAAGTAATGGTTCAACGTGTAAAAAGTCCAAAAGCACTTATCACTCGTCTTAAAATTTAATTATCATGCATTTGGTAATATGAAAATTATGATTTGCATTGGTCAGTATATAGAAAATCTTTTTTCCCCTTCCCAACATGAAACTCAATCGTTTATTGTCTTCCTCTTCCCTTCCCCACGTCATTGTTATCTTTTTACTTATGATATTTTTATACTGGTTCATTTCATTGTCATTGTTGAAAATTTTTATTTATAATTGTCTAGAAATATTGAAGAAGAGATGGAAAAGTTTTATGTTGTTTTTATTAAAAAAAAAACAGAAATTTAGATTACAAACGTATTTTTATGATAATTATTCATTATAGATCGTTCTTCTCCACTCTAGGATGATTATGAATTGGATTTCCTCTACCATTAGAAGGAACAATTAGCTCACCGATATTATTTCAATAACTGCATATGAACCTACTTCGATATATCGTATGTCAGACCCCTTTCAAGCTACTCTTCCCATAAGAATCCAGACTTGCATTTCACCTAAAATCCACTAGGAGCCCTTTCTGATATTTTTTGAAGGACTCCATAAAGATTTTTAGAGTGCTCATGAACCCATTAAATTAAGCATGCATCCCCTCGCTCTTTTGTGTTGATTTCATTTTAGCCCAAAATAGATGAGTCAGATAAATAGGAACTCAATTTTCCCTTTCGCCATACAACTTCATCAACTATTCATTTGCATTCGTTCCATATTTATTCACATACTCTCCCCATCATTTCTCGAATTTTGTTATAGTTAAGCTTTCTTGGATAGTGGCTTCAATTCTTTTTTTTTCACTACTGCATACATAGAATGATACTTGAGCTTTTTAGGCAACTTTGTGTACATGTTCCATACACAAAATTAATGTATTGGGTTTAGCATCACGTCATTAATTGTTGTCATAATGCTTATGCACGAAAGATTAGGAGTGAATAAAATTCGATTTAATTTAAAAAATCAAAAAAAAATTTAATTTCAAATTATTTAAATCGAATTAATCAAATCAACCGAATATCAAAATATATTATATTAAAATTTAAATTTATATTATCCTTTACCCCAAATCAAAATCCTCTTGGAAAAATCTCTAAACCATATTCTTCTTCATCAGTTTTTGAGGATTAAAATCCCTCTCCCATCCGGCCATCCCTCGCCCATTTGCATTACCACCGTCCACCTAAGCTTTGCTACCGCTTCACCCAACTCCTATGCCTACCAAGCTAAGCCTCACACGATCCTAAGGATTGAGGAAGTTGGCTTGGAAACTGAAAACGGTAAACCCCAAAATTAAATCCCTAAAAATTATGTTCCTACTATTTTTTAGGCTAAACCTACCCTTATTCGACCGTGTATAGATTGTTGATGTGTTCGTATAGGAGGCTACTGTTTTTTTTTTTTACTTATTTTTTGATAAATTTGAGAAAGTTTATGTTCCTGCTGTTTTCTTTATCAGAATCAAAGTAGATGAAATTCAAGAGAGTACTTCTTTTATAATGATTTAGGAGCTGAAATCAGATTTACCAAAAGGAAAAAAAAATCGAGGAAATGAGACAAAAATGAAAAGAAAACCTCAATCCAATTTGTTCATATATTAATATTGCTTCATCTCTACATTAATTAACATTGATTTTGTAGACTCCAAATCTTCAACGTCTGTGAGGAGATGATGAAGCAAGCAGTGACAAAAGATTATTTTTGTTGTGTTTATGTCTTGTTAGTACAAAAGAAATATTTTGACAATAAAAGTCAAATGTAAAATTTGGAAATTTTATTATATGAGATGGACGAAGAAAGGTTTCGTGAAAAAATATGGGTTTAAGGAATTAATATGTTATGTAATACACTTAATTAATTTCCGTTGTCGGATTAGGATTGCAGAGTATTACGATACTTATCGAATCAAATGACAATATAATACCATTCAATTATTAACTAAAATATTAAATATTCAAAACCAATATTCATTCATAGCATATATACAATTAAGAGCCTTATATCGAGCTTACGAAACTAAAAATTAATTCTGAAACAATTAGGGACTTATTTGAAACAAAATAGAAAAATGTAAGATAAACTGAAAACAGGAGTCACACGGCTGTGTCACTAGGCCATGTGGCTCACGGACATGGTCGTGTGATTAAACCGTGTACAGTTCGAAATTAGGGTCACACGACCGTGTCACTAGACCGTGTGCTCAACCGTGCGCTCAACCGTGCGCAATTCAAAATAGGGTCACACGGCCATGTTGCAGATTGTGTGTGATTTGAAATAAGGTCACACGACCGTGTCTCCAGGTTAAGTAACAACCTGAGACCATGTGGGACAAACTTGCACCAAAATTAAATAGTCCACAAGGTTGTGTGGTGTGACCATGTGAGGCACACGACTGTATGGTGTGCCGCCCATGTCACAGGCAAGGCAAAACATTACCCATTCCTTAAGTGCCAAGCCAAACCAAAATCAACCAATTACATACCTTTAAAACACATTCAAACATGCTTAAAACATACCAAAACGTTCAACCTAAATGTCTAACCAATATGCTCTCATTAGCACCACAATCCATACACCAAACTAACATCAAATTCAAAGATCACCAACCCTTAGCTTGTACACAAGCCAAACATACTAATTCATCCATTTCATTCACATTCATTTTTTTACCATATTTCAACCATATCCAAGAAGCACCAACCAAATAGCCAAAATCACATACATTTAGAAATTTACAAGTCAAAAACCAAAAGATACACATATCCATAAGTATGCCTTAACTAAAGTTTAACAACATCATCATAACAAATGAACTTTAAAGCTCCTAGTACCTGCCATTTATACACAATATCAAAATGACTAAAACTTCTACCAAGATGAGGAACGGATAGTGTGTGTGCTCCGACTTGATTCCAACCGATCGAGATTTTCGATGGTCTACAAGAAAAGAAAACAACTAACATAAGCAACTAATGCTTAGTAAACTCATATAAATCATAAACGTAAACTTACCAAATAGGCTCAATTTATACAATTCATGCATAATTCCATTAATCTGCTAACGAATTCATTAAATTCTTATTCACGTCACAAATCCCACAGGTTAGTAAGTTCAATAATGAAACATATAATCTTACAATATCATGAAACATGTACTAGGAGCATATCAATAGACATTTCGTTGATCACATCTCCAATATGCATCATTCATTCATTTCAAAACATTTTTACCAACACTTTCCATATCATCTATCAAAATCATATAACATTTCATACAATTAAGTTAACTCAATTAAGCATTTATTCCCTGTTGAATCAAATAAAATAACATCAGATACTCGGAAAAATGCTCACACAAGCTGTGACTGTGACCTTATATGCTTACACAAGCTGTGTTTTCTATTATAATCTTATTGCATGTGTTATTATTGCTACTAGTTTATTATACTTTTGTTGTGTCGTTTTTGTTTTTTGTTTTGTTGTTTGGACGGTGTAGTTTTCTACTATATTTTGGACTCTTGCTTATGTTTTCTATTATAATCTTGTTGTGGTGTTGTTGTTTACTTAGACTCATGTTTACTTGAACTTATGTGGTGTTGCTTTTATTTGTTCACTTGTTTATTTCAATTTTTCTTTGTATGATCATGTTTAAAAACTTTAAAGAAAAATATTTTTTAAAAAGATTACATAAAAAAAAACAATGCCAAAATCATTTTTTAAATTTAACTCAAACAAATATATTTGATTTGAATTTCATCTCACTCGACTCGATTCGAGAAATTTTTAAATAGAGTTAGGATAAAAAAATAGGATTCGTCAACTCGAAATCTTTTCATTTGATTCGATCGAACACTTACCCATAATCAAAATCCAATAAGGTTGAATGTCTCATATAACAGATAACCAACTTTAAACAGCAACCTAGATGCCCCTACATCTTCGCGTGAAATGAAAGCACACTCAAGGAAGATCAATTGACCGTGGTGATTAACTACAACAAAAGAAGCAAATGAAATCTTGTACTTGTTGACACAATATGTTGGGTTAAAACTAACCACATCATTGAAGTTGTAACACCCCAAACCCGGCCTAGAAGTCTAGACCGAATTCGGAATGCTACATTGGCCACCAAAGTGATCGTGAGAAAATCTTACAAAACTAGTCATTCTTAATTTGATTCCTGAAATAATTAATATCGAGTATTAAAAAAACTAGAATAATAAAATGATTAAACCGTAAAACAGAATTATACCACAGTGTTAAAAACCTTATATTCAAAACTGAATAACCAATAAAAGTTTGAAACCACAAGCTAATAACTTATTAGCCTCAAAACTGTCTGAGTCCTTCGCCTATCGAGTCTAGCATCCAAAATCCCGAAATGTACCTGAAAGGGGAAACAAAAGAGGGGATAAGCTATACGAGCTTAGTGTAAGATCAAACTAACTAGCTACCGAAACAGAAATAGATACAGTAAACCTGAAAATAGTTTAGCAGCAGAACACACTTACAGAGCGACTATAACAAAAAGACCATATGTAACTTTACAGTCATATGGCTCTGTTAGACACAATATCAGAAATTCTCAAAAGTCACAATCTGGCCTAAGCCCTTTTTTCCAGAATCAGAATCGGTTGGGCCTTAGCCCATCACACAAGGTTTCTTTAGACATGAGTGCCTTTCAGTCCAATAGTACAATCCGACTCCTCAGTCAATCAAACAGTCAAATAATTCAGTCAGACAGTCAAATAGATATTGCAGTCATAGAATCACATAGATGCATATAAGTGCAACTGAATTATAAAATAACCCACCCATCCAACTAACACACCATCTCCGTCCAACCCGACACATCCTGTAGGGATTTAATCAATCCACCCATCCCTGCACTCCGAGTAGAACCTCGAAAAGCCCATCCAACCTTATATTCCACAGAACGTTATCCCGGGTTACCCGGCAACGATGATCATCAATATTGTCCTCAACCCTCAGGGAATTGGGACCGCCCACAACCCTCTAGGTATTAGGGCTATCAGTAAGCTGTACGGTGCCATGCAGAAGACCGCGATACAGACATGCAGTATAACTGTCAGATCATATGTGCTAGCAGCAAGGCTAACGTATAAGCTGTACTATGCAATACAGTGAACTGCGGTATAGAAGTGCAGTATAACTGCCAGATCAGATAATAGTACGTAGCGTAGCTAACATACATGCGGTACAGTGCAAGGCAGTAAACCGCTATATCGTTATCAGTAATGTCCACGACCCGCAGGGTATTGGGACCGCCCATGACCCTTTGGGTATTATTAAGGGCTTTCAGAATGCAAAAAAATTGCCAAATCGTAAATTTCCCTTCTCTTCAACATCCCACCCAAAAATATTTATGCATATGTATGTATGTATGCAATCAGATGTACACAATTCAGAATACAAATTCAAATAGCCAATCAAAAGGAGACACACACATCCGGTCAATCAGTTACAGAATCAAACATGTTTACCTTGGTATCTCGAATCCAGTATCAACTTATCTAACAAACAATCACAAATGTGCACAAATCAAGCCCAAATCAAAGTCATAATTACCCCCAATAAGGCTTAGTCGGGGGTTGGAACACACAGAGTCGCATTTGCACTTGCATTTGACCTAAAACCCAAAGTTTGGCGAGATAGGGCCACACGCCCGTGTGCTCTGACCGTGCGGAGCACTCCAAGCCGTGTGAGGGTCCAAACACCCGTATGAAGGGTAACACACAGTCGTGTGACAGAGGCACACACCAATGTGGTGTAGAGGCACGACCGTGTGATTAGGCCTTGTAAGACACTGTCCTATTTCACTAAGCTCAAGTGTATAGTAGACACGGCCGTGTAAGGGTCTCACACGCCCGTGTGGCCACCAGACACGACCATGTGTTCCAAAAAACACGCCCGTATAGAATCCCTAATTCCTAAATCAGTCACACGGTCGTGTGGCCAGGCCGTGTGACCCAAATCTCAATCTCTAATTCCCAAACTCACAAGCCCGTGTGGACCAAGAGACATGGCAGTGTGATTTCTGAAAAAAATCCCCAAAAAAGCTACATGGTCGTGTGACACAAAAATTAGATGAAACCCTAATTTTCCAAATCCACACGGCTGTGTGCCATGGCACATGCCCATGTGGCCGTCGAGAAAGCCATTAAACCACCCCAGAACATCCCCGAAAACACCACTTTGGCCACCAAACTATCCCCTAACTTTGGTACTATCGGAACCACATCAGAAAACGGAGTATCGCACTCCCTTTCAGCCTTCAAAACTTTGAAACTAGAGAATCAAAGCATTCTCACGAAAAGCCGAAACAACACTTGCAAAAAAAAAGATAAGTTGATTAGTCAGAGTTGAGTCCCACACCTGTTTCGATAACGAAGAAGACGACAGAGGAGCAGAAAATCAAGGTCCTTCGACCCCACAACACCACCGATTCCAAAAAGCAAAAAGAAGAACATAAGAACAAAAACCAAGAAGAAATAGAACAAAAAAAATAATGTGCCAAGTAAAAGCAAATAAAAATAATTAATAATAACACTAAAGACAAATAAATAAAATAATTATTTTAACTGAATCAGAAATAACTAAAATATTTTTTAAAACGCCCACACAGGGACTCGAACTCATAACCTTGAGACAAACCAACATACTCACAACCACTAGACCAGTAGGCTCATTCTACCACTAAACTACACAACTTAACGTATGTGTGCAACCTTCCCACTATCCCCATACTCAAAACCCAGAACTTCTAGGCCTAAAATTAGGGGCTTTACAAAAGTCTTCATACTTTGAAGATGGATCCAAATAATATTCTTTAATCTTCCACAACCATCAATTTCAAATGAGTGGAAAAAGTTTTTATCTTTATTTTGCATTTTGAAAAAAAATTATTCAAATACTCAATATCCCCTTCTTGCACGATCAACTTCTGGTTGCCATGAATATAATTTCTACAACTCTCAGGTAAACACTCCATTGGATCTAGATCACCTGATTGAACTTGGACCAATTTAGTTCTAGCAAACTCGAAGACCGGTCATGTCATTTGCCTCAAGGGTTTTCTTTAATTGATTAGAAACATGTTCATGGTAGAAATTAGCCTTGAAATGTCAAGCAAATAGTTCATGTAAATGAATTATAATTCAATTATGAACACGCCACATACCATCACCTTCTAAAACAACATTAACCCTATCTTTATTTTGCATTTCACAAAAGAAAACTTGTACAAATACTCTACATCCCCCTCTTGCACGATTAGCCTCCGATTGCTATGAATATAATTTCTACAATTATATGGTAAACACTCTATTTGATCTAAACCACCTAATTGAACTTAGACCAATTCAATGTTGTTGCAAACTTGAAGACTGGCCATGCCATTTGCCATAAGGGTTTTCTTTAACTATTTAGAAACATGTTTGTGGGCAAACATTAACCTTAAAATGTCAAGCATAGTTCATATGAATGAATTGTAATTAAACTATTAACACACCACATACCATCATCTCCT
The DNA here is from genome assembly GCF_007990345.1 of Gossypium hirsutum. NCBI lineage: Eukaryota > Viridiplantae > Streptophyta > Magnoliopsida > Malvales > Malvaceae > Gossypium > Gossypium hirsutum. The sequence continues at coordinate 6,477,327 of NC_053429.1, forward strand.
AAACTCTAAACTAGCATTGACTCTATTCACCACAATAAATCATTTCAATTTAGCATGCACTTGATAAAAGTTGAATAATTCATCAATGTTTCTTAATCACATTCCTTTTAGTTAGCCTTGTTGCCATAACATTATCTTACTCATCTTCCACAGGCTCATTCTCACTATCATTACGATATACAACGTTGGTATATTCCAATCAATTAAAGAAATCTTCATTGCTACTATTTGAATCCGAGCCTCAATTAAATGATGTCTCATTGCTTCATTCCTCATTCAGCAAATTACCATCATGATTAGATAATCCAAACAAATTATTCAATGTTTGAGTTACATTAGCGTTGATCCAGTCGTTGGGAGCACCAAAAATATCCTATTTCCTACAAAATAATGAAAAAGAACAATAAAGGGGAAGTAGGGTCGAATCTTCAGGGACTGGATTGCACGAATGCTTGTTTCTAGAAATCCTGGGCAGAATCGTACCCAAGAAAACCTGCGTTCCTAAAAAATTTTAAAAAAAACAAAATTAAAAGTTTTGATCTGGAAAAATAAAATAAAAACAGAATTGAAAGTCGAATTGAAATAAATAAATTGCGAAAATTAAAATGGAGAATACAAAAAAAATAAAGTTTGGGAAAAGAGAGAGTTTCTTATGTTGCGAGATTCCAGCCTCCAGTTGTCTCAATTCGCCTTAGGTCCAATCATTGGCTTTTAAGTGATCCTTCTCAAGCAGAATAAGCCAGTTATAGTGGAAGAGGACGCTTACGACCGCCAACTCCAAGAATTTAGACTTAAGATTTGGCGGAACCTAACTCTAGCTAATAATCGCTTTTATGGGACTATCTTCTGCTAGATCATTATTTCCCAACGGCGAATACCACCCCATCTTGTCTCTTCGACTCACCAACTTCTGACGCAAAAAGCCAACGAACCGACTGTGCAACCTTCTCAAAACGTACAAAGCAGTTGTTCCTTGCACAAGTTGAAAAGATCACCTATTAAAGGGTATGGACGAACGCGTCAACCCCGTAATGCAGAGAAGCGATGAATACATTGTTGAGAAGGCTAGGCACGGATTCTAAGCCTCATAAACCTTTTTGGGGAATTTCGACAACCTTCGGCTAGATTAGATTTAGTGGCTCATGATTTTTGGGGGAAAACAAATAAAAATCATGGAAAGGGAATTTTTTATTAGAATATGAAAAGAACAAAAAGACTAGATTTATGGGGGAGAGAGAGTTATAGCCCAAAAAAATCCTCCAATTTGTGTCTCTTCATCTCCTATTTATAGTACTAAGAAACCTAGCCTATTCCTAATTAAATTCTAAAAGATAAATATAAATAAATAAAGATAAATAAAAATAAATCCTAAAATTAAATCTAAATAATTATCCTTAATAATTATCCTAATATAATTAAACATTAAATAGAGTCTTGTGCTATAAAATCTCTTCTTTTACATTTTTGCCCCAAAAGTCTTCCACACTTTGCATTTTCGGCACCACTTCCCTTCTACTTCGCATGTTGGCAAACTTTATCTCTAAATTCACGTTTTCGCCCTTAAATTTACTTTTGCCTTCAATTTAGTCCCTAAAAGATAAAAGACCATAAAATAGCCCAAATTAGTAGGATCATACTCAAAATAAACATGCAATTAGCACAAAAAATATGTCATTCTAGAGTATTATTAAATTCCCCCTACTTAGCCCATGCTTGCCCTCAAGTATGGTTCCTATCCACTGTGAAAGTTAAATCCTGCCATGAAAGAAATACTACTCCAAAGTTTTATAAAAATTAGTCAAAATGCTTATGAAAAATAAAAAGAACCCTTAACTTGCTTTAAGTAAAATTGAAAAAGTATTTCAATTAACATACACAAAAATTAAGATCGACTTGGATTATTTCATGAAAATTAGGTACTTTACCAAACCTATCAAGACACCCAATTCGTTTTCCTTAGTCCCCACACTTTATTAATATATCTTATTCTTCTTCTTTTTCCCTTTTTTTTAAATTTAATTTTATTTATTTATTTTTGCTTAAGAATATATTGAACCTTTTGACGCGAAGAGAGATGATAGCCAAGCACCCCACCCCGGTTACTCAGCCCAACATACTCTTAATTTTTATTTTGCTTAAGAACATATCGAACCTTTTAACGCGAAGAGAGATGACAATCAAGCACCTCACCCCGGTTACTCAGCCCAATACATTCCTAAAAATTAATTCCGGTTAGCGAAGTTTTACCTATCACGTCACACAACCTTTTGACGCGAAACAAGATGACAACCCAAGCACCCTATCCCTGTTACTCAGCTAGTCACGTTTTAAGCTACACTCATAACCACGGAAACATTATTATTATTTTAATTTTGGAGGATTTAGGAGCAACAATCAAGTGTCAAAAATAAGTTTCAGCATCCACCTTAATAGTTATGAACATATTTTAAGCATACAATTATATTAAGTGTCCTCTTTTCATTTAGTCTTAATCAAATTTACTAAAAGCAAAATAGGGTTAGCTCTATTAATCATAATTATTCAGCCTAAAAGAAATAAAATAATGGAGATGCAATCAAACAGGAAAAATCATAACTAACTCAGTAGACAAAAAGCATGCATGTGGTTCAAATGGTGGGCAAGTCGTGATCAAATTCTTGGGCATGAAAAAAGACAGAATATTCTTAAAAAAATTTTATATGGGCAGTAACAACCAAAGCAGCAACAACAAAAAAATCAGTATCTAAAACGACAAAAATAATGAGGAATGCCTTCCCTTACTTGAAACACATAGTCCTCGATGTGGAATAAATAAAGAAATAGGTAGAAGAAAAGTTTAGAAGAACTCTCTGTGTAGTTACTGTCGTTCGCGCATAATGGTAATGAGTTTGGCTAGCTGCTGGTCAAAAGTGTCGAGTCAAAGCTCAATGCGTTCTAAGCGTTGCTCAACGGTCATCAAAGGTTGGGCTCGAGTAGGTACTTCGTTCTGATTTTGCTGTAAAAAGACTCGTTCAGCCAGTATAGAGTGAACGCCTGGAGGGACAAAACGGAAGAAAGATGGAGTGCCAAGAAGCAGTACCATCGAGTCGAGGCATTAAGCATCCAAAAGATCAGCCTGACAAGCAACATGCAAATCTAAAGTAGGAGCATTAGAACCATGGAGAGAAAATAACAATTGTGTAATAAAGCCTAAAATTAGAGGACGCTTTGCATTTATAAAATGATCGAATTGAAGCACATACCAATAGCCCAAATTTACCAGACGATCGGTATACATACACCATAATAAGAATAATTTCATCTTCGAGACTATAGCCGGAGCATCTCGACGGCCTGAAAAATTGTAAGTCAAATAACAGTGTATGTAACATAAGGCAGGGTTACGAAACCATAAATCCTTTGATGTTATTGGGCTATACATGGATTCGGTATTATCAATTAACAAAGCAAAGGCCTCGACAGTTATAAAATCTGCAGGAAAAGTACATAGGCTATTTTTATAATCAGTAGACATGGTATAGTCCTCAGTCACAAAAGATAATACAATATTAAAATCAATTAAAGACAAACTATGTATGGTACCAAGTAACCGAAACTTGACAACACCAGGTGTATCCAATGAGATTGGACCGTGTCGCTGAAATTGAAACGTGGAATAAAATTCCAAAATCAGCTCATAATAGGCACAGTGAGTAATATCAAAATTACCAACCCAACCAATATTGTGAAAATAATTAGTAACAGTAGTTTCAAGATGTAAAGCATCCAAAATAGGTAAAGATAAGCATTTGCAAGGCGCGAGTTGTTTATGGCGTAAACGGTCATACCTGTTTCGGCTGGTAAGAGTATCAAATACTAAATTATCGTGTAAATGGCACTCAGGTGGTAAGACAGTTGCGCTAGACCGGTAGGTTCAGCCACAAGTGGGCAACGGTCGCTGGTTGTCGCGAATATCAGAGGCGCCGGAACAAGTGGGTTGTTCGGGGGAGTTAGTGTCAGAGTCGTGTGAAGAACTCGTGAGGGCCATTGTTGGTTTGGCCGATTGGTGTGGTGGTTGACGACGGGGCTGGCGTCGTGAAGGATGCGTGGACCGTATAGGAAGAACCGGCGTTTGATGCCATTGGTCTGGCTGAGGGCCGCGTGGTCTTTCGATGATGCCTGCATTGCAATGGTTCGGGTGCCAAACCCCTTGCTTGCATCGAATCGGCCATAGTGGAGCGCTTCTTCAGTCATTTAATCACATGAAAATTCAGTTATATTTTGTTGCTTCCAAAGCTTCCCATTGGCGGACAGATAGACTACTTCCGTCAATCACACCATAGGCAAAGGATAAGTCAAATCTCAAAGAAAAACAAAAAAGTGGTAGAAGATAAAGTACGGGTAATGCGGCATGTAGAGGAGATGGCGACAGGGACGGTGCGACTCGTAGAGGTGAGGGAAGAGGAGCGACGCGTGAAAAAAAAGAAGAAGACGACAGTAACGTTGCGCGAAGTAGAAAAGAAAGAGAGGACGGCGCGATCAGCATTGGAGTGGAGAGGATGGTATCATGCAGCGTGAATCATGTGGCAACAATGGAAAGGAGACGTGCGACGGAGGGGAAAAAGAAGAAGCCGCACCGTCAGTGAGATCGACGGCTTGAGGAGCGGAAAAAAGACACCGGCGGTGGTTGACGGTGAAGGAGGGATCGGCGGTGGCGCGACTATGGGTTCGTACTATGATGGTTGGAAAATTGGCAATGGGGGTTGGGAGGGTGAGAATTTCGACGGCTAGAGAAAATTTTGGGAAAAATGGGTAAAAAAAATTTAGGGTTTGTGATGTATTAGGCTAAAAAATGGCGTTTGGTTGCAGGATTATGGGCTGCTTGGCTACAGGTTTTGGGGAATCTGGGGCAGGAAGGCGTTATTCCAGGCTGAAATAGGAATGAAATATGAGTTGTTTGGCTGCAGGTTTTATCTTTTCTCTTTGTACTCCCTATTTCTGCTTTGGTTTACCTAAACAGAAGAAGAGAATTTTTAGTAATAACCAAAATAAAATAAATAAATAATTAAGATAAAATAATAAATAATTAAAATAAAATAATAAATAAAAATAAAAATAAAGAGAAATAAAAATTGGGTTGCCTCCCAACAAGCGCTTGTTTAACGTCGTTAGCTTGATGGCGTGAATGGGATTATCGTGGCTCTAACTGAATTTTTTCGACCGTGTAAGCCTGAAAATTCTCGTAAAATGGCTTCAACCGTTGGCCATTGATTATGAATCGCTTTCTTGTTTCTTCACTCTCTATTTTAACTGCACCATGTGGGAATAATTGGGTCACAATAAAAGATCATTGCCATTGAGATCGAAGCTTCCCTGGAAATAGCCTTAATACGGAGTTATAAAGAATACCGAAAATGCTTCGTAGCTATTTTCTTATCATGAAATAACTTTGTCTTGGCTTTATAAATGCGAGTATTTTCGTAGGCATCATTACGAATTTCCTCCAACTCTTGAATGTCCAATTTGTTTGCCTTTCCTGCGAGTTCTAACTCCATGTTACATTGTCGAATAGCCTAATAAGCTTTATGTTCCAATTCTACTAAAAGATGACAAGCTTTGCCAAAAACAAGTCGATACGGAGTCATGTTAATTGGTCCTTTATGCACTGTCCGATAGGCCCAAAATGCATCATTAAGCCGAAGACTCCAATCCTTTCGGTTGGGCTGAACTATTTTCTCCAAAATAGTCTTGATCTCCCTATTCGAAACCTCTACTAGGCCATTCGTTTGGGGATGGTAGGCCATCGCTATACGATGATGAACTTCGTAGTTTGACAATAGTGCCTCCATAACTTTGTTGCAAAAATGAGTGTCACGGTCACTGATCAGATCTCGAGGTGTGCCAAACCTAGAAAAAATAGTTCGTTTTAGAAATTCCACAACAGTTTTAGCATTATCATTACGAGTAGGTTTTGTTTCTACCCACTTAGAAATATAGTCTACTGCAAGAATTACATATAAGTTCCTAAATGAGGAAATAAATTGGCCCATGAAATCAATGCCCCATACATCAAAAATCTCACATACATGAATCGGGGATAGGAATATTTGATTTCGTTTAGTGATGTTATCTGTATGTTGGCATTTATCGCACGACTTACAGAAATTATATGCATCTCAAAAAATTGTCGGCTAATATAGCCCACATTTTAATACCTTGTGAGCAGTCCGTTTAGAGCCAAAGTGACCTCCACAAGCTTCTGTATGACAAAAAGTGAGGATAAAGGTTACCTCAGTTTTTGAAACACATCGTCTTATTATCTGATCTTAAAAGTGTTTTCACAAGTACGGATCGTCCCAAATTTAATATTGAGCTTTCCTTCTAAGCTTGTCCTTCACGAAACGTGCTAACTCAGTGGGCAGCGAACCTGTGGTTAAGAGATTTACAATATTCGCATACCATGGTAATGAGCCTCGATCGAAAATAAGCTCTCATCAGAGAACTCATCCTTTATAGGAGTGTCATCATTAGGTATTTTTAGCCTACTCAAGTGGTCGGCTACCTAGTTTTCACATCTCTTTTTGTCACTAATCTCTATGTCAAATTCTTGGAGCAGCAAAATCTATCTAATGAGCCTTAGTTTTGTTTCCTTCTTCGCAATCAAGTATCTGAGAGCTGCATGATCAGAAAAAATAATCACCTTAGATCCCAATAAATATGACCGAAATTTATCTAGAGTAAATACAATAGCTAAGAGTTCTTTTTCTGTGGTGGTATAGTTGCTTTGTGCAGCATCTAGGGTTTTTGAGGCATAGCAAATGACATGAGGCTTTTTGTTAATCCTTTGCCCCAACACGGCCCCCACAATGCGTTCTCTTGCATCGCATATTATTTCACAGGGGAAATTCCAATCTGGTGCTTGTACTATAGGAGAAGATACCAACTTCTGCTTTAGTGTATCAAATACCTCATTACATTTTAGGCCGAACTCGAATTTTTTATCTTTTTGCAATAATTCGCATAATGGTTCAGCTACTTTGGAGAAGTTCTTTATAAAAAACCTGTAAAATCCTGCATGGCAAGGAAAGAACGTATCTCCCTTACAATAGAGGGATATGGCAAAGAATTTATAATATAAGTTTTGGCCTTATCAACCTCAATTCCCTTAGCTAAAACTATATGACTGAGGATCAACCCTTTATCTACTATAAAATGAGACTTTTTATAATTCAAGACAAGATTAAATTCTATGCACCTATTTAAAATTATCGTAAGGTTTTTTAGGTATTCGTCAAAACCATTTCCATACACAGTAAAATCATCTATGAAAACTTTGATAATTTTTCCACATATTTAGAAAATATACTCATCATGCATCTGTGGAAGGTGGTCGGTGTGTTACAAAGTCCAAATGGCATCCTTCTATACACAAATGTGTCGAATGGGTACGTAAAAGTGGTCTTTTTCTGGTCCACTGGTGCAACTAGGATTTGGAAGAAACTTGAATGTCCATCAAGACAACAAAAGTTAATTTTGCCAGCTAATCTCTCAAGCATTTGATCTATAAAAAGAAGAGGGAAATGATCTTTTCTAGTGTAAGAATTCGACTTCCTGTAATCAATACAGACATGACACCCATTTTACACTCAAGTTGGTACCAAGTCTCCTTCAGCATTTATCTTTACTGTCATGCCCGTTTTATTGGGCACGACTTGTACAAGACTTGCCCATCTACAGTCAGAAATTGGGTAGATTATGTCGCCATCCAGCAGCTTGATTATCTCCTTTTTTACCACCTCCATCATATAGGGGTTCAACCGTCTTTGCGCCTCTCGTCTCGGTTTAGTGTTTTCCTCCAAGTAGATTCTGTGTGTGCATGTCAAAGGGCTTATCCCTTTTAAATCGGCAATAGTTCAGCCAATCGCCTCGTTATGATTCTGCAGTACCTGGATCAAACTTTCTTATTCGAATTTAGAGAGTTTATTTGAAACTATAATTGGTAGGGTATTACCTTTCCTAAAAATGCATACTTGAGATGTTCAGGAAGCGGCTTTAATTCCAAATCTAGAGCCTGCATAACAGAAGGTAAAATTTTAGTATTTGATGGAGACAATAACTCATTAACAGATTCATAGTCATCAACTATAAATTCAAATTTAACTTCATAAATGGACTCAAAAGTCTCCTCTGTTAAAGAGTTAATTATGTCGACACGGTTTACCCTCAATATTTCGCTTGGATGACTAATAGCATCGTAGACATTAAACTTCACAATCTCCCCATCAAATTTCATTGTAAAAGTTCCACTTCAAATGTCGATTTTGGTGCTAGCAGTATTAAGAAAAGGTCGGCCCAACAAGAGGTCTGAAGATCCAAGAGTGCTATCCTCCTCCATTTTTATCACATAAAAATCTGCAGGGAAAATAAGTTCATTAACTTTTACCAATACATCCTCGTGGGCTCCTTCAGGATGCACAATGGACCTATTTGCCAGCTGAATGATAACACATGTTTTTGTAAAAAAATCTGTGCTAAGTGACTCATATATAGAATAAGGCATGACATTTATTGAGGCCTCTAAATCGCACATAGCCTTCTTAATTCCCAAATGGCCTATCTTACATGGTATTGCAAACATGCCCCTATCTTTACATTTCGTTGGCATCTTCCGCTGTAACACTGCAGATACATTTTCACCAACACTTACTTTTTCATTACGTGTTAATTTTCGTTTGTTGGTGCAGAGTTCTTTAAGAAACTTGGCATACCGCGAAATTTGTCTGATGGCATCCAACAGTGATATATTGATCTTGACATTTTTGAATATTTCGAGGATCTCCTAGTCTTCTTTACCCTTTCGGCATTAATTTAATCGTCCTAGAAATTGAGGTTGGATTTTTGGCAATGGAGGTTTGGCTCGAACCTATTCGTCATTTTAGGATTTTCCTGGGCGTTTTCTTGACCAAGATTTCTGTCAAAAATTGGTTCCAATTCCTTTCCACTTTGCAGCGTCACTGCATTCGCATTTTGTCTCTAGTTCGGCTCTGTTTATGACGGCAGCTTACCTTGAGAACTTATTTTCTCAATTGATGTGGTCAATTCTCTTATAGATGCCTTCGTTTCTTTTTGGAAATTAAGAGTTTGCTATTGGAAATCAAGGACACTAGCTGCTAATTTATTGACCATAGTTTCTAGAGAAGTACCTGAATCTCATGGCTATTGTGGAAACTAATTTTGGTATGGCTGATTATACCGTTGATTGACTCCATAACTTAAGTTAGGGTGGTCCCTCTATCCTAGGTTGTAGGTGTTAGCGCAAGAGTCGTATCGCCTTTGTGGTGGCCCAGGGAAATTTTCCACAGCATCTAAATGAGTCATAGTATCATCATACAAACTGGGACATGCATCAGTTGTATGTTCAGGTGTAGCACATATTCCGCATACTCAGGCTGGTTTTTCTTTTTCTGCAATAAGAGAATTCGCAATATTAGTAAGTCTATCAAGCCTATCCTCAAAGGTAGAATTACTTAGCTGGTGAACCCTTCTAAGGGGTTCAGGATTGGCTCGAAATTACTGAGAATTTACAGTCATTGTAGAGATCAACTCTCTTACTTGCTGAGGAGTCATGTTGACCAATGCTCCTCCACTAGCGACGTCTACCATATTCATCTCCATGGGTTTCAAGCCTTCGTAAAAGTATTGGAGGAGAGATTGCTCTATTATACCATGTTGTGGGCAGCTTGCACACAACTTCTTAAATCGTTCCCAATAATCATAAAAATACTATGTTTCTTTTTGTCTTATTCTAACGATCTATCTTCTTAACTTAGCTGCTCGTGATGCTGGAAAAAACCTGTTGAGAAATAAACGAGAAAGATCAGCCCAAGTTGTAATAGATCTAGAAGGAAAATAAAATAACCATTCCCTAGCAGAATCTACTAGGGAGAAAGGAAAAGCATGCAATTTGATTTGATCCTCAGTTACCCCCTAAGGTTTCATACTAAGATAAACCATATGAAACTCTTTCAGATGTTTGTGGAGATTTTCGTTTTGCAACCCATGAAAAGTTGGCAGTAGCTAGATTAAGCCTAACTTTAATTTAAAATCAATATCTATAATAAGATACGCGATGCATAGTAGCGGTTGTTCTGCCGGAGCTTTGGCCAGTTACCGAATTGTTTGAGCCATTGGTTGATGTGCTAAATTAGGGTTTTTGTTAACCCTAGCGTTAAGTACTTCTTCTGGGGAATCAACTTCTAATTTTTCACTTTCAAATGTTTGAGTAGGGTTTTCGTTAACCCTAAACTCTACTTCGTTGTCGATTCCAACTTCTAGTGGTGGGTTACTCTAACTCTCAACCACTCCTGACTGTTTTTTCCTTAACTTTGTTTCTTTGCGATTAGCTCTCGTAGTCTTTTCAATCTCTGAATCGAACGCAAGAGTACCTGATACAGATCTGGTCATAAGAAACAAAAAACAAGATTAGTATGTTGCCAGTCTTCGACAATAGCGCCAAAATTTGATGCAGCCGTTGAGAGCACCAAAAATATCCTATTTCTTACAAAATAATGAAGAAAAAAACAGTAAAGGGGAAGTAGGGTCGAATCTTCAGGGACCGGATTGCAGGAATGCTTGTTTCTCGAAATCCTGGACAGAATCGTGCCCAAAAAAACATGCGTTCCTGAAAAAATAAAAAAATAGAATTAAAAGTTTTGATCTAGAAAAATAAAATAAAAATATAATTGAAATTCGAATTGAAATAACTAAATTGCGAAAATTAAAATGGAGAATATAAAAATAAACAAAGTTAAGGAAAAGAGAGAGTTTCTTATGTGGCGAGATTCCAGCCTCCGGTTGTCTCAATTCGCCTTGGGTCTAATTGTTGGCTTTTAAGTGATTCTTCTCAAGCAGAATAAGCCAATTATAGTGGAAGAGGACGCCTACGACCACCAGCTCTAAGAATTTAGACTTAAGGTTTGGCGGAATCTGACTCTAACTAATAATCGCTTTTGTGGGAACATCTTCTGCTAGATCATCACTTCCCAACGGCGAATACCATGCCATCTTGTCTCTTGGGCTCGCCAACTTCTGACGCAGAAAGTCAACGAACCGACTGTGCAACCTTCCCAAAACGTACAAAGCGGTCGTTCCTTGCACAAGTTGAAAAGATCACCTATTAAAGGGCATGGACGGAAGCGTCAACCCCGTAATGCAGAGAAGCAATGAATACCCTATTGAGAAGGCTAGGCACAAATTCTAAGCCTCATGAACCTTTTTGAGGAATTTCGACAACCTTCGACTAGATTAAATTTAATGGCTCATAATTTTTAGGGAAAAACAAATAAAAATAATGGAAAGGGAATTTTTTATTGGAATATGAAAAGAACAAAAGACTAGATTGATGGGGGAGAGAGAATTATAGCCCAAAAAGATCTTCTAATTTGTATCACTTCATCCTCTATTTTAGTACTAAGAAATCTAGCCTATTCCTAATTAAATTCTAAAAAATAAATACAAATAAATAAAAATAATTAAAGATAATAAAAAGAAATCCTAAAATTAAATCTAAATAATTATCCTTAATAATTATCCTAATATAATTAAGAATTAAATAGAGTCTTGTGCTATAAAATCTTTTCTTTTGTATTTTTGCCCCAAAAGTCTTCCACACTTTACATTTTCGGTACCGCTTCCCTCCTACTTCGCATGTTGACCTATTTTATCTTCAAATTCACACTTTTTGCCCTTAAATTTAATTTTACTTTTAATTTAGTCCCTAAAAGATAAAAGACCATAAAATAGCCCAAATTAGTAGAATCATACTCAAAATAAACATGCAATTAGCACATAAAATATGTTGTTCTAGAGTATTATCAAGCGTCTTCATTATGGTTATCATTTTCAGATTCTTCCATTCATGAATAAGTTTCTACTTCATTTGAAATTTCAATTTGTTGAGAAAACAATTTTTTTAATACTAAATGCTGTTAAATAAAAAAAACAATTGTCTCATGTCTCCACTTTCCTGATTGCTTATTTTCCAAACAAAAAAAAGAATGAAATTTGTTTTGTAAATCAGCTAAAAAAGTAAGCTGCCATTGTTTTTTCTCTGAAACAGTCAGCTTAATTTGTTAGCTACATGGACTCCAAACTCTCTCTTCATTTTTATTTTCTTTGTTTCCTCATGTCATTACCCATTTCAAACCAAACTACATAAACAAATGCTTAAATCCATAAAGTTCTTTTTCTCTTTCATTAAATTCAGAATCTTCTTTTTCTTTTTTTCTGGGTTTTTAACAGAACATATATGATTACATGCAGCTTTGAACTACAAAGGCCGCCCTAACCTAAGCTTCCCCCTAACAATGCCATTATGAGCCCACCAAGCCGCAATGCTTTTAAATCAGAGATTTTCAGTTGTTTGTTTTATACACTTCTCGTAATAATGATGATGATAATAATAATAATGCAGCCATGTTCTAGCCTTTCTTTTGATTGGCTTCAAAGCTTCTTCTTCTTCTTTTTTTTTTTTTGCCTTGAAACTCTGCACAGGTTTGTAATTATTTCCTAGCCCTAAGCCAAGAAAACTGACAATTGTACCTTGGAAGGAATTTAGTAGTGGTTGGAATCCATGGAGCATGCCAATGCCAATGCCACTTTAGGGCGAAACCAGAAATCATGGACGACGGTCCCTCTCTTCTCCAACTTAAAAACCATAAATAAAAGCGCTCATTGGTTCTTAACCCAATCCCTTGAGCATCTAACAGCTGGCTTTTTAGTGATTTCAAAGAGGAACTTTCAAGGGAATTGTCAGCTATCAACAAACATTAATCCCCTTTTCTTCTCACTTAAAGAAAAGAAAAAGGAGCCAGCTGATCCAAATAGGGTACAAACTTAAATGAATCAAAGGGTGTCCATTAAATTCAAAGGATTATATTAATTTTCCTACTACATGACTGCAGTTTGTTTAAGTTAATTGCAGGGCCTTCCATCATTAATTATTTGCACCACTTCAATCTTCTCCTGCGCCTCCGCCGCTATGTGTCTACATCTGCCTCACACACTTACCGTCTTTTCCTTTTTCTTTTCCAATAAATATTTGGGACAAACTTATGTTTTTTTTTTTCCAATATACCAACGTAAGTTCTTTACTATTTTATTTGTGGTTGAATCAACATAACTTCGATTTATTAATATTGCCTTATGTCGTATGTTTTCAGTAAAAGTGTCGGTCTCCAACATATTTAGAAGTAAAATTATTATATAAGTGTTTATATTAAGAATTAGATTGTATTTTGTCTTTTCTATTAAAAAATAAATTAATTAATCTTTGTACATTAGTTCAAAGAATAAATTGAACTTTTTCATTAAAAATTATTAAAAACTATCATGACTGATGAAATAACAAGATAATTACATATGGTGTGCCACGTATATTGCATGCTAACGTACCAATTTTTTATAGAATGATCAATTTACTCTTAGATCTAATGTATGCGTACTAATTTGTCCATTTTTAAATGGATGAAGCAAATTGCAATCTGATTCCTAATATAATAGCCTCTATAACACTTTTACCTAGTAGAGAATTAAACTTTCATATCAATATTTTAATAATATTTTTGTCTTAATAAATTTATCACTTTTTTATGGTCAATTTTTTATTTTATGTTTTATAAATTTTAATTAATTAAATATTTAAAATTGACCCAAAAAAACAACAACTGCAAATCGCAACTTTTTTTTTAATAATCTCATTATAAGTTATGATCGTATATGCTCTTTTTAATACAATACATAGAACTACTCATAACCTCTCCTCAACTCATAAATAGAAGGATAATATGTTTCAATGCACTCAAACCCACATCCTCCTACATTAACAACAATACCCATACCAATCGAACTAAAACGGTTATAAATTGCAACTTAAGGGTGTATTTATTGTAGTTCATGTCTATGTGTAAAAAAAAAATCATAACAGTGGCAATTACTAATGTTGTATTGGTTTGGTTTTATCCCCACCGATTACATGATTTTTTACTTTTTAATTTTTTTTCATTTATATGAATTTTTAATCAATTCCTATCATTTTTAATAATAATATTTTTTTAAAATTTTGATAAATCATTAAAAAAAATTAAAACGATAAACCCAAAATAATTCATTAAAGCAAAAACATGTCAGCTGTGAAATTTCTATTTTGGTCACATCTTTTGAGCACCAAATGGAAGGTAGCAGCCATAGAATTTATAACATGTGGAATATTCCCACTTAGCACATGATGAGCCAAAGTTTTTAATCAATTTGGCATTTTGCTAAAAATTTTCCACTAAATCAAAACCATAATCCTTAAAATAAAAACTAAAGTATTACCCCCTCTATTAGCTTTGATTAAAAATACCCATTTACTAAAAGCCTACAACCACTAATACTACATTACATTACTATAAATGCTCAGTTGATGGGTTTGAGGAGGATTGTAAATTTGTTTATATCTTTAGAAATGGTTCCCTCTTTTAGGGGATGAGAAAGGGCCTAAATGGTACCTATAGTGGGAAGGAATCATCTTAAAGTGGAGATTTTGGCTACTTCAAACCAAAAAGTAAAAGGGAAAGGAAATGGAAGGAAAGCAATGGAAAGGCTTCCATCCCTTTCATTATCAATGCTAGTCAAAGAGGGGAAAGTAGGCTAGAGTCTATTACCCCCAAAAGAATTTTAACCCTATTGACCTTAAATTTTGATAATATTGGGATCCTTTCGTCTCAACTCATGTCTTTTTCCCTCTATCCCAACTTCTTTTTAAGTCTTTAGCACCTTAGCCTCTTGCAAATTTTTTTTACCTATGTTTGCTATATTTTCATGTGAAAAAGTGCTATGTTATTACTAGGGAGTTCGGATGAACCTTAAGATTTTCTCTTCATACTTACCTTGTTTTGATGGAGTTAATGTGTATTCTCTTAAATTTACATATATATAATGGAGTGAGACGAGTGATAGGGCAAAGTATACAAATTGTAAAGCGACACTAGATTTGGCAACATCCGCCCTCACTCCGCTTCATTGTCATCCCTAGGGCTAAGCGAAAAAAATTGACCAAATTGAAAATCGACCAAAACCGAGATATTTAGACAATTTATGGAATGCAAATTTAGAAATTGCGGTTACCTGAAATTGAATCGAATTCTACTTTTATTTAATATATAATTAATATTACCTTTTTATTATAAAAAAGTAAATCTTTTATATTTAAGATAGTGAAAATAATTTAAAATTTCTTGAAATTTTATTTTTTTAGAAATATTTATGAAAAAAGTCTTGAAATTTTGTCAAATAATATTCAAAAGCCATAAAATAAAGTTCATTTTATCAAAGTAAGTCTAAAAATTTAAAATAAAAAAATAACATGAAAAAATAAAAAACCAAACTAAATCATAATAAACAATTCAAAAAATTTAAAAAACTCAACTGAACCGAACTAATATCACCCGTAATCATCCGTAATTGGGTCAATATTGCTTTTGCCCCCTCAAACCGGTATAGGTTGACTTTGAATCAAGCAAGCATTTTCTTCTTGATTTGTTTATTGAAAGAGTCTTTTAATTTCTCTTTGTTATTTGGTGCCTTAGAGTCATCATTTTCGTTCAATATTACTTTTTTAATTAATGAAATTACTACTTGAAAAACAAAAGAGATGAACAAAGATTTAAAGAAATGTTAATTTCATGTTATATTTTTTTATATAAAACATTTAGAATGAAGGTAAATTTGATATCTTATTTTAAGCATTGTATTAAAAAACTTACATGGGAACGGGTGAACGTATAATCGAATCGAATAAAAAAAATTGTAGTTAATTAAGTTGATGAGTACTATTTTATCATCTTAATTCGATTTGAATTTTTTCTAATCAAGTCGAGTCAAATTGACTGAAATTGTTCAAGTTAATGTCAAATTAAAATTTTATTACAATATGATTAATTCTATGTTAAAGCACAAAAATTTGAAAGCATATATATTTGAAAACTTTGTCAAAGCAAAACAAGGAAAAAATAAAATATTTAGTATGATAAACTTGAATTATTAATTAATTTATTTAGATTCCAAAATTATTATTTTAAAAAATTTTAAAATTTTAAAATTCTTTATATATTCTTTAGAATTTAAAAAAATTTATAATCTTTTAAAAATATAAATTTTTAAATTTTTAAAAATTATGTTGAATTTTTTTATAATTTTTGTTGAGAGAGAGGCCAATTTGCTCATTTTCAAAATTGACAGGGACCAAAAAAATATTTACACTAATCTATTATTTAAATTATTTAAGCTATTTAAATTATAAAATTTAATTCAAATCAATTAGATTAACTCAAAATTTAAATTTTTATCATTTTTTTAAATTAAATTGAATCGGTTTTAGTTTAACTCCATACTTGATAATATCAGTTTATTTTGGTGGGCCCATTTTCTTATAAGAAAAAGTTGTTCACACTTGCACGCCAAGTGATTAAGTTGTTCTTTTTGTAATCACAAATAAAAAATATATTTTTTTTTTGAAATTATTTTGCATATCATTTTTGAGTTGATAAACTCTTTCTACGTTTATGGCCATAAAATAAAATAAAATAAAATATTTTTTTAAAATATAATTTCATTATAAGTTTTTTATTATATCTGTTATTTTTTATACAATATTTAAAATTACTCATACTCCCTCTTCAATCCTTAAATAGGAGGATAAGGCGCTTCAGTACATTCCAACTCATATCCTCTTATAGTAGTAATAATACCAATATCAATCGAGCTAAGACTCGAAGTAAAAATAAAATAATTTTTAAATAATAAAATAATGGCCATAGCCAGTTGGGCCACCTGTATAATTATTATCTTCAAACAAAAGAAAAAAATTTCTTACCCACAGATTACATTTGGCAGTATACAAAAAGAAAATCATGAAATGCCAAATTTATGATTAAGAAAATTACTCAAGATCAAAATTAATTAAAGAGGACAAAATTTGCTGGTCTTAATAATCAAACAAAACATTCAACAGAGGCCCCCACTGAAATTTCATGATTTCATTCAAAGTCCACTCTTAGCTATGATTGGTTGCAGAAAATATGTTTTTAGCTTAATTCTTTTTCAAAATAAATATTAATTATTGCCCAAATCCAGTTGTGTAGTTTTTGGACCGACACGTGTCCTATCAATTTTTAGGCCTTAAACACTTTTTACCTAGTTTTACTTCCAATTTTTTCCCCCTATTTTAATGTTTTAACAAAGATGGTGAAGTCAACAAATTATTTGCCTTAATTTTTTCTGATAATTTTGACCACTTTATTTCTTTTCTAAATAACTTTAATAAAGGTAATATAATTTACTATTTATAGAGAGATAAATACTAGAATTTTATTTTAAGAAATATAACAAATTATCTTAAATTATTGATCTATTTTCTTAAAATATACATTTAGTATTATATATTTAACAGTTGAAAGTTTTTACATCGAACAAATTATAAATATGTTTATTAAAATATAAGTCAAATAAAAAATTATATAAATATATAAAAATTAATTTAAAATTCTTTTTTACTAATTAATAACTCCCTCTATAAATTTTCCTTGGAAAGTCTTTGTTTTGCTAAAGAAGAGCAAACAAATTCTCACCCACCAATCTCATCATCTGATCCTAAATCAATAGCTGCCCAAATTTCCTAAACAATTTTTGGATTCCATGTAGAAAGCTTTGTTTCTTACTTGGCAAATTTGGGATTTTTTAAAAAATATATTTCTTTTTATCATAATTTTGAGCAGTTTGCTAGGATCCAATAAATAGAGTTTAATGGCATCCAATAAATATATGTTGCATTTATTTTTAAGTAATAAGGCAAAAACAAAAAATTGAAATTGAGCCTCATCAACCAAATAAATATAACTCTTAACTTCAAATATATATATATATAACTCTTATTATCCTCTTATATGTTATATAATTTAAATATATGAGACAAATAAAAATAAAAACCTTAAACACTTTATTTTTTCTCTAAGCCATTTGTTTCTTATCTTTTATTTTGACCAATGGCGGTGTCAGTTTCCAAGCTGGCTATCACTCGTATTTTTCTCTCTCCCACCAACCCTTTTTTCTTTCTTTCTTTCTTCTTCTCATTCACTCCACATTTCTTATCTCTTTTCAATTTGCTAATCTATTTTGTGAATATCTTTGTTGTATTCACAAGTTATACTGGACAAATGACTGTGTCTATCGTCCGCTAAAACTCCATCGGCTACCAATAGTTTTTCTAGGAAAGTGAGTTGCTCTTCGTCAACTTCTTAATCCGTTTTTATTTTGAGAGTATTTTAGAATAATAAATGATTTCACAAGTCGATTTGGATTTTGGACCAATGTTATCTTAATTAAGTTTTATATATTTTTTGTTCTTTTTTCATTGTTTAATATGTTTTCAATTTTAGAAGTTTTTGTCTGCTCTTGTAAGACATTCTTTAGTTTTGCTTATGCATGTAATCTAGTTTGGCGAATGCTCGATTTTTTTGTCGATTTTTAATCACTTCTTTAGACCATTCGGGGTTGATTTCATTGTTGTATTAAGTGCTTGCAATCACTCTAAATATGTTGTGCTTGAGTTGTGATAAAGCCAATTGTCAACGTGTCATAATGTTCTATTAATGTTGAGGCTAAAACCTTTATTGTGTTGGTAGAGCTTATCTTTTACCAACTACGCGTATTGTTATTTTTTCCTGAATTATTAATTCTATTCATTAAATGAATTATCGAATTTACCTTTAAAAACCCTATCCTAAGAGTTTTCTTTTGGTAAATACTTTCCTAAGAGTTAATAGAATTTTTAGTTTTAGTTTTTATTAGCGTTATTGATAAGCATGATTACATTAATCTCTTTTTAATCTGCAAATTTTTATAAAGCTACAAAACAAATTAGTGTCAAGAAATGGACAAGTCAAAGCTTAAGAAAAAAAAAAGAAAATAGTTACTAGATTATTTAATTATCAATTTAAGAAAAAATTATATTTAATATATTTTTTACTGATTTAAAAAATGCAATTCATTGATTATATGTTTCCTTTTATAGCTATCATCTCAATCAATTTCATAAGCACTTTATCCATATAAGAAACATGTAATAATGAATTATTTAAAAAATAATGATTAAATAAATTCTTAATAATGCTTTCATAAACATAACCATTTTTTTTGTTAAGTTGGGCAAATACTTTTATTCCAATTTTTACACGTGATAATTCGAGAATTGATTCGAAAAATACTTATGAATAATTTCAATTTAGTGACTGTGCGTTCACTGCAAGGGATCCTTTGAGGATCATTGAGACCTAGTAACCTTGTATCCCTTCAATAAAAGGAATGTTACATGACAACCATGTCCTAAAATTATCAATGATGTGATTGGAAAAGGAAACGCCTCACCTATATATGCCATAGCACGGCATAGAGGAGGCCTATCTCCTCCTTTCTTACAGCAAATCTAGCTTTCTAATAGTACGCAACCTACTCCTTTCTACCTCATCCTACTTCCATCGTTTATTTCTACTCTCCGTTTGTTATAGATTAATCGACCTCCTTTTATTACCACTTACTCAGGGATAGAGCCAAGGGGGTTGGCAGGGCCCCCGATCGCCCCTAAAATGAAAATTTCCACCTTTAGTCTTTTTATAATTTTAAACAATTTAAATTAGTATATGGTAAAATTACAATTGACCCCCCCAAAATGAGAAAAAAATTAATTTAATCCCTTAAAAATTATAAAAATATAGACTATTGAAATGATAAAATTTCACTTTTGCTATCCTAAAAATATACAACTTAATTTCGGCCCTCACTCAAAAAAATTTTTAGCTTCGCTCCTGCACCTACTCTTCTGTATTTGCTCCATGTTGAATACTTATATCAACAAGTCTTAAATTCGAATGTTGTGGATACAAAAAAAAATCTAACTTGATTAGACTCTAAATTTAATTGAGACAAAAAAAATCTTATAATATATGTTTTATTGCGAAGAATAACACCAATAGTTAATGAAAAAAAAGAAAGAAATATTTTACAATAAACTCCATAATTAAAGGGTGTGCTGCTAGTTCCTAGTTCTAGATGGAAGACAAAATTAAGGGATGGGCGTTTAAATCAATGGCATTAATAAAATTATTAAGTTTTGTTTGGCTTCTTCATCCTTCTTTTTCCAATGAAAATCTCAAAAGGCCAACATCCCCTTTACTTGTCCCATTCTCCAAAATCCCACGAGACCACCTCCATATCCATGAATATTCAAATCATTAACAAAATTAAACCCAGAAAATAATTTTGATTATCCGCCGTTTGATGGGTGAATTGAAGGTACATAAATAAGAAAGAAATACAAGGAACCTCATCATTTCAAGTGCAGCCCCCCCATTCCTTTTGAAAAAATCAAAGATAAAAATGTCTAGGAAAAACAAAACCCACAAATTTCAATAGAATGGATTGCTTGGATGGTGAAGTGAAGGACTCCATTCAGTTGCTCGAGAAAGAAAATAAGAACAAACATCTTACTTCTAAATTGGGAAGAAATTAAGAATGATTTACAATTTGGTTTATTTTTTTTAAGCCACCAAAATCTGAGTCAAATCTCAATCAGTCAAACTTTTTATAACCCAATGAACCCCAATTAGTCTATCATCCTTGAACAATGTAGTTTCTAAATTATTTTAAAACTTCATTTTTCAATTTGCAAAATACCCACTTGCCCCTATTAAATTGTGAGAAATCAGAGTAAAAGAGGGAAGAAATAGAAAGTTGATGAAAAACTTCATGCTTTTAATGGAGGTTTTTCCTTTTTTTTATATATAAAATTGAAATTAGTACTTACATGTAATTGCGAGCGAGACTTAAATTCTAGTACAAATAAAATGTTATTATTAGCTGTGATTTTCAAATTAATCAACATTTTCCAAATTCAGAAAATTCTTTTAGAGGAACAAAATTAAATTATAAAATTTTCCCAAAATTCACTTTATGGAATCATTAGCATTTAAACACAAAGATTATTTAAACAAAGAAAATGGCATATTACCAATCATCCTTTCCCCACAATAGGAAACACCCGTCATTGCTCCCAACGATCCTTATCAATCCTTTGAAACTTGAGCTTCTAAATATCCCCCCTTCTCTTTATAACCTTTTCCCCTCTCCCCACCCACTTTACTCTCACTCTCTCAACCCTCTTTCCCTTTCAACCATGGATCCATCTTCCACAACCTCAGTCAATGGCTTCTACACCTTCCTCACTCGTGGCATAGATGATCTTGAACGTGTTTATCTCTCTAATAACTTCATGTCTATCCAATTCCTTCAAAGGGTTCTTTCCCTCCTTCGATCTTTCCACTCCCAACTCCTCCTCCTTGTCCAAAAACTCCATCTTCCCGTCGGTGATAAGTGGCTTGAAGAATACATGGATGAAAGCTCCAAGCTTTGGGAAGCTTGTCATGTCCTTAAAACAGGCCTTTCTAGCATGGAAAATTATTACTCTGCAGGGTTTAACATCACTTCTTCTCTCGATAATCATCGCCATCTTAACCCCCAGGTTTCTAGACAGGTCATTAAATCAAACCCCCAAATGTGAATCCTTTTTATGGTTTTTTATTTGATGATGATCTGAATATCTGATCTTTGTTTTAAAAAAACCCCCCAAACAGATAATCCGAGCAATTTCAGGGTGTCGAAGAGAAGCGTTGGGGCTTGAAGAAGAAAACAAAGCGTTGATGCAAACCAGAATCCAACCACTCTCATTAAGGTTCGACGAGAGGATTTCAATCGAATCAAAGCTGAACGGATTCAATGGCTTCCGAGGAGTATTATACGCAATGAGGAACGTCAGTTCGTTGTTGCTGATGATCTTGTTGTACGGCCTGGTGTATTTTTGGCCGGAATCGAGTTTCCTACGAGGAGGGTACGAAGGGTGTTTGTTTTTCGGGTCAACATTCATGATATCAACGGCGAGGTTGCAGCAAAGAGTAGCCGAACAGATAAACCAAATGAATGGGAGAGGAGGGATATTGATGTACGAATACAGGAGGGCAAAAATGGCGATGGAAGAAGTGAAGGAAGAAATGGAGAGAAAAGGAGGGGAAAATAGGGAAGAAGGGATGAGGGAAAGAGTAGAGAAGATGAAAGGGTGTTTTGGGGTGTTAAGATGTGGAACAGAGAGTATAATAGCCCAAATTGATGATTTCTTTGATGAGATTGTTGAAGGGAGGAAGAAACTTTTGGATTTTTGCAGTCATAGGTAGAATTTAAAAAAAAAACAAAAAAAAAACACAACACCAGTACTAGGAAATTTGATAATGTTAAGGTAGTAGATGAAGGAATCACTTGTTTTGGGGGGTTGTCTCGAGTACCCTTTTTTTTCTTTCTTTCCTTTTTTTTAATTAAAAAAATGTTTTCTTTTTATCTCTTCACTCATTGACTGCTTCTGTGAAGATACTAATATTAAGTACTATTTTGTTTTTCCATGCTTATATAATTTTTTGGGTAAATTACATCTAAGGTTATGAAACTATTAATAAGTTTATATTTTATTCATTCAACTCTAAAAAATTACAAGTTGGCCTCTAGTATGTTAAGTTTCTTATGGATGTCAGACGTGTGGACCGGTAAATTTATAATTTGATCAACCAATTATTAATAAATTTACAATTTAGTCACTCTTAGTATAATTTAATATATTTTTTTAAAAATTAAAACAATTAAATAAAATAGGCTTCTTAACTAAACAAAAAAAAAACCATTCTCAGTAGTGTCTTAACTAATATAACTAACCCTTTATATTATATAAAAATATTTGAAGGAAATTAACAAATTTAACTAATAGCTTTTATATTAATATGAAAAAAAAACTTCTTCACAGTCACTTGACCTAAAATATTAATATTAACACAAAACCTATTAATATAAAACCGCTTTTCCCAGTAGCCAATTAAAATAAAAAATTTACATATCAAGTCCCTAAACATTTTAAGTCATCACATTTCAATTTGATATCACCAATATGTGAGGCGATATTGGCGGAACACCGTAATAAATGTCTATTTTCATAATGTAAATATATAATATCTTGAATATAATTATCATAAAAAAAAAATAATTTGAATATGATACAAATATACATATCTTTCTAGTTTCTTCCCCTCCCCTAATTTTATCTTCCTTTTCCTTCTCTTTCACCACAAGAAGTGGTAAGAAATATCTTAATTATGTTGGGATATCGAAGCATCAATGGTATAGAGAAAAATTAAATATGATGATCACAAACCATGAATTCATGTGCGTTATGATATATTCGAGAAAAAGAAAAGGTTTTGAAATATAACTTTGGTTGATCTAAGTAGATAATCCGAATTCACGACACAAGCAAACCTCAATCACAACTTTTCTCGCTTCGGCCCCTACATCATCCACTTCATTTGAATGATTAGAATTCACTCTTTGGTTTTTAAAAGACTATATGAAATTCTCTCTTGTGCTATCTAGTAGGAATTTCTATCCAAGTAAAAACATGATTCTGTATCTTGTAATTATTTCATAATTATGATAGAAGATATTTTTAACTCTCATTTAAACCACCTAGTTTAATGTGACATTTTTATTAAATAAAATCTATCAAAAAGATTATTTTAGTTATGTAAATGTTATACCCTAACCATTCGGACCAGCATTAAGCCTACAGAAGATGCGAGTTAACCCCTTGGACAAACTTTTCGGAGGAAACCCTCTAGGCCAACAATTGAACGAGCCCCACTCATTAACTGTAACACTAGACTCCTGTCGTAACATCTCATCTGAGGTGTCACAAGGTAAATCATGTGCCACCTTACCCTGGCCCATACCATCAGACCACTTAACTTTAGCCATCCAATAGCAGCCTGCCACATGACACCTGAGATATGAGATTAAAGGTATAAGGCCTAAACTAATCAAGAAACAAAGGATCTCCTCTCAAAACCAACTTTTACAACCTTTCTCCCTTTCTTCTCCCTTATTACCACTCTTGACTACCTTAACCGATAGCTCTTTACCTTCTACTGAACGAGGTGAGACATACATCCTCACCATACTCTCTACCTTGTTTGTTTAACCTATCAACAATTAGTGCAATAAGTATGACCAATGATATATACACCTTTCGGGCCAAAGGCCAATAAGGGCCTTACACCTCATAGTTTCAAAATTTTAAACAATAAGAAATAATTGGTGTTGTTTCCCAACAATGTGTTGTAACGCACAACCATTAATGCCCATGCATGAGCACGTGACGACTGGTGCAATGCTATCCATGTGTCTTTTACGTGCAGGGACCCACCATTTCAAATTCTATGTGTTTCGTACGAATCACTCACCTTTTACCCTTGAGCACCTCTCTTCTCCCTAATAGCAAGAACTTTAATAGCATTTCAAGGAAGGCCATTACATAACCTCCCTCTCGATTGGGGATGGGGAAATTTTTATACACTAATTGTTCGAACCGAGCAGTAAACCTAGAGGCTACAGACGGTACAAATAAACCTCTAGGAAGGACCCCTCGGAAAAACCCTTCGAAAGAAACCCCCTAGCTAACAATTAAGTATGCCCCGCTCATTAACCGCATCCAAGGTGACACAGGGCAAATCATAGAGCCACCTTACCTAGCCTATACCATTAGACCACTTGACCACTTGACTCTAACCCTCTAATAACAGCTTACGATATGACACCTAGGGATACAAGACTAAAGGTATATAAAGTCCGGACTAACCAATCAATAGGGTATCTCCTCCAGAACCAAATTGTACAACCCTTATC
Source organism: Gossypium hirsutum (assembly GCF_007990345.1). NCBI lineage: Eukaryota > Viridiplantae > Streptophyta > Magnoliopsida > Malvales > Malvaceae > Gossypium > Gossypium hirsutum. Next base: position 6,502,173 of record NC_053429.1, read on the forward strand.
CATTTCTTCTCCTTCTTTTTTACCACCTCTGACCACCTTGATCGAAGGCTCTACACCTTGTACAAAACAAGGTGAACCACACATCCTCTCCGCCTTTTTCGGTTAACCCATCAATAGTAAGTAACATGAAAATCAATGTGAAATATATTTGAGTTTTATTAAAATCAGTTAAATATATTTCACTTTATTTTAATTGGTTCTTTCCTTCTATGTGACAAACACTCGTAAAAATCATAATTGAAATTGTCAGATATTATATTTAAATTTAATTATATAAATATTTTGGTATAATCTGACAAATTTTAAAATTATATTTAATTATAATCCCACTTTTTCTTCATATTCCAATCGATCTGATCATAAGGTGCGATCTTGTAAGATTCTATAACATTGTATGAAAATACTTTTTATCTTATAAATAGTGAGTGACATCCAGTAATGCATCATTGTTACCCAAATTGTAGAAAGTTGTGGTCCGATAAAACCTTTTTTTTGATAAAATTACCATGTAGTATTTCCCTTTGTTTATGTTATCTAGATTTAACACAAGTCGTAAAATAATTATAGTTGTATAGTTCAATCTTTCATTTCTTGATTCTTGAATAGACTTAGATATACAAATTTAATGATTCTGATATCTCATTTCAAATCATTTGAACACAACCATACATTTTTAGTCTCACTTTATCAAAGAGCACAAGATATCACTCTCATTATGCGAGTTGGGCAAATCCTATCTTGGTCACCCATATCTTGCTACATAGCTTGTGGTATATCCAACAACAACCTTTATAGTGCATCTAGTTATAAAATTCTTTTGGCGGCACCAAAATGTACAAATTGTAATGTTGGGAACTATTGATGACCTCAAGCCTAAAGATAACATACACCATTATCATTATGAGAATTGTTGCGCCTTTCACATAATTATCGAATAGCATTGTCATAATGGGTTGATTCAGTTCTGATATCTCATTTCAAATCATTTGAACACAACCATACATTTTTAGTCTCACTTTATCAAAGAGCACAAGATATCACTCTCATTATGCGAGTTGGGCAAATCCTATCTTGGTCACCCATATCTTGCTACATAGCTTGTGGTATATCCAACAACAACCTTTATAGTGCATCTAGTTATAAAATTCTTTTGGCGGCACCAAAATGTACAAATTGTAATGTTGGGAACTATTGATGACCTCAAGCCTAAAGATAACATACACCATTATCATTATGAGAATTGTTGCGCCTTTCACATAATTATCGAATAGCATTGTCATAATGGGTTGATTCAGTATATTATCCTCTAACATGTACTCATACTATTGATGAACACTTTATTATCAATCAATCATATACCAGCATCAATATATTATTGTTTCCCTAACCCACAAGACTATTAGACTAGGAACAATTTCAAGGATAGTCAAACTATTTCAAAGACATTATTATTCAGTTTATTTAATACATAGAAAAAAAGATTGAGCATAATAATGGAAATTTCTTTATTAATAAATAAAAAAATGAATATATTATAATTATCTAATTATTGTTGTTTAGGCATATTCCAATCAAATCTTTTAATTTTTAATTCTATAACTAATCATTCTCAAATTCATGAATCCCCAATTCAAATTAAGCAATTTTATGGCATGGATTAACTTTAATAGATAAATATCAATTTTGTATATATAATAAAATTGGATGATAAAAAATATTTTATGTATAAATTTTAAAAATTTTAAAAAAGTTTTTTCTATGAAAAACTGCACATGTATCATATAAATATTTGGTATATAATTGGATTTTTTATTCACTTAAATGTCAAATTGGTATCTAAATTATATTTAATTTCTCGTTTTGGTATTTAAATTTCTTTTAGTCAGGATACTTAAATTATTTTTACCCCTATGTTGGTACCCTCATAGATAACTACTAGTTAACTATGATCAATGATGATGTGGCTCAATCACAAAGTAGAATGTAGCAAAAAAAAAAACCATATAAGCAATGTCCATTTATTGAACATTGATCTGAATTTGACTGGGCATTAATCGACGCTTATCGATTAACTTTGGTCAACTTTTAATTTGATATTTTACATATATGTTGTTTGAGTTATTAATATTTTATATAATCATATATAACCTTTTTACTTTATTTAATTTATTTGTTATAAAAAATAATTTTATTTTTCCCTAATTATTTTTTGAATATTTATATTTTTATTTTTCATTATATATATATCTTTTAACTTTAAATATAATTTAAATTTTATGTAATTAATATATTATAAAAAGCTTCATAAAAATATTCTTTGAATTTTATATACTCAAAAAATATTTTTTATAATTTTTTTATTTTTTTAAATTATTGGATATAAATAAATACACAACAATGCTTACGTGATTTTTTGTGTCACATAATAACTTTTAATTGATTGAATTTTTTCTAATAGAGATAACGTTCGGGATGATTTAGGTAATGGAAGTATAATTGAGATACCACTTTTAAGGCTGAACAAAAAAAATTGAGAAACTTAAATTTGATGTAAATCGTGGTGTTTAAATAATTTTCGGGATACAAATTAAAAAGCGCATTACTCAAATTGAATGAAATTCTATTTTTTTTTTAATTTATCGTTAATATAATTTCTTTATGATGAAAAAATAAATATTTTATATATAAAAATAATAATTTTTTATATTTTTCCTAAAAATACAATATAAGAGTTATTAGCTATTTTATTTATTTATTTGAACTTTAAAAATATTTATGTAAAATAATTTGAAACTTAATCAAATAAGATTTTTTACCTGAAACCAAATAATGTTTAAAAATCATAAAATAAAATTTATTTTGTCAAAATAAATTCAAAAACCTAAAATTAATATAGAAAAATTAAGAATCGAAGTGAATTAAACGGAATTATGATGATGGATTTGAAAATTCTAAAAAACTCAGGCTTAATCACTTTTGACCAAAAATTTTGATTAAAAAAAAGTGTGTATAGTTGAAAGAGAATAATTTACATATCAAGGTCATCATAAAAAGTCCGAGTTTTAGACACCAATAAAAAAACATTCACATCATAAAGTTTAAAGATATGTAATTTGATATATTATTAATGGAGTTTTTAAACTTCACAAATAAGATTAAATGGTTAATAAATATCCTATAAAGGTATAGAAAAAATACTAAAAAAAACACATATCAATTTTTTATTGTAATTATTGTAATACACTATCCACATCCAATAGAATCTCTACTTCAATTTAACTGGATGAATTTATATTTATTTAAAAAAAATTTAAATATTAAACTTTAACTCAAATTTTTTTTTATACAATATTAAGATAAAAATAAAGTGATACAATTTAAATGAAATTTTTACTTCAATAATATAAATTAAATAAATAAATACCAGATTAGGATAATATCATTAATATTCACGAAACTAGGCAAACATTACGTAATTAATTGGTATTGCTGACTAATCGGCAGCACCCATATTTTAAACCCAAAATATGTGTTTTTTTTACTAGTATACGCATAAAAACAAAAAAAAAATTATTGGTGCCGCCAAACTATCATGTGGCACTCTATTATTTATAATAAAATAAATTTTTAAGATGAAAGAAAAAAATGATATAATAATTTTCAGTTGACACCAGTTATTTACTATAATATTGGTCTAATTTCGTAAATATTAATAGTCTTATCCTATTCTAGTATTTATTTATTTATTTGTTTTATATGAAAAACTCAATTTAAATATGCGTGAAACATATATTCAAAAAATAATTTTTTTAGAAATAGCCTAATTTAATTTAACTCAAAATGGAATACTAATTTGTGATTTAAGGTTTTCATTTTTGGGGGTTTCCGCATGTCAATATTTCATGCTTTTTGTCCCAACCCAAAATTCATGCCTTGCCCCCTTTCAAGGGTTCCATCATCCATGAAAGGCTGCTAAATAAATTTTAAAACCATAAAATAATAGCAGAAACAAATATAAATTACTGAATAAATAAATCAATAAAGAAAAAAAGATAGCGGTGATACCACCAACTGCTTTTTTTTTCTTCAAATTTTTAATATTAATTTATATTCGTTCTAATTAAATTTAAAATAAAAATTATAAAAAGAAACTTTTTTAATAAAACTTATATTCGAGTTATTATTTAAAACAACATCAAATTTCGTACATGGCTTAGGGGAAATGTTGGTAAGTTAATAGCAGAAAAACAAAATTATGGTATTGGAAGTGTGGGTGCAGAATATGGCAAAGTTACGTTACGTATAGGACAAATTATCATTACCACAGATCATCCATGTTTCTTTTTTTTTTTAATAAATAACGTGTAATATATATATAAATTTAATCCTTATTTTTACACGATATTTTACATGTTACTTTTTATATTTTAAATTTTAATTTTATAAATTAATTTAATCTGTAAGGTAAGTTTTTTTTATAGATATATTACACGTTTCTAAATTTCAAATTTTTAAGTTTATTTAAAATTAATTTTTTTTATATATTATTTAAATATTTCTATATTTATAAATATATTATATGTTATTTTCAAAATAAAGAATAATAATTTAATAATTTTTATTTGCATTATTATAAAAGATAAAAATCATTAAAGTAGGTTCTAATTTTATCAAAAAAATTTAATTTAATTGTTCATATTAAATTTAAATTAATTTTTATATTTAATAATAATGTGAGTGATGCAATAATAATTAAAAAACATGATAAGTAATTCAATATTATTTTAAAATATAAAATATGTAATTAAACTTGGGAAATAGAAAAGATAGGAAAATAAGGAGGGGTTAATGTTGCAATATTCTCATCCCTTTTGTTGGGTGACCTTGGGCTTTTGTTGGCCGACAACTCACACCCCCACCAAAATAATTTTTTTAATTAGATAAAAGGGTACTGGCTATCAGCGTGTCAGCACCCAAAAAAATTTGAAAAAAAATACATAGGTGTCAATCATCTAGTATCCAAAACTCTAAAAACATTTTTTTAATAGAGAAATAGTGGTGCTGGCCATCTAGTTTCCATAACTCAATTTACTGTTCATTTCAAGTCATTTGGGTGAATATTTTTGAACTAGGGTAATTTTTGTAAATATTAATTTTTTTAGGTGAGATGGGTAAAATAGTCAACAAATTATCATTACCATGGATCATCTATGTTTCTCTATTTTTCAATGTATCTATCGGAGCAAATCCAATAATTAATTATTCGTATTCTACAAACCCATTAAAAGATAAATGTTGGTCATAAATTTTAAAACTATTCTATAGCCAAGATGAAGATTCAACCCGAACTACATATTATTGAAAGTGTGGGGATATTTACCTTATTTATTTTGTTTGTTTTTCAAATTTACACATTTTTTCCCCTCTTTAAACCCACTACTGAAACTACACATTTACAATAATAATAATAAAACAACAACAACAACAGTAACTACTTCAAGTTTAAGCAGAGACAAAGTTATGGTACTTATGAAGTTAGTGTTTCGCTTATTCCAGTAAGTGTCCACAGCAAACACCACCCACCATTTCAATTGCCTATCTTACTTCATTCTAATTACTTTATTCCATTTGGTATTTTTTATTTTAAAGTCAATTATAGTAATTTAAGTTCTCAATTATTGGTTAACTAAATTACAAAAAAAAAAACCATTTGCTTATTTAGTTTAAAATTTTTTAAATATAAATATATAACATATTTAGTTAACCAAAATTTTTAGAGTTGGAGCAAGAAAAATCGAAAACTGATTTGAACGGAAGTGTTTAAATTGTAATTACCTTATCAAATTCAATTTTATTTTTTATTTAATTTATAATTAATTTTAATATTTTATGAGGTAAAAAATAAATTTTTATATTTAAAATAATAAAAATAATTTTTTATATATTTTTTTAAAAAATCATATAAATTTCTTTATTATTTTTATTTACTTGAAATATATATTTTTAGAAATATTTATAATAAAAAACTTTGAAACATTATCTAATAATATTCAAAGGTTATAAAGTAGAACCGTTTTTTTTTTAAAGTCCAAAAATAACAAAAAAAAAAGTAATATAAAAAATTGAAAATCGAACTAAAATATGATAGACAATTCGAAAAAAAAAATCCAAAAAACCAGATTTAACTGATCTCATCCTAATAACTTTCAAATTCACCCCAATTACATTTTCAATGCACAAAGCAATTCACCTTATATTTTTTTTTCTTTTTTTGTCGATCGAGTCTTAGCTCGATTAGTGTAGGAAGACGTGGGTTTGATTGTGTTGAAACGCATTATTCTCCTATTTATGAGTTGAAGAAGAGCTATGAGTAGCTCTAGGCATTACATCAAAATGAGCAAATATGATCAGAACATATAACGAGATTGTTCAAAAAAAACTTATATTTCCTTTTCCAAATCAAATATTGGCATTGCAAACCAAACTACAAATGCCTCCTATAAATCTCTCACCAAACATATCCTTAAAGAAATCTTTATGCAATTTTCCTTGATCTCTCTTAATTTCACTTGCTATTTGAGTAGCTTTATAAAGGAAATCCGCCATTGTCTCAAAATCAAGACATGAACACACATAATTGGTATGTAACTTTTTATTAGTTATTGTAACACTCGAAATTTTGAGATATTTAGTTTTAAGTTGGATTATTTAAACCGAGTTATTTGGCCTGGGATTTAGTGATTTATTACTTAGTATGTGGTCCTTAATAACTGATTAGCGCAAGTGCTTAGTAATTAAGGTCTATGGATTAAATTGTAAAATTAAAAATTAGTGGCATCAATGTGTGATTATTAGAAATAGCATTTGGGTAAGGAGAGGTCCTTATTTGGAGAATTGTCCAAGCCCATCTAGGCAAATTGACCATTTTGAAAATGCCAAATCCTCAATTCTCACTAGAGGTGTGCATGGGCCGGGCCGGGCCCACAAAAAATTTCAGTCCCGTTTTCTAGGCCCGGGCCCGGCCCGAAATATGGGCCTAAAAATTTACCCAAGTCCGGCCCGAAATAAAATTGTGAAGCCCGAGCCTGGCCCGGCCCGACCCATATTAAATTTTTTTAACTTATTTTATTAAATAAAAAATTTTAAAATATATTAAATAATCAAATACATTTAAAACAAATATTAAAACAAGAAACAAATAAAATATATATTAAAACAATTCTTAAAACAATTCACAACTTGAAAAATATAATAAAAATTGATTATATTAAAATTAAAATTAAAATATAAATATAATTAAAAATAAAAAATATATATTTATTAGATAATTTGGGCCGGGCCCGGGCCAAAAAAAATTTACCCGAGCCCGGCCCATTTTCTAAACGGGCCTCGTTTTTGTGCCCAAACCCATATTTCGAGCCTATATTTTTACCCAAAACTTCCCATTTTTTGGGCGGGCCTTCGGGCCGGGCCGGGTAGCCCGGCCCATGCACACCTCTAATTCTCACGATTGTTACTCAAAAAACTAAAAAAAATATTCTCTCAATTTTCTTTCAACTCTTCTTGTTAATCTTTATTTTCTCATCAAGATTTCAGATTAGTAAGTTCGTTTTCCATTAAAATCTTTTGCTAAACAAGATTTGGAAATCAAGATATCAACATTTTCTTTTCTTTGTATTTCATGCTAGTATGGGAGCTAAGAGGTGGAAGTTGAGTTTTGAGATTTCTTAGATTCAATATTTATTTTCCCGCAAGGCAAAGTGTTTTCTAATATGGACTAATGTCAGTTTTTTTAAAATTATAAAAATAGACTAAATTTTTTAATATTTATGAGAATGGGCCGATTTTGATAAAACGCTTCCAACTGAATAAGTTTTCAACATATTGACAGAAAATGCTTCCAACTAAAAACACTTTTTGCCACATCAGCGTTAAAAATGGCAGCATCAATTTTTTTTTTGTGCCAACTATTAATATGTAAATAAAACTTACAAAACATATATAGACCCAAAGTCTCATTTATCTTATTTTCTTAAGCAATGTAGGACATAAGATATGTGTATATATAGATTCGTGAATAGGTTTGCAGCTTGTTCCTAGACAATGTGAGATTGCTTCATATATTTAAAAATTCGGCCTATTTTCGTAATTTTTAAAAAAATAGTATTTATTGGATTTTAGCCTCTAATATGTGATTTTAAATCATTGAAAATTTATTTTTATTTTATTTTTCTTCATTTTCCCAAAGTTTTGATTTGGTTTTTATTTGGTGTTCTTGTGTTGGATTCATGTTAGATTACAGTTTAGAATAGATTCAAAAGATAGGATTTTAAGTTTAATTGAGGATTGAGTTTTATAATTGTTGAGAGTTTAAGGTGTTTTAGAGAGAGTAAATGGGTGAGCTTAAGTTCCGATGGATTTTGAGAGTTTAAGAGTTCTTAAACATGATTTTAAGGTTGGAAATTAGGTTTGAATAGGTAAAGATAGAGTTCTTTTATGTTCATCGAGGGTTGGATTATCCGTTCAAGCTCGAATGTCCACTCAAAATTAGAGGTTATTTGGGCAAAACTATTAAATCCGAAAAATAAATTTGGACAAAAAAACTTAAGCCTATTTAAAATGTAAGTCGAGCTTAGAATTGAATATTCAAGGCTCAAGTTTGGCTTATTTTCAATATTTGTAATATATTATATTATACTATTTTGATATATATTATAATTTATAATACATAAAAACTAAATATATAGTAATATATAATATTATAATATAAATATTAAAGTTAAGATGGATATATATAAATTTTTAATAAATAAAAAATATATAAAATTATTAAATATTAAATTTAAAAATTAAAAAAATATATGGGTGGACTTAAATGAGAATAGAAAGTCATTTACAAAAATAGACAGACTTAAAAATAATCTTAGACTCATATTTTAAGTCGAATTGAGCTTAGACAAATATAAAGCATGTTAACATAATAATTAAGCTCTATCCATCCTAACCCATAAACACCTCTAAGAACATTGACCGATACTCCCAATTTTAAATATTGATAGCAGTTTGAACCTAGAACAAAATTTTCATTTGGTTTCAAAAAATAAATGTCATTTTCGTATTCGTTTTCATGAAAAATGAAAATCATTGAAGAAAACATATTTTATTAAAAATTTTAAAAATAACATTTTAAAAATGAAAAAATGGTAAAACTAAAAAAGAATAAAAGATTATTTTCATTATTTTCACTAAAAATATTTCGCAAACTTTAAATGATATGATTCTGGTTTAGGATAACAAGCCATAAACACACAAAAAAAAAATCTTTTTCAAGAGATTTTTAAATATTAAATCTAATACTCCAATTAAAACTCATAAATATGAAAAAAATTTATTTTATTTCTCATATTTTCATTATAAAAAAATAATTATCAAACATATTTTCACTACTAAAAACAAAATTTTATTTATACTTATGAAACATGTTTTTGAATTTTTTTTTTTAAAACGTAACCTAAAAGTTTGTGCATATATATTTGCAAGATGATGTGATTTGTAGAAGAGGAAAATCAATATTTGATGAAAATGGCCAAAATCACAATTTAAAATATAATTTTCTTTAAAGAAAAAGGAGTTTTGTATCATATCACTGCATAATAAGGGATCAAATAATAAAAAGGCCGAACAAAGCAAAGCTAAGAGCATGTGGAATTTGGATTATTATGAGCTCACTCAATAATCTCTACTCCACAAATCACAATCCAAACTCAAACAAAATGCAAATCTCTACTGTTCTGAAACGCCATATGTCTACAATTTTCTTATATATCAGTCAAAGTGTCTCCACCCTCAGGACATATCTACTACTGACCATGTACTGCCACCCTAAATTACCTGCAAAATAAATCACTACCAGTAAGGGCAGCAGCGCAACTCAAGCAAGCAAGTTGTAAACATGACAAAAGGGTATAAACCCACGCATCAAAGTATCATAAAACCACTCTCTTATGCCGAACAGACCCCGAGTTAGTTTTTTTAATAGACCCTTACACACAAATCATGCATTTGGGGTGACTTTTGGATTATTTTCAGGACTCCAATCAAAGCCTGGTTTTGATGCTCCACATACTGCTAAACACAATTAATGGCCAACACATCTTTTGGAATATAAGGGAATTATTTGATTTGACACTCGCAGTCAGCAGAGGCCTAAAAAAACTGAGAACTATTATGTATTCCTGTTTTGTGTTAGAGAAGAAGCGGATATGAGCCTTTCAAATGCATGATTTAAAAACATGGCGAAGCATTTAAAATGCATAACCACCTAAGAGCACGATCCACAAACACAATAGCACAAAATAGAGCATTTCCAAAGGAACAGGATGCCCAACAGATAAAGATTTATAACGTCCATGCCACACAAATGGAAAGCATATCATATAAAATCACAAATATTACAAAAAAGGCAAAGCAATTGCTGTAACTTGGACAATAAAAACAACACACTTAAGATAGTTGAATGGTTCGCGAAATTCAATCAGAGAAACCATACCTAAACACTTACTCATCTGCTTGATGTGGACTTGGATTCATTCACAAAGAAAAGCCTTTGAAAGCTGAAGCACTCTCACTTTTGACATCTATCCTGTCATGCAGCTTTGAATAGTTGTTAGTTGATGAAAGATCTAACGAGTTCTTTTCACTCACAGCTTCATCATATCTTTTACCACTATCATCTTCCATGCTACCAACATTACCAAACATGCTTCCACCAGGCTCCTTCATATGAATCGTCTTGCCAAACAATTGAAACGAATTAACACCTACTTTGCTCAAGTTGCAGCCTGCATTTTCAGTAAATTCAGTGCCAAAGGATACCATGCTGCTCTGGCTATCTGGGGACAAGTTGTCAGACTGTGAACTGCCAATGTTAAGCTCAGTGGATATCCTCTTTAACTTGGGCACCCAATAGTTGCTAGAGGAAGCATCAGTGGACATCATTGGGGTATTCTCACTCACATGGTTGGTTAAACCTTGCACGTGAAAATGATTTTGCCTGGCTCCCTGCATGCCAGCAGGAAAAGAATTGTAATTCAACAGTGATGGATTCATGTACCTCATTGTTGAATTGGTTAACCCTGTCATAGGGAACATTATTTCTCCTTCTGCATCAGCCAGCCCAGATTCCTGAGAAAACTTGGACTTCTTCGCCAAGGGAAATGAAGACTGAAGCGGTAAGGAAGTAGCAATTTCAACTTGCCATGGGTTCACTCTCCTTACATTCTGGAGATCAGGTTCATCCCATGCAACCTAATGATATAAAGATAAAGAAATCATGATTCAGCAAGGGTAAAGAGGAAGATACTTTATATGTAACAAAATGGATAAACACTTAATACCTCTCAAAAACTTAAATGTGAGATTAAATAATCCACATCCTAGCACAAACCCAACCCCTAAAATGCGACCTCTAAAATGAGAAAACATAAAACATAGAAGAAACTACTCCGCCATTATGACCAGTCACACACACACAGATAAATTGCAGATGAAACAAGACCTCTATAGAAGCACTAAAAGTTCACTTGTTCCCTCCTAAGATGAGAGTATCACAACACAAGATACATTTCAATAAGCATCAAAATTAAAATTTACCCAATTGATGGGAGCTGAAGTTAACATAGCAAGTGGCTCAAAACTGAATACATAAGCACTTTATTCTTTTAACAAATATGTAAGTAACAGAATTTTAGATTCAAGCACAATCAAACATCAACACAAATACATACCATGTTACTCCGGATAAGAAACTACTGCATAACAAGCCATCAAACACAACCCGTAAAGAATGAAAATTATGCAAATCATTCCCAATCTAAATCAATTACTAAAATCTGAATTGCACCACCCCAACCTTGGCAATCTTCCTACGGAGACAAGCTCAAGATTGAGAATCCCCAGTAAGGACACTACTTAAAAGTGAAAATATACAAAAATTTATATAGACTAAGTATAATGCTGCCTGCTGCTAAAAGCCTATAACTGTGTAATCTTATTCCAACCTTAGTTCCTCCACCCCATCAAATCTACCATCAGAGCTTGTTCTAAATAAGCATATCGAAGTTATCAGCAAAATGCAATCAATCTAACTACCACATTTAAAACAACTGAGTCCAAGGCAATTTTACCAGAAGCATTCGCCAAGGAGAGCCAATCCAGGGGTCGGAATCCGACAAAGCACCAGAAATAACCGTCCCTTGAAAGCACGTCATTCTCGAGGAATCCTCTGTTTCAACTACCATCTTCACTCTGGTCCCACCAGCCCAGTATATATTGAGTCCAGCCTCCACCAACTCCGCTCTCACCACGAAATCTGTCCAACCGGGCCGAGGATAGTACACAACCTCGAATGGCAACCGCTTCGCGGCCCTCTCCGCCACTTCCACAACCACCTCCGCCGTCATCCTCCCCCTTCCGTCCCCTTTCGTTTCTCCTCCACCAGTTGGCTCTCTCCACCTCCCGGAATCCCCACCGCCTTCTCCTCTCTTCAAAGCCCGACGGACTCCAATAAACATTTTACCATTACAGTCCCTCATGAAGACAACAGAATCGCCGGCGATGAGCTTCTTTTGATTAACAAATTTGTTCCATCCCGTAGTGAGCAGATGCCGACGCGGCGTTCCTCTGTAAATGTGGCGGAACTCCCAAACCCAGCCGCGAACGTCGGTGACGGTGAGAGTCTGAACAGGCGGGTCAGCATTGTAGTCAAGAGGCGGGAAAATAGAGTCAGCACAAAACCGGGGGACGGAGAATCCGCCGCCATTGTTGGCATCGGACGGCGTTAAAATCTTGGCGAAGGACACGACCTTATCAGGATATTCAACTTCACCATTAACGTCTAGAAATTCATTGGGTAGTCTAGGAGGCTCGACAGGGACGAGGAAGAGTTTGATGAAGACTTCATCAGTTCTGGGATCGGCGAGGCAATGAACGTCGGAGACAACGCAAGGGATGAGAGGCCTAGAGAGCACGAGAGAAGAGAGTAACGGAGTCGAACCGCAAGATTGTTCCACGTGTCCTTGAGGGAAGTAGTAAACAACAGAGTTAACAGTGGGGATTTGAACGGAAGAGCCAGCGCAAGCTCGCCAGATCCTTAAATTGACGTGGCGAACCTCCGCAGCCGGCGGCCATGGAGGCGGCATCGGTCAGCTTAGGGTTTACAGGAAGAAAAAGAAACAAGAAAGCAGGATTTGTTGAAAAAGGGCAGAATCGGGGAACGAGAGAAAAGGGGTCGGAGAAACAGCCAGAAGGCAAAATTCTGTTAGCGTCAGGAGAAAAAGGCCTTTGTTTGATTGGTTAGAAATTTACAGTTTTAGCCCACGACCAACTTAACAGCCTCTCTACCTCACTCGTATAATCTTGTGCGTGTTCTTCACTCGCTTTCTTTTTATTTTCAAATTATAAAGTAAATTAATTTATAAAGAAAAATTAAGAGCGAAAACTGATTTAGATTATAGAGTTTGGTTCATTTTCTTATTAAATTTTGATTGGTTCGGCTAATGGAAAAAAAATTTGTTTGGTCTTCCTTTTTTTATAATTTATAAAATTTTAAAGTAATAATAGTAAAATTATAATTTATCTTCTTAAAATGATAAAATTTGATTTAATTTTTTTAAAAATTATAAAAATATAAATTATTAAAATCATGAAATTACTTTTTAACCATCATAAAAATATACAATTTCGCCCGTAAAAATACATCCAAACCATTACCAATAAATCATACAAAAAATAATTACCAATAAATAAAATTTGTATTACAAAGCACAAATCAAATATAACTTACCTAAACTAAAATAATTTTAGATAGGACTTAGGGATTTAAACTGAAGTAAATCTAGGCAGCCCACATATGATTTACCTAAGGTATAACTCAAGCTCGAGCACTCAAGGTTTGAGGTTTTCGCTTTTGTCAATTGTGTTAAGAATTCATTGAAATCATAATTGTTAGAATCAAATTAGATTAGACAGTTGAACTGAAAATAATGATCCGACTAATTCAATTAACAGCTAATTTAAATATTTAATTTTATTTTTACAATTTATAAAATAAATGTTTATGTTTCTATTATTATTTATTTGTATGTATTTTTTATTTTTATGAATTTTATTCAAAAGTAGGTTATGAGAACTTAAATTTCAAAATTTAAATTTCATAAATAGTGTAAATTAAGTTATATACACATAAATATAAAATTTTAATTTCAAAAATAATATTAATTTGAATTAGAAATTCATTGTTTTTTATTTTTTATTTTTATTTTTTCATGGTTGAACTCAATTAGATGAAATCAATCACTTATATAACTCTTACATAAGTTTTGATTAACAAAACATAATGCACATTAATCACAATTTTCATAGACATAGATACATCCAAATCCTAATTTGAGATACTAGTAATAATAGTAATGTAGATAAAGTTAGTAGGATTTGATTCATGATAATAGAGCATATATTATGATCAGTCGTTTATTTCTTTAAAAAAATACTCGTGATAAAAAGATTAATCATTATTATCGATAACAGTTACTTTAATTTTGAAAAAAATTTGAAAATAAACGTAATTTAAATATATTTTTAATCCTTTATTATTTGTTACTTTATTTCTTTTTTCTTTTTTTTTATTCTTTTCCTTTCTTCATTTCATTTTCATTTTCTAAAAAAAATTATCATTTTCACTTTCTACAACATCCTCCATCCTTTACTTAATTTTGAATGGCTAAGGCTTATATAGTTTGAAATGTGGAATTGAACATATGTATATGATATTATTTTAAGTCTTAAGATGATGTATATTTGATTAAATGGCAGGTTGAAATAAATCGGAATTAGAGTTGTTGTGTACTGACTATGGAGTCACGACACCAGCCATTATCATCACGATGTCCCCTATATGATGTCGCGATGTCAACTCAATGAAGTTTTAAAAACTTTACATTTTAGTCTTCAAGTTGGGAAACTAACTTACTGTTTTGAAGTCCGCAATATCAGCCTATAATGTTTTAATTTTTTTGTAATTTGATCCTAATTCGGTATCGGGTTAGCAAAAAAAACTTTCGTAAATTAGTATAAGACCCAAAAATAATTATGTATCATAACTTGAACTTGTAATATGCCTATTTGTATGTATAAATGGTTGTATTGTATATAAATGACCGTAGTTGCTCTAGCAACGGATGTAGCATATCATAGCTCGAACCAGGTGACCGGGTAGAGTATGGGGTGTTACAGCACACGTATGTGATAAAAATTCTAATATAATTTTAATTAAATTAAATAATATTTATCTTATTTAGATATCTTTAAATATTTTGCTAAGTAAATTTAATAAAGTAATTATCTATAGAATTTTAAACATTTGATTGAATTGATGTCACCCTCAACCAAGTATCAATTCGGTTAAACGAATTACAAAAATATCTTTCTGTATATTAATAATTATATTATTACAATGGTAAATTTGTCTTTTTATTTTTTTTATAGAACTTACTAAAATTTTACATATTGTGAAATTTGAACGTATGCCTCCAACATCTATAAAAGAAATTTCCCTTCAACCAAAGATTTATTTTTTAAAGTAAAATGCACTTTATGAAATAGAGAACGAAGAGTAAAACAAAAAAGGAAGACAAACTAAACCCAAACCAACAAGCTTACCTCGTACACCAAATGTTGTGTGTCCCCTTCTTATAAACAAGATTAAATCTCTATTAGGAACAAATGAAAGATGTTTGTCTCAAAATCATGAAAAAAAGCGTAAGATAAAGCCATTCTAGCCAATTTATGAGCCACCTTATGAACTTCTTTTCTTGTCCATTGAAAGGACAAATCAGATAATAAAGAACGAAAATGAGCAAATTCTTTAATATGTGTATCGAATTTAGACACATCAACACTTGAAAACTTCAAAGCATTTATACTTTAGCAATTAAATTCAATCACAATATTATCTTACCTCTAAGCACAAAGCCACAAATACATTTCATGAATAGCAAATATCTCAGTAAAACAAAGATCTCAAGAAATATTAATATGGTCGACCAACCCTTTCACAAAAACATCATTATGGTCTCAAAAGATTGTTGCAAAACTTGAACATTACTTGTCACGAAATACGCATTCCAACGTTGTTATACATTGTTTCACCCATTGTTTCATACTATTATTTAAACTATTGATTTAGTTGGTGTACAAGTTAACCAGACATCAACTCGCTTAAAAATTACATTTTTTGTAGTTTATATTTTTAAACAATATTATTATAAAATTTGTTTATAGAGTTTACACCCACGCCACCATCTATATACATATATACACACACGTTTTAATAAAGTACGTGACCGAGTCGATATCACGAGTTAAGTCAACACTAACTCAATTGTGAAGTTACTAAGACACCATTACTTTAGAGAATTATTAACATTATTATAAAAAAATTTCATCTTTTCTTACTTTTATATAATCTTTAAATAAAAGAACCTAAAAAACATTAAACATATGAACAACAATTTCATATTGAAAACTCTTACTACTCAACTAATAATCATTTATTGATTTATTTTTATAAATATAATTATTTTATATTTTTATTCACCCATATTGCAAATAATAAAACTTAAGATTGAATGGATATTAAATTTAATATTCTTAATATGAGTATTTAAGTATTTAAATATCCTTTTAAACTTTTTTTTTAATTTAATAAATAAGCACGCATATGTTTTCTAATTATATTATTTAGACATATAAAAAAGTTCAATACTTTTAATATAAAACCTCGATAATTAAAATCATATTTGTAGAGCCAATTTGTGGTTCAAAATTTTAATGCTCACTATTGCTATAAAATTTAAGAAATAAAATACTCAATTTAAATATGAAATTGTGAAGAAAATATACATATCCAAATAATGTTCAAATTTATTAAAATCACGATTGTCGAAACCATTTTTATTCTGAAAAAACAGGGATCGACTTTAAAATATAGTATGGAGTCGCCACCAATCCTTTTTATTTAGGTGTGATCAGGTCACCTTGTGATCAATCATTCTAATAAAGCATTCTGGTTTATTAACACAATATTTTTGGTCTATGAAAGATTAGAAAACGAGTTCGGGAGTCGGTTACGCGCGAGGAAGGATTAAGACCCTCGCAATGCCCAAAATCGGTACCGTATTGATCAATTAACGTCCTAATGTTGAAAATTTAGAAAAGATTTTAAAATACAATTCCTTTAAAAGCATTTAGATAGCTTGAATTGGATGTCGAGATTCTCTCGTTTAGAAGGAATAAAATATCTCATCCAGCAAGATTGGATACAATATTTCGAGCCCTCGACACAAGATTATCTCAGGATTTCCAAAACATATGCACTCGAAATT
The DNA here is from genome assembly GCF_007990345.1 of Gossypium hirsutum. NCBI lineage: Eukaryota > Viridiplantae > Streptophyta > Magnoliopsida > Malvales > Malvaceae > Gossypium > Gossypium hirsutum. Next base: position 6,519,614 of record NC_053429.1, read on the forward strand.
TAAAAAAAAAAGGGATATTTGGCTATTCGGCCAAACGGTAAATCGAAACCCAGCACGATTGGGCACGATTTCTCAAACTTCCAAACACGAAATGTTTCCTTATGCTGAGGATTTTCTTTTTCTTTTTAAAAATGCAAGCGGTTGTAAAATGAATGAAGATAACAATAAAATGTAGAAAATAATGATTGATGAGAGTGTTTTAAAAATATGCTAAAATAGGATATTTTTAAAGCAATAGATAGTACATAAGTAAATCCTCAAGAAAATCCAAATATGATACAGCATGAGGTTTATAATATACATAAATAAAGCTAATGTCAATTTTGCGTATGCAACAATATATAAAGGTGACCTCATTAAATATCTTACATAATTTCAAAACTATATTATATGAAAGTTTTTTTAACAATAAGAATAACAAAAAAAATAATAACATTAATGAACCACTATAGTATCTACAAATAATGGTAAACTAATAATAATAATAATAATAGTACTAATACTGCATATAAATAATAGTATAAGAATACAATAATAAAAATAGAAACGATAGTAATAATAATGTATAACAGTAAGGATAATAACAAAAATAATATTAATGAAAAGAATAAGAAAATATATGGAAAAAAATGTATTAGAAATAAATAATAATCATGAAATGATACTAATAATAAAAATAGAAGGTAATAAATAATGATAAAAATAATATTAAAGTGAATTAATCTAAAAAAACAAAAATAATGGAAAAGACTAAATTGAACTTAAAATGGGAGTTTGGGGCGAATTTGGAAATAGGTAAGAGGGAAAAAAACCAAATTGAATGCTCACATAAAAAGGAGGGACAAAAAGCGCAAATGATCCAAATCCCAAAAATGAAGTACGCAAACATTGGCTAAATTAAAACAGTGTAGGAGTTTCGGGGAAAATTTAAAAAATTTTAAGAAATACTGAAACACGGCTCGATTGAACACTAGCGCAAAGGGGGAGGACTAATTGTGCAAATACCCCATTTTGAGCCAAATGCATGGGTACAGCACCAAACGGTGCTGTTTTGTTTTGTCTTTTAAGTCAAAACAAATCTGCTTGAAATCATTTCAATTTTGTTTTAAGAAAACCTAATTTTCAAAATCCCTCCCCTTATCAGCCACATACGCCGCACGCCCAAACGGAGAACAGAGGCGATCCCAACCCCCTCCTGGGCCCGATCTCAACGACATGTCCACGTGACCACCGAAAGTCAAGTAAACTCCCTCTTTTAAATACTTTAGTTTCGTATAAATATAAAAAAATCTAAAAAAAAGAAAAAAGTGGTAGAAAAATAAAACAAAATGAAACAAAGAAAATAAAACTACAGTAAAATCACACTGATTTCTTTTTAAAATCTGTTTTACTTTGATTTCTCTCCTTTTATTCCTAAAAAAAAAAGAAGCCATTTTACAATATTTTCCAAAGGCTTTTATAGCCGATTTTACAACTTATTTTGCTTGTTTGCAGGTGCGTGGTAGGCGTGGACTCTGACGTGGAGGTAGAAGCCATGTGTGGCGAGGGTAGTTGAGGGTTACGGCGCAAGGCTGGTTGCTAGGGTTTTGCCAAAAATGTTTTTTTGGTTTGGACTTAAAAGTTTGGGCTAGGGTTTAAATGTTTGTATTGGGCTGTTTATATTTTGGCTATGGTTTAAACTTTGGGTCTGAATTGGTAAACAAAAATGAACTGTTTATTTGGGCTAGGGTTTAAATGTTTGTATTGGGCTGTTTATATTTTGGGCTATGGTTTAAAATTTGGGTCTGAATTGGTAAACAAAAATGAACTGTTTATTTTGGTTTTATTCACGGGCCCCGGGCTGAATTGGGCTATAACAGCTGCCCCTCTTTACTCATTTCCGTGTAACGAGAATAGAGCAAAGACTCCAAATAGGTCAATTCTACCCAATCTTGCTGAGTCTTGACTTCTTTGTTGCTCATCTTTTTCAAGTAGACTTGCCCTTTCTGATCTTCTCCATAGCTGGTACATGGAGATAAGATCTGTAATTTTCAGCCCGTTACCCTACTGCTTAGGGGGTTAAGGCTCGTATCTTCAACCTACTCTCTTGCTACCTCAGAGAGATAAGGTCGGTAGCTTAAATCTGCTCCATAGCCGATACATGGAGATAAGACTCGCCATCTTCGATCTGTTCCATAGCCGATACATGAGATAATATCTACAATTTTCAGCCTGTTACCCTACTGCTTAGGGGGTTAAGGCTCGTATCTTCAACCTGCTCTCTTGCTACCTCAGAGAAATAAGGCCGGTGGCTTAAATTTGCTTCATAGTTGATACATGGAGATAAGACTCGCCATCTTCGATCTGCTCCATAGTCGATACATGAAGATAAAATCTATAATTTTCAGTCTGCTTCCTTGCTACTTCAGGAAGATAAGACTCGTATCTTCAACCTGCTCTCTTGCTACCCTGGAGAGATAAGGTTAGTGGCTAAAATCTGCTCCATAGCCGGTACATAGAGATAAGACTCGCCATTTCTGATCTGCTCCATAGCCGATCCATGGAGATAAGATCTATAATTTTCAATCTGCTTCCTTGCTACTTCAGGAAGATAAGACTCATATCTTCAACCTGCTCTCTTGCTACCCCAGAGAGATAAGGCTGGTGGCTAAAATCTACTCCATAGCCGATACATGGAGATAAGACTCGCCATTTCTGATCTGCTCCATAGTCGATACATAAAGATAAGATCTATAATTTGCAATCTGCTTCCTTGCTACCTCAGGCAGATAAAGCTGGTGGCTAAAATCTGCTCCATAGCCGATACATAGAGATAAGACCCGCCATTTTTGATCTGCTCCATAGCCGATATATAGAGATAAGATCTGTAATTTTTAGTCTACTTCCTGTAATCTCAGGAGGATAAGACTGGTGGCCAAAATCTGCTCCATAGCCGATACATGGAAATAAGACTCGCCATTTTTTATCTACTCCATAGCCGATACATGGAGATAAGATCTGTAATTTTTAGCCTGCTTCCTGCAACTTCAGAAGGATAAGACTGGTGGTTAAAAGCTGCTCCATAGCCGATACATAGAGATAAGACTCGCCATTTTCGATCTGCTCCATAGCCGATGCATGGAGATAAGATCTATAATTTGTAGCCTACTACCCTACTGCTTAAGGAGTTAAGGCTTGTAACTTTACCGATACACTGCACTGTCCTCTGAGGAACATAATCTATAAAATCAATTTCATGTATATATGCTTATGCCAAATAGTTAAGATGCTATGATCAAAATGAATCAAACGCTCCTAGCTAGATGTGATGCTTATGCCAAATTAAGATGCTATGATCAAAATGAATCAAATGCTCCTAACTAGATGTACTATGAATGACATTGGTATGAATGTAGAATGTCACGAGAAATGCTGTTATTACTTGGTATTGCTCGAGGTAGATGAGAAATGCCTCTCTTTTTTTACGCTTAAGCTGTTATTGCTTGGTATTGTCTTTGACGTATTTCTCCTCGTTCAACTGGTATCTTTAACAGACATATGAAGCAATAGTCTTAACTTAAACCTTTTAACTTCTAAAGTAACTCTAACCCATAAGCTTGGTGGGTTCTAAATAATTGACCTGTTTCGGGTTCTTGCACTACTTAGAAGCTACTAGAGTAATATGCTGAACTCCTTTTGTGAAAGTATTATTAGTTCATTAATCAATATTTCAATAGGAAACATTTTGAAAAAGATTATCAAAATAGACAAGATGAAATTATTAAAATAGACAAGATGAAACTTTACTGAGAACAAAGCTCGAGGTAGAAAATCAATTAAGATAACAGCTTTTACTAAGGTACGAAAGATGTATAAGATGGAAAATTGGTACCCCAGATATCGCAGCGTGAGCTTCTCTATTCTGACTGTTTGAAAACCCTTGTGAGCCATATGTGTGTTTAGGAGGTCCGAAGTATTTTGTTGATGCCTCAAGATGTAATGTTCCCCCTTCTTATCAATTCTGGTAGAATAAGGTCGCAACATGCCCCATTCCTGATCATAATTTGAGCTATTCTTTTTTCGGGTTTTCAACTCAAAACCCCATTGGTCTCCGTCATTACGGGTTTTTGCCTTGGCCTCTCTATTTTTCTTTTTTTTTCAAAGCACCCTCTCAGGTTTTCGCCTTGGCCTTTCTTTTTTCAGGTGAAGTACTTCTTGACTGAATCTGAATTTACCAGGTTGAGAAGGCTTTTACCATCCATTTCTGCTAACATCAGTGCCCCTCCAGAAAAAGCCTTCTCCACTACATAGGGTCCTTCCCAGTTTAGCATACATTTCCCTCTGAAATCCTTTTGCATAGGGAGAATCTTTTTCAGTACCAAGTCCCCTTCGTGGAATACTCTTGGACGAACTTTCTTGTTGTAAGCTTGCATCATTCGCTTCTAGTACATTTGACCATGACGGATAGCTTTCAGCCTCTTTTCTTCAATCAAGTTCAGCTGATCGTACCGGGATTGGACCCATTCTGCTTCATCTAGCTTCAATTCAGATAAAACCTGAAAAGAAGGAATCTCAACTTCAATAGGCAAAATTGCTTCCATCCAATAAACTAACGAGAAATGTGTTGCCCCAGTGAAAGTTCTGACCAACGTTCGATAGGCATAGAGAGTAAATGATAGGCATAGAGAGCAAATGGTAACTTCTCATGCCAATCCTTGTAGGTCTCAGCCATTTTCCCCACGATCTTCTTTATATTTTTATTAGCCGCCTCAACTGCCCCATTCATTTTCAGGCGATATGGTGATGAGTTGTGGTGTTTAATTTTGAATTGATTGTAGACCTCCACTATCACGCTATTATTCAAATTTAACGCATTGTCAGATATGATCTTCTCTGGCATGCATATCGACATATGATTTCCTTTTTCAAGAACTTGCTGACTGCCAACTTCGTGACGTTGGTGTATGAAGCGGCCTCCACCCACTTGGTGAAATAATCGATGACCATAAAAATGAAACGATGACTGTTAGAAGCCTTCAGTGAGATCAGCCCAATGACATCCATGCCCCACATTGAGAAAAGCCATAGGGTAGTCATAACATGAAGAGGTGAAGGAGGCACATGGATCTTGTCACCATAAATTTGGCACTTATGGCATTTCTTGGCATAGTTGATGCAATCTCCTTCCATTGTAGACCAGTAATACCCGAATCTCATAATTTGTCTGGCCATTGTGAACCCATTAGCATGCGACCCACAGATACCTTCATGGACTTCTTCCAAAATTTTCTTTGCTTCTACAGCGTTAATACATCTTAGCAATACTTGGTCTTTCCTTCTTTTATACAGGATTTCACCATCTAAGACATAGTCATCGGCCAGCCTCCTCAACATTTTTTTATCATTTTCAGTTGCCTGACCAGGATATACACAATTTTTTACATATTGTAGAATATCCTGATACCAAAGATGATCATCCCTCTCCTCCTCTACGTTGATATTACAACAATGAGCTGGAGCATCGCAAATACTCATCTAGATTGGCCTCATGTCTTCTTGTTTATTTGCTCTGATCATGGAAGCTAGCGTAGCTAGGGCATCAGCCATCTAATTTTCGTCACATGAGAGATAATGGAAGGTGATATCATCAAACTCCTTGATTAAGTCCAGAACCAGCTCTCAATAATTGATCAACTTTAAGTCACTTGTTTCCCTTTCACCTTTGAGTTGATAGATCACTAGTGCAGAATCCCCATATACCTCTAACATCTTGATTTTGCGCTCTACAGCCGCATAGATACCCATGATACATGCTTCGTATTCTTCCATATTATTTGTGCAATCAAAATCCAATTTACAAGTGAATGGATGGTGATCTCCATTTAGGGATATCAAGACTGTCTCAATTCCATTACTAACGGCGTTTGATACTCCGTCGAAATTTAGTTTCCAGGGATGATCTTCTGGAGAGTCTTCTTGAGTGGATACCATATACATTAGATCTTCATTGGAAAAATCAAAATCCAAAGGCTCGTAATCTTCTAAAGCTCTGCTGGCCAGAAAATCTGCTATTACACTCCCTTTTACAGCCTTCTGGCTCACGCAAACTATGTTGAATTTGGAAAGCAAAATTTGCCATCGGACCATCCTTCCATTCAGAGCAGCTGACTCCATTATGTACTTAAGAGGATCTAATTTCAAGATTAACCAGTATGGTACAGCATGTATTGCCTCAATCTCCAAGTTGTCCAGACCAAAGCACAACATAGCTTCTCAATTGGCGAATATCTCATCTCACACTCAGTGAATTTCTTACTGAGGTAGTATATCACCTTTTCTTTCTTTCATGTCTCATCGTGTTGACCAAGCACACATCCCATTGAATAGTCAAATACTATCAAATATAGTATCAATGGTCTACTCGGGTTGGGTGGTGTTAACACTGGGGGATTGGACAGATATTGTTTAAGTCAAAAGTCTTTTGGCACTCTTCATTCCACACACCTGGGTTGTGTTTCTTGAGAAGACGAAATACGGGATCGTATTTCTCAGTTAGTTACGAAATAAACCGGGCGATGTAATTTAGTCTTCCCAAAAAACCTCGAACTTTTTTTTGAGTGCGTGGCGGGGTCAATTGTTGTATAGCCTTGACCTTTTGGAGTCGACCTCGATTATCTTTTCACTGACGACGAAACCGAACAGCTTTCTTGATCTAGCACCGAAAGTACATTTTGTTGGATTGAGTTTTAGCTGGAACTTTTTCAGCCTCAAGAATAATTTCCTCAAAACCTGTTTGTGCTCTTTTTCTGTTTGGGATTTTGTGATCATATCGTCGATGTAAACCTCAATCTCCTTGTGCATCATGTTGTGAAACAATGTTACCATAGCTTTTTGATACATTACTCCCATATTTTTTAACCCAAATGGCATCACCTTATAGTAAAATATTCCCCACAAGGTTATGAACGTGGTTTTTTCCATATCTGCAGCATGCATCTTTATTTGATTGTGTCTCGAAAAACCATCCATAAAAGAGAACAATGAGTAACCCGCCGTATTATCCACCAGTGTGTTAATATGGAGTAGCGGGAAGTTGTCCTTTGGGTTAGCCTTGTTTAAGTCTCTGTAATCCACACACATCCACACTTTTCCATCTTTTTTAGGGACGGGGACGACACTGGCTACCCATTCCGAGTAATTCACCACTTGTAAGAACCCAGCATCAAATTGTTTCCTGACCTCTTCTCTTATTTTTACTGCAACATCAGGTCTCATCCTTCGAAGCTTCTTCTGAATAGGCTTGCACTCTTCTTTTATGGGGACTCGATGTACCGTAATATCAGCGCTTAAACCAGACATGTCCTGATACGACCACGCGAAGACATCTTTGAACTATTGCAGTAATTTAACGAGGTCTCGCCTTGTTTACTCGGTTATACAAGTTTCGATTTTCATTTTTTTCCCTTCTTCTAAAGTCACATTCTCGGTTGTCTCCTTATGGGGTTGAATATGTTTCTCTTCTCGTTCTACCATCCTTAACAAATCCGGAGATATCTCACAATATTCGTTATCTTCAAAATCCTGAGATACACATATCTCGCTTAAAAGGAGATCCTGGGTCCGTAACAATGTCGCTCGTAATGTTGATATCTAGAGACCTATTATAACACAAAAGAAATATCCAAAGAATGAATCGAATGGTGGCTTATTTGTATGGCATGATTATGAATATAATGAGAATATGAAAGAATATTTGCCCAGAATGAGACACAAGAATGCATTTTTTATTAAATAAAAATGTTTGAACATGAGCCTATTTCACAAAAGATTCTTATTTTTCTAGGTTCAAAATAATAAATGTGTTCTAAACATTACTCTGTATTAGCTCTAAGAACTATAGGAATTTCTTCCACAGTCCAATTGTTTAGAACACTGCCAGGCTCATAAGGGTGAATGCCTGATAAGTCTCTTTCCCTCACTTCCTCCTCAGGTAGAGCGTTGATGCTCAAATTTCCCATCAAATCTTCAGTTATCTCTTCTCTTGTCATCTTTGATTCTGGATGAATAATTCCTTCTGACACGAATGTATTGGATATGTGGGGAAAGGTCATTGACTCCCACTTGACCTCTGTCTCACTCAATCGTGCCCTTCGTCTATCTTATTTCCTCTATAACTCTTCCTTTCTTTATCTGGTGTCTGGTTTATAATCCAAACTAAAACGATCCCGCTTACCAACTAAACCTGGCACTTTGACCCGTCCGTGGAGGTATTTTCCCAGTCCCTTTCCATGTAATGCTTATTTTCCCATCATCAGTCGTAAGCTCATCCTCGTAGCTTCGGATATTTTTGGCATTGGGATCTTGCCTCATTCGATAATAAAAGTCACATTGACAAATTCCAATGACTGAAAGGAACACTCAATTGCTTTATCATTCTCGATGTACGGCACGTCACTTGTAACAGAGGCGATAATATCCTCTTCTGCATTTATGGTTATCAATCGTCCCTCCATTACTAATTTCAGCTTCTGGTGCAATGATGATGGTACCACTCTCGCTGAGTGAATCCAAGGCCTCCCTAGTAAACAATTATAAGAGGGCCTGATGTCCATTACGAGAAAGTCTACCTCGTACGTGTTAGGTCCGATCAGAAGGGAGATCTTAATTCTACCCATTAATTTACTCTCGGTGCCATCAAACACTCTCACTATGTTCTGGCATGTCTTCATATGAGAGCTATCTATAAGTAACCTGTTCAATGTGGACAGTGGCAAGACATTCAGCGCCGACCCATTGTCAATCAATACCCCCGGTAGTGTATACCCTTTGCACCGAGTGGTGATGTGCAGAGCCTTGGTAGACCCCATGTCACCTGACGGTATCTCATCATCACTGAAAGAAATGAAGTTATCGGTACTTATATTGCTGACAAGACGGTCTAGCTTGTTCACCGAAATATCCTCAGTAACATAACTTTCATTCAACACCTTTATCAACGCATTACGGTGTACCTCCGAATTTTGGAGAAAAGCTAGTCTGTTACGCAAATAAGAGTTGGGGAAGTCGCTACGCAAGTTCAAGTCATACATTATGTCCGTTAAATGGCCATACTACTTCATGAAGGCCTATGCTAGGTCCCTCCACGATTTAATTTAGGTGTGACTTAGTTGATTGTACCATTTGGCCGCAGCCCCACTCAGACTATCTTGAAAACAGTGAACTAGCAACTGATCATTATTGACATGACCAGTCATCTTTCGACAAAACATCGTGATGTGGGCCTCAGGGCAGCTGGTTCCATTGTATTTCTCAAACTCCGGCATTTTGAACTTCGGAGGGAGCACTAGATCTGAAACCAAACTCAACTCTTTAGCATCCATACCACATTGATAATCTGCACTTTCCAACACCTTGAATTTCTCTTCCAGTCATTTTTATCGGACTTCCAGCTGCTCTGGGAGTTCTTCTTTTGCCTTCCCTACTTTTGCAATCTCATCAAAGTCGGGGACCGAAAGATTTGCCCGATCATCCTCGAGTTTAGAACACGAGCCCGTTGAGAAATTCATTGATGCCGAAATACTAGCCTGATACTGGGGTTTGATATTGACAGACACCCTTTGAGGTGGTACTGGTGTATTCACTAGGGTGAAACCTAGAGGATAAATAAGGATCTCGCTATCGCCATCTGGGTTGACCATAGGGCTCTTCCCTTTTCCTGGCCCTCCGAGTAACAACTGAGTTAGTTGATTCATCATGTGCTTCTATGATTCTTGCATCTGATCTTTCATATCCTGCGGAATCTTGGCCAGTTGCTCTTGTATCTGTGCTTGCAGCCGCTCGTGCATTTCTTTCTCCATTTGTTCCAGTTTTTTCAGCTTTTGATCCATAATTTTGGTCTTTTTTCGTGTATAGTATTGATGTTTCAGGGTAACTATAATATAATTTTAGATTGATTAAGGCATTTTTTGAAATTTAATGCATGTGATGTGATGAAATGCAAATGCATGAGATGAATGCAAAACTAAAAGGATGTCGATTCTGATCCAATTCCATTTAGAAACTTTCTTAGACAACAAAATCCTTTACATAAAACAGATTATATATACGAATTTGCCCTAATACTCAAAGTTTTAACTTTCTTAAGAAGGCAAGCCAGCTCACGACCCCGGTCTGACTCTAACTCATACTTCACACTTAGCTCATCAGCTTGAACTGCTAAAGTCTGTAAATGATCAGCCACCAATCAAATTTGTCCCACGGCTTCGCCCATGATATGATCTCTATCCCTGACTTGGTCCTGCGATCAACGGAGCTGTTCCTTCCATTGCTCGTTATTCGACTCAAAGAATTCAATTCAAAGTTTACAATTCTGCAGCACAGCCTCAAGTTCTTCTGCCTTCCCCTTCAAAGCCTCGATCCTGCTCAAGCTTACCCTTAGTTCAATGTCAAAGTTATGACCACGACTCTGATGCAGCGCCCTTTCTAACTCTGTTACCCGAACTACTAATATCTGGTTCTCATCTTGGCTTTCAATCAAACTCTTCTTTAAGGCACTTTCACGTGCTCGAGCATCGTAGAACCTCTTCTCCCACTGATCAGCTCTAGTCTTTTCCTCTTGAACTTTTTGTCGCCACTGTTCCAATGTCCTTCCCAATTCGGCTGTTCTCATTGACATATGCAGCTTTTTGTAATCAGTCTTCAAACTGTCCAAGTCCTCTTCGGCCTTCCTCTTTTCCTTTCTTAACTTCTCGGCCTCGAGTTTCTGAACATCAACATCTAACCTCAAATGTAACTTTTCTTCTTCCAACTACTCTATCTTTTTTCCTAACTCTAAATTTCTCTTCTCGAAGTCTTGCTTGATGATTTCTAGCACGGAAGAGATTACTTGTAGGTATTCATCCATCGATTTGACGCCTCCTAAACTCGACTGAGGGATATTGTCATTGATCATTCTGTGCAACCACCCCTCGTGTTCTGGGGTTGTCATCGAACCTACAACCAGCCTCTTCATCTAGAGTGTTTGTTTTTAGGAATCAACAATCTCTCGAACCCTCTTCTTATAATGGTCCCCCTATACGAGAACTCGCTCCGAGCTAACCCATGCGTTATCGATATGAACTGTCTCGATATGTATTGCCTCAACACAAACAAAGGGGCATATTCAACGGCTCCCTAAATTTTGAGTAGAGGTACCCAATCAAAAATCACACACCGATAGAGAATCTCGTCGGGAACCAACTAAAGAGCTTTCCACTCAACGTCTTCTTTCTGGAGATTTCAAAGGACCGCGATCCAATTCTCCTCTGATATATCGTCTCTCCTAGGCGTGGCTGTTATCTCCTTTAGCGGGGAATAATTTTTGGAGAAAACCCGATAAGAAACTTTATCCACCTTCCACAAATGGCTATGGAACCATACTAACAATAACTGTGCGCACCCTATAAATCTGCCCTCTCCTGCCTTCCGACGTGCACTCAAGGATCTAAACGTCTCAGCTAGAATCGCTGGCACCCGTATGGCTCCTTTGTCAAGCCGATCAATAAATCGGTCACTGCTTCGTCTATATGCCTTAGAGCTTTGGGGAAAATTACTAAACCATAGATACTCAAGGTGAAGACGTCAACCTCCTTCTTCATATCTAGATGTGTTACGATCAGATCCCTCAAACTCACCCAAAGAATACATTTACCATCACATTTTTGCTGAATTCGGGCTGTAACCCACTGTTCACTCATCCCGGTGATACTCATTAATTTCTTTACAAAAGGTTGGGCATTAGCAGCCTTAAAATAAACTCTATCGATTTGAACCTTTGGACAATAAAGCAAAGCTATATACTCTTCCACAGTAGGTACCAAGTCTACCTTCCCAAAAGTGAAACAACTATATGCGGGATTCCAAAACTGAGTTATGGCCCGGAACAAGTTCTTGTCTACCTTAATGTCGAGCAGGTAGGGTAGGTCGCCAAAATTTTGATAAAATAGTTGCTTAGTCTCATCGCCCCAACCGGCCCATATATCCTTCAATTCCTGAAACTCATTCTGTGTCACGCTGATACGGGTAAAGTCCCACAACTCTAATGTGTACCCCTCAGCTAGGCTATCCCCTTTCTCAAGTTGCATATTCTCTGACCATATACGGACAGCCGCATTATCTTCTACTTTATCAAGGAATTCACTTTCCATAGGAAGCTCTCTGACTTAGTAACTGAATAAAAATCGACACCTCCCTAAATATGAAATGATATGAAATTATGGCCACATCAAAACATAACGAGTTAGTACCGAATAATAAAATCCAAAGTAAATAGAAAAATAGTCGAACACTTATCTGGGCAATCGCTAAGGTTTAACATAGCTATATCTAGGGTGGACCCCTAGGGTTCACTATATGTGGCTCAGTTCTAAAGAAGAAAGTACCCGAACCAGTAGATTCCTCAACCCTCACCCATTATAGGCTCATACGGATCGAGTTCGATTCAAGGGGACACATTTCCCTATGGCCATGCGGAGGTGAAAACCTCACGAAGACATAGGTACGGAAGTATCCCGGAAGCAGTCCACTATCCCATGCGGAGGTAAAAACCTCACGAAGGCATAGTTTATCACTCTCACTTAAAAGGTACGACCACAACGGTCATGCAAAATGATGTGAAGAGATATAAAAAACTCAAAATACAAAACATGAATAAAATGATGAAAACCATAAAACCCATGAAATGCAATGAAAATAATCAATTTTCGACAAAATGACAGAAAATAATCAATTTTATGGCTTTACTCTCTTATTGATGTCCCTAACGAAGTCGCCAAGCTATCGAAACCATTTTTATTCTAGAAAAACGGGGATCGACTTTAAAACATAGTATGGAGTCGCCACCAATCCTTTTTATTTAAGTGTGATCGGGTCACCTTGTAATCAATCATTCTAATAAAGCATTCTGGTTTATTAACACAATATTTTTGGTCTATGAAAGATTAGAAAACGAGTTCGGGAGTCGGTTACGCGCGAGGAAGGATTAAGACCCTCGCAATGCCCAAAATCGGTACCGTATTGATCAATTAACGTCCTAATGTTGAAAATTTAGAAAAGATTTTAAAATACAATTCCTTTAAAAGCATTTAGATAGCTTGAATTGGATGTCGAGATTCTCTCGTTTAGAAGGAATAAAATATCTCATCCAGCAAGATTGGATACAATATTTCGAGCCCTCGACACAAGATTATCTCAGGATTTCCAAAACATATGCACTCGAAATTTAAAAAAAAAAAGGGATATTTGGCTATTCGGCCAAACGGTAAATCGAAACCCAGCACGATTGGGCACGATTTCTCAAACTTCCAAACACGAAATGTTTCCTTATGCTGAGGATTTTCTTTTTCTTTTTTAAAAACGCAAGCGGTTGTAAAATGAATGAAGATAACAATAAAATGTAGAAAATAATGATTGATGAGAGTGTTTTAAAAATATGCTAAAATAGGATATTTTTAAAGCAATAGATAGTACATAAGTAAATCCTCAAGAAAATCCAAATATGATACAGCATGAGGTTTATAATATACATAAATAAAGCTAATGTCAATTTTGCGTATGCAACAATATATAAAGGTGACCTCATTAAATATCTTACATAATTTCAAAACTATATTATATGAAAGTTTTTTTAACAATAAGAATAACAAAAAAAATAATAACATTAATGAACCACTATAGTATCTACAAATAATGGTAAACTAATAATAATAATAATAATAGTACTAATACTGCATATAAATAATAGTATAAGAATACAATAATAAAAATAGAAACGATAGTAATAATAATGTATAACAGTAAGGATAATAACAAAAATAATATTAATGAAAAGAATAAGAAAATATATGGAAAAAAATGTATTAGAAATAAATAATAATCATGAAATGATACTAATAATAAAAATAGAAGGTAATAAATAATGATAAAAATAATATTAAAGTGAATTAATCTAAAAAAACAAAAATAATGGAAAAGACTAAATTGAACTTAAAATGGGAGTTTGGGGCGAATTTGGAAATAGGTAAGAGGGAAAAAAACCAAATTGAATGCTCACATAAAAAGGAGGGACAAAAAGCGCAAATGATCCAAATCCCAAAAATGAAGTACGCAAACATTGGCTAAATTAAAACAGTGTAGGAGTTTCGGGGAAAATTTAAAAAATTTTAAGAAATACTGAAACACGGCTCGATTGAACACTAGCGCAAAGGGGGAGGACTAATTGTGCAAATACCCCATTTTGAGCCAAATGCATGGGTACAGCACCAAACGGTGCTGTTTTGTTTTGTCTTTTAAGTCAAAACAAATCTGCTTGAAATCATTTCAATTTTGTTTTAAGAAAACCTAATTTTCAAAATCCCTCCCCTTATCAGCCACATACGCCGCACGCCCAAACGGAGAACAGAGGCGATCCCAACCCCCTCCTGGGCCCGATCTCAACGACATGTCCACGTGACCACCGAAAGTCAAGTAAACTCCCTCTTTTAAATACTTTAGTTTCGTATAAATATAAAAAAAATCTAAAAAAAAAAGAAAAAAGTGGTAGAGAAATAAAACAAAATGAAACAAAGAAAATAAAACTACAGTAAAATCACCTTGATTTCTTTTTAAAATCTGTTTTACTTTGATTTCTCTCCTATTCATAAAAAAATGCCATTTTACAATATTTTCCAAAGGCTTTTATAGCCGATTTTACAACTTATTTTGCTTGTTTGCAGGTGCGTGGTAGGCATGGACTCTGACGTGGAGGCGCGAGTAGTGCGGGGGTGGAGGTGGAAGCCGTGTGTGGCGAGGGCAGTTGAGGGTTACAGCGCAAGGCTGGTTGCTAGGGTTCTGCCAAAAATGTTTTTTTAGTTTGGGCTTAAAAGTTGGGCTAGAGTTTAAATGTTTGTATTGCGCTGTTTGTATTTTGGGCTATGGTTTAAAATTTGGGTTTGAATTGGTAAACAAAAATGAACTATTTATTTTGGTTTTATTCAAGGGCCCAGGCTGAATTGAGCCATAACAACGATATTTTAATAAAAATATAAAAAACAGTTTATTAATATTTCAATATATTGCATTATAAATTTAATTTCATATATTTGAAATAAAAAAATAATTACGTACTAAAATAAATATTACACAAAAATATATTCGATTATAAAAAAAATTAGAAAAAAAAATGTCTTTAAAGATCTGTTTTTAGTTTTGAGTTGAAAAGCATTAACTTCAACAAAAAGAAATAAGAAACAAAATCTTATTAATTAAGAGAGTTAAAAGTGGATATGTTCAATGTTTAATTCATCGATACTAATTATTAGGAAGCTAATTATAACATACTTCTTTAAAAATTAAATCGTTATTTTTATCAACCTTATAATGAAATCGTTATTTTTATCTCAGAATTTTCTCATTCAAACATTTTAAAAGTTTGGACTAAATCAAACTTTTCTCCTCATTCTTATCCCTGAATTCATGTCGATCATAAAATTAATGTTAATATAGCAAGAAAACAACTGTCGCTGCAAACAAAACATTGTTTTTTTATAGAAATAATTAATTAAAAACATGAAAATTTAAACCAGGCTTAATGACGGTTTAAGATAACATAAAAAAGAAAAAGAAAACTATTGAGAAATAAAACAGTAAACTCAGTTAACACATTAGGGGAATAAACAATGACCAGTTCACACCATAATAAACCACAGAACAGCAGAGAGCACGTACGGGATGTAGCTCACTGTCTTTTATTCTAGGAAACACGACACAGGAAAGCCAAACACCAACATATAATAGAAGACGACGCTAATATTTATTGCACTAGAAGTAGAGGCTTAACATGGTAAAGACACCATACGGAGAGCTTAGGGATTCACTCGTCTTCCGATTCAGACTCGGCAGTCTGGAGCCACTCGATGAAGGGCTTGAGGTTCTTCCATATCTGAGAACCCTTATTGCTACCAGCTATACCCTTCTGGTACCACTCCATGATAAACTCTTCTTCCAAAATATCATCGTCATACAGCACTTTAAGAACCAATGCCACCTCCTTCGCCGCCTCAGGGCTAGCCTTGCTGCAAAAAGACTCGATAGAATTGAGGAGCACCACCTGAGATCGCTCTTCTTTGGTTGCTGCTACTGCTGCTGCAATGTAGTTCTTCTTTTTGGTTACTTCTTTTGCAAACCCTTTCCCAACATCATTGAAGAGTGCTATAAATAGAGCATCCATGACTTCTTTGGAGGTTCCGGTGAGTGAACCTAGGAAGGATTTAAGCTGATTTGGAGACGATCCCTTCTTGAAGTATTCCTTTATCTCATCAACAAGTTTATCATGAGCACCAACACCATTCTCATGAACCTTGGTCTCAGGCTCGGGAGACTTCTTAACCGACTTTTTCTTCTCTTCATCGGTAGAGAGCATCACCATATCAGCAGTAACAGCACTCAACTGCTCTTGGATGCGTTGTTGGGCAGCCGCAAGAGAAGTATCAGTTTGCCACTGAACATCGTCGTCGTCATCATCACCGGCAACCCGTTCATTCTCATCAGCCTGGCTATGTTCAGGGGAGTGATCTTCATCAGAATGTTTACTTTTCTTCTTGGTCACACCACCTTTGGCAGCTGCAACCTTCGTTGTAGTAGTGGAACCTTTCTTCTTTGTCTCTTTTTTGATCTTCTTCAGCTCTTCATCAGCAGCCTCACCCTCCTTGAGTCTTTCCTTTTCAGCCCTCCTCATCGCCTTCTTGTCTTTTGATGACTTCTTTGCCTCAGGTGGATTCTTAAGAATGAAAGTTGTAAGCTTATCTCTCATGTCAACATCAGAAATAAACCCACATGCAGCACATTTAAGAGTAATCATCTGCGTCTTTGTAATGACTATCTCAGTTTCTGGGTTCCCACAACCATAGCACTGAACATACTTCTTGATGAAGTTCTCAAGAAGCCCTGCAAGCTTGGCAGTTTCATGGGCACCATTTACCAGTGAAGTTCCAGTCTTCTCATCAAACTTGGATTGGGCTCCCAGTTCACAACCAAAATACTTTACAGGGTAAGAAGCAGGTCTAGCCAAAGCCTTAGCAATCTCAACCATGTTAACCACATTAGTCTTGATGCCATTTCCTCGTCCTTCAATCTTGGTTATCATTTTGGGCATCTTATACCTATAAAAGGCATCATCACTGTTGGAAGCACCAATATTCTGCAAAGCCATCTTGATCGAACTTGTGGAATAGACGTAATCACAAAGGAGGGATCAGATACTAGTGTTTCCAATTGTGGTAAGAAATCCTTTACCAGACTGCTTTCTTGAACTTGGAATAGGTCGCATAAAATGGCAACCAAATTTTTCTGTATTACTGACCTCAATATGCATGCAGATACCTTCCTTTTTTCTAGAAGTGGGACAGTATTCACCGAGCAAACCAATTGATGATAAAAAGAGAGAGGCCCGTTCAGACATAAAAGATGATTCAAAATTAATGCCCTCCACTTTGACAAACTGTCGACACAGCAGATCAATCTGCCAACTCTGATATTCAACAACAAAATTAATCCAGGAAAATGTTAAAACATATAAAAATCAATAAGTAGAAGTTCGTCAACATTGTCACTTCCAATAAAATCAACAACCAAGAACGGCATTACAATTTCCAATATAACATGTATACATCCAAAAGCATACAAAATCAATATATGCTTAAGTCTTAAAGGTCAAAACCCTATTTTGTATCTTAAATGGCTTCAAATTCTAATATGTGATTAAGATGTTAAAAACATACAGTCAATCCAAGCAAATGTTAAAGCATATAGTCAATCTATAAGCAGTAGACAGCTCATCAACATAAAGTTGATTTCATTAAAATCAACACCTGAAAAAGGAATTACGTTTTCCAATATTGCATATATACATCCAAAAGTAGAAAAACTAAATATCTGATAAAGGTCGAAAGCCTATGATTTCTAAATGCCTTCAGATTCCAATATTTGGTCCTCCAATTGGGGGATATCCACAAAATATTAGTATAAGAAATGATACTATCAAAATTAAGATTAAAATGTGAAAGGAAAAATGATTTGCTATATTAGGGGTAGATTAAAAGAAACAGAAAAAAAAAGGAAACCATAAACCTCCTAATCATATTAATGAGTGTTAAAGACGAGGTAAATTCAACAAAATATTAATGAAAAATTATTAAAAATCACAAAATCAGAATAAATAACTAACATTTTATTCAACGTTAAATAATAAAAAATAGAAAATAAAAAGTCATAGGATTCAACATCCGATCTACAATCATCTAAATAAAAAATTAGAAAATCAAGTTCAGAAATCAGAATATAATGGCTCTGACAAGAACCAAACTACATAGATCGATCATTCTAAGTCAAAACAAATAGGAACTTAAAAAGAAAAATTATAAATAGATCTACAACGAATCAAAAACAGAAAAAATAAGTAAATCCAGCTCTAGAACAAAGACACGAAAGATTAAAATCAACAGATAGGAATAAAATATTATATGAAATCGAACAGATTCATCGATAAGAAAAAAATAAGAACAGTAATTAGAAACAGAAATCATACCTTCTATGAGATGTGGAAAAGAAGGGGAGGAAGAGATTAGATTGGGAATTTGTGAAGAAAAACAGAGGTTGGAACCTTATTTTAGATATAGCGGATTTTGGTTGTGGAGGAAAAGGAGAGAAGCACGCTGCTTTATATATGGTGACGCTTAGGGCAAACTCAGCATCTTTCAACTTTTATTTTTCGAATATATTAATTATATTCTGGAACCGACTTTCTTATGACATTATTACCCTTACTTTTATTTTGTATTTACGGTTTTCTTTTTCTCTTTTTTCTTCCAATTTTTATAATTAATTTGTTGTCCACCCTATTTTTATAATTAATTAATTTTTTAATATTATTTTATAAAAAAACCCTAAAATATATGAAAGTAATTAATCCTATCTTTCATATTTTATGGTTAAATTAATAAAATTTTTGCTCAAATTTTTTTTCTTTATTTAAATAACTACATAATTTGCTTGAGCGAAAATGTAAACTTTCTATATGTTTAATATTTCTAGGAAAATTATCTCATATACCGTTTGAGGAAATTTTTTAAACTTCACAAATGGGTTAATGATATGACAAGTGTATTATAGAGTATAAAAAAACATAAATATAAATCAATGTAATATTTATCGTGTTCTCAATCCATTTGTAGAGTCTAAAAAACTCTACAGATAATATATCAAATAATTATTCTTAATTTAAGTATTATGCGCTTTATTTAAAATATATCTTAAAATTTTATAGACACTATTAAGATTTCAGTAAGTTGAACAAAACAGTACAACATAGTACATAATTTAAACTTATCTAGAAGAGTCAATTTAGAATGTGATGTATTGAGAAAGTCTTGGAATGGGTGGGAAAAATGATTATTAAAGTTTTAAGTAATTGATTTAGTTAGACTTTATTTTACAAAAAAAATTATATAAGTAAATCAACTGACAAAAATTTAATGGAATTTTATATGAAATTTGAATGAAAAATATAATCAGTACATAAAATAAATTATATAATAATATTATTAAAAAATTATTATGTTTGTAAAAAGCTTGCCAACTGCTTTCATAATGCTATAGTTTGTCTTCTTTCCCTTTTTTAAATTTTAAATCCTTTTCTCTCATATAAATATTTGCAAAATGTAATAAAAATTTAAAAGGATTTACGTTAGAAATGTAAGTGTCAGTATCAGTACCATTAATTTTTTTAATATTTTCTTTATAAATCCAAAATGCCCCTTATAGAGTTCATTCTTTAAATGATGGTGGAGTTCCTTTTTGCAATTTCACAAAAAAAAAACTTTTTTCTTTAGTGTAACGGAATATCAAAGGGTGAAAATGGAAATTAAATAACAGAAAAGAAAATCATCAAATATTCAAATTTAAAATTTTAAAAATGGAAAATTTACGTGGCACGCTACAGCGCAAGTAAAATCAAATTGAAGCTTTCAAATTTGCGTGTTTAATTATACTTCTTTCTAAAATAAACGTGTAATTTTGACTCATTTTCTCCTGGATGCACGCATTTAAAATTGTACCAAATAATTATTATAGTTTTTTTAGTTAAATTTTACTTTTAAAAAAAACATATATATTATTTTTATTTTTATTTTTTAAAAAAATCATCAGATGAAAAAAAAATTAAAAATAGGCAAATGCTAACACATAAATTAGATAATTAAGTGCGCATAATTTTAAAATTTTAAACTTTAATATTATAGTTGAAAACTTTTGCTCCAAAAAAAATATTAAACCAGCTTAAATATATTTGCAGCAAATTAAAATATTTAAAAAATATAAAATTATAAAATTTAAAACATTTTTTATCTCAAAATACGGATTATGAAAAAAAATCTTCGTAATAAAAAAATAAAATATCAAAATATTTTTATTAGTATAAACTATTAAAATAGTCATTTTTATTTATCTCGGGTTATATTTTAGTCACTTATATTTGAAATGTTACGTTTTGTTACTTTGGTTAATGTGTTATAACATTTTAGTCACTGAGCCGTTAATTGCCGTTAATAGTATAACCGTAAGCTGTCGTAGCACGTTAAATCATCATTTCAAACAAAAAATTTAGGTTAAATTTTATAATTGGTCCCCATATATTTTCGTTTTGAGCAATTTAATTTTTTTTCTTTTATGTTCTTTTTAACTTTTTTTTTATTTTTCATTCTCTTATGATTCTCCGTCTGTTTTCCTCCCTTCTCCATCTCTTTTAACATAGTTTTTTTTTTATATTTTTCATTTGTTAAAACTTTTTTTATGTTCATGAAAAAAGAAAATGTGAGAGCTGAAATCAAAATAAAACCAGCTTAACATATTCTCACCCCACAATTACAAAACATCATCATCCATCATCTCTTTAAGAACCAGTTTAGATCTCTCAATGACCTAGTCCACAAGCTCGTCCCACTCGAATACCTCGCTAGTTGTGACTTATGGCAATCAACCTTTAACAAAGTTTCCCGAGCCCATTTCCTTAACCTCCTAACCAACCTCCACAACCACCTTATTTATCTTACCTACAACATTTTCGCCCTCTCGAAATTACATTGTTTCACGGATTCTTCAAACAAGCTCTACACTCTCAATGACTAAAATGACCGCCATACAAAATTTACCCTCAAATTTACCCAAACTAGTTTGGTTCAATGCTCCATTTCTCTCTTCGGTTCATCTATACTCGGCTTTCAATCAAGATTTCTTGGGAATATTCAACAATATTTAAATCAATTTTATCGTTTTGCTTAATTTTATTCGTCAGAAAATAAAAGAAAGGGAAATAAGTAATCTACACGATTATGTAAAAGTTTGGAAACGGGAAAATTTTGTTTTGAATATAAAGAATTCAATTTATGTTTAGATTTGATTAAGGATATGGTTTTTTATATTGATTAGTTAGATCCAATTTTAGTTTCAAAATTAGGTTGTATTCAAAATCGAGATTTGATTAAGAATAATTGATATTCGTTTTTTAGTGAAACTTAATTTAGAAATCATGTGAAAGAAACAATGACTTAGCTTATTTGGTGAGTAAAGATTATGTTTCTGCAATGAAGAATATGAGAAGAGAGAAAACTAGAGGGGAATAAGAAAAGGAAAATAAAGAATTAAAAATTTAAGTTTAAATTATTCAAAAAATAAAAGCATAGGGACTAGTTTTAACAAATGGAAAACATAAAAAAATTACATTAAAAGAAATGAAGGAAGGAGGAAATAAGATGGATAAGAGAATGAAAAAAAAAAGAAAAGTTCAAAAAATATAAAAAAATAAATTACTTAAAACGAAAAAATATAGAGATCAATTGTATAATTTAACCTAAAATTTAATTAGAAACGATTATTTAACATGCCACATCAACTTAACGTTACACCGTTAACAAAAATTAACTCTCAGTGACTAAAATGTAACATTTTAAACATAAGTAACTAAAATATATATTCAGGCAAACAAAAGTGACTATTTTGATAATTTATCTTTTTTATTTTTAGTTAAGAATATTATAATAAAATACTTTGACTCTAAGAAAAGCTTTATTTGATGCTATATATATATATCTGAGGGTTTATTTTATTATGAGAGCTTTACTTTGATTACTTCGTCTTCAAGATAAACTTAGTTAAATTGAAAATTAAAATGGGAAATCTAACTTTGTTATACCAAATTCTTTAAAATGGGACAATCCTTTAGTACAAGATTTATGTTGGAAAATTGTGACCCAAACTTTACGAGTCTGATAGCCAGGGTAAGTGGGTATATTGATGGATTGCATCTAGATCTATTCATGGGTCAGGTTACTCAACCAGGTTTAAAAGCTCGTCCGAAATTTAGAAGGTTTTAAGTAAAAATATTAGGATTGAAAAATGGGCATAGATAAAAAAATCAAGCCCGTTTAAAATATGGGTTGGGTTCACACTTGAACATTTAAGGACCGACCCTGACCCATTTTTAAGTTTATAATAATTTATATTTTGTTATTTTTATATATTATGTAATTTAGAATACACCAAAAAAATAAACCTATACAAAATATATAACATTACTCTAAAGTAAACATTAAAATAATGTTAAGATGATTATATAAAAAAATTCAATAAATAAAAAAATGTATAAAATTAGTCAATATTAAAATAATATAATATAAATATTTTTAAAAAATTAAAAAATAATATGGGCGGGCATAAAATAGGCTTGGGTTAATCTTTTGCATATGGTTTCGGCCAAAATTTTAAACCCATGTTTTAGGCTAGGTCAATCTTAGACAAATATAAAATATATTAATATAATATTTAGGCCCGATCCAAACCCGATCCATACCTCTAATTGCATCTAAAAGTTGTTTATAAGACTGGGCCAAGTTTATATATATATAATACTAATATATTTTATATTTACTTAAATTTGATTTGATTTTACTTAAATTTGTCTATATTTATAAATGATTAATCTAATATTATTTTAGGTCAACTCATATTATTTTTAACACTTTTAAAAAATTATATTGTTTTTAATTTAACATTTATTAACTTTATATGTTTTTCTTTTATTATAATTTAATTTTTTTTATATTTCAGTATTGTGTATTTAACTTTTATATAAATTACGTCATTTTTAAAAATATATATTACAAATACCCAAATATAAATATATACTAGAAAGTAGGCCAAAACATTTATTTTTTAATGTTTTAACTTTATTTGTAAACCAACAAATTTATAAAACTAAACTTCTCTATTAAATTGTACACGTTTTTAAATATATTTTAATTAACTAATTTATTATAGTTTAAAAAAAAACATAAATGTTTATTTAATATACTTTAATTTATAGATACAATAAATTCTTGCGTGGCGCGATTATACAAACTAGTATATATATTAGTTTGTATATTTGTGTGATGCGAGGACCAATTGTATGTATTAAATAAAATATATTTAATTATTTTTACAAATCTATTTAATTTTTTATATTTCACTAATAATTTGATTGCAAAATTAAATCATGCTGATGTGTCAGCATGTAATAGGTGACAAATGTTTTAGAATATGTTTAAAACCAATTGTTACTAAAATTATTTCAAAATATATTTTTTATTGTATATAATAAACAAAAAAGTAAAATAAGTTTACTTCTTTTTTCCATTTCTTGCCGAATGAATTGGATAAAAATAAATATTATATTTATATTTGCTTAAAATTGGTCTCTCTATTTTTACAATTTATTTCATCACCTCTGTTAAAAAAATTAAGTATAATCATAAATTGAGTCCTTCAATTTTTATAACTTTTGTCAATTTGACCCTACTCTTTTTATTTTTATTCTCATTATTAAAAAATTATAGGAAATTAAAAAACACTAAAACTTAATATTAATCACCATTAGATTAGAGTTCATTAACTATTTAATTAATTATGAGTTTATTCTTACATGATTAAAATGTTGGGAAGAAACCGAACAACCGAAACAAAGCGGAAGCACAACCGGTGTTCTTTCTCTCCCTATAACTCCTGTCAAAAAAATTATGGCAAGCACAATAGCACAAGATATGTTCTCTAGCAACCTTAATCAACCACAAATTAACTAATGCAACCACAACAAAAATAAATAGAGACACCGGTATTTTTACATGGAAAACCCCTCTAAATTAAGGGTAAAAACCACGGGACTTTAGAGTCCGATCAAGAGCTCCACTATCATCAAATGTTCAACTACAATATCACAATATCAAGCCTACAACAAGCATTCAACTCCAACAAGGCTAACAATATGTAATCTTTAGCAAAAGAGAGAAAAATGAGAGAACATCACCAAAAAATGCAGCTGCTGAAAAATGGGTATTTTCGACGCTACAAGGCTCGGATGAAAAATCCGACCGTCTAAAGTCAAGAACACCTTATCGCCTAGCTGCTGTCCAAAAATCAGCTCAATCGAACCACGGATGAACCTTTGATTGAAGAGTTGATCACTGCTGCACCAAACTTTAAAAGCTAAAATTTTTCTTCTCTCTTTTCTTTCTGTTTTAATTTGAGATTTTTGGCTCACACACACAAAAAAAAAAAACTTTCTGCCCACTCTCACGTTAAAAGGCCAAAAAATTAGCTTTTGACAAAACCAAAAAGAAGAGACAATAAAATGTGGCAGAAATTATGGGTTTCTACATAGTAGGACCCATACCCAATATAAAACACTAATTTTCTCGATAATAAACTTTAGAAAAACCCCTCTCTTCCAACTCTTCCTACTTATTTCATATTCTCTCAACTCTCATGGTTTCCTGTAATAAACAAAAGTAACAAACAAAATGTCCACTCTCCTTTCTCTAAAAAAACGAAATCATGAAAGAAGAAAGGAAAGAAAGTCTTCATGTCCTTTGATTTTTTGCATGGTTTCCTTCGATTTCCAGATACTCACAACCTTCTTTGGTGCGAGGTCTTGATTCTTGAAACTTGATAGAGTACCATTTTCATTGAAGGTTATTCTTCAATTTTTGTGAATTTTTTTAAATATTATTTCTGATTATAAAAAAAATCAAGAACTTTACTTTAATTTTTTAATTATCCTAATAATGCGATTGACGCTAACAATAAAAAGATAAAAAAAAAATGAAATTCTATCTTGTCACCTAATCGAACTTTAAAAAATAAATTTCCAATTAAGTATTAATTTATTTGTATGCTAAAAACATGCAAAGTAGAAATATGGATGCAATTATTTTATTAAAATAGTTAATAGAATTATTATAAGTGACTCGAGTTGTTAAAGTTAAATGATGTGTTTTGATTAAATCAAATCTTTATAATCTATTTAAAAGTTGAGGTTAAGTTCAATTATTTATAATGTAAATTACTTAATATACACGATACTTATTGTTGCTAAATAAGAATTACAAGTTAAAAGCTCTAGTAGTAATGATTAACAGTAAATTTTATTTATTTTTTCTATTTTTAATTAGTTGGCAAGTATGAGAAAAATTTATAACTTTTTTTTTAAATTTTAATAATTAATGAAAAAATAAAAAATAGTAGAGACCAAACTGACAAAAGCTATAAAAGTTAAAGAAGATAGTTTTGTAACATAGTTAATGGAATAAGTTAAGTGAGCAACTAAAAATGAACAAATCGAAAAATAAGGAGATTAATTTTAAGCAAATAAAAGTGGAGGGACTAAATTAGTAGAAATAGATATATACAATGACTATTCTCAGAATTTAACAAAAAATAAAGGTAAATTCCATTCAAGTCAAGTCCATGAGTAGTGGCTTGAAGTGAGGAATTTTGACATGAAAAAAGTTTAATTCCTTTAACTAACCATGAAAATTGTTTTGACATGAACTTGACTTTTATCACAAATAAGGTTTAAAATTTGAAGGATGTCAATATCATACTAGTATGGAAGAAAGAAGCAACACAATTAGGAGAATGTCACCCGAGTTTTTAATAGCTAGATTGTTTGATTTGAAATTAGTAAATTTGAGAAGTTGGAAATATTATTGAAATTGGATTTGATATAACGGATCGTGGCGAACCTCTCTCTATGGCATAAAGTATTTAGAAGTGGGAGGTATAACAATCCTCATGCTCGAGTATTTGTAATCTTGTCCATTGAGTATCAATTTGTGGGATGTATCTTGTATTTATTGAACAGTTTGCAGGTACTTACTAAAGTCAGCCGGTGACATCATAACGAAAATCTTCCCATGTTGCGATGACGAACAATGTCATGACGACATGAAGGGGTAAAGACAAAAATTTTTTTAAGGTGCCAAAATTAAATTTTAAATTTTACAATAGTAAAAATGCAATTTTAACATTTGAATGGCCTATATTTTTATAATTTTTAAATGATTAAATCAAATTTTTATCAATTTTAAGGATCTAAAGTATAATTTTATCTTTACTAATTTAAAAATTAAAAAAAAAAATAGATTTGAAGTTTTTGCTAGCCCCTTTAGTTACACTCCTAACGACGCGAATGAAGATGTTATAATTTGACTTCCTATAAATACCAAGATTCATTTACAATTATTTTCAAAATCCGAATCTCACATGTATTTTAAAAAGAAACTATTTATTAAGTTTCACTAAACTTTCCTAAATTTGGGAAGGAATTTCGAATTTTTCATAAGATATATAGTTTTATTTGGTAAGTGGACAAAGTGTTTAAATTGCAAAGAAATTGCAAATGAATTCGTTAAGGTAGGCGGGACTTTTGGGATGTAAGAAATTGCAGAGAAAATATCAAAGGCTATAATAAGGCTGACAAAGTCTTTAAACATCTCATTTTACTCAAAGCTACTCATTGCTTTTTTATTATGTTAAACGAAGTTTCGTTTCTATTAAAATTATTTCCATTCATTTCACGATTATAAATAAATAATCAATCTCCACATATCTCAAATTCCTTCTAGAACAAATTTTAGGTGTTTTACTATTACGTTTAGTGATTAAAATAACATTGACCCAACCTAATATATCTTTCCAAATATAATAATCAATAGTCGATTTACCCAATAGTAAAAATAGTTTTGGAAAAAAATTTATTTTTTATTGCAGAGATTGTTTTATTTTTAACCTTTTTATTATTATTTATTTAATATTAATTTAATATTAAAAGGTGAATTACCAATACTGTCATTAAAAAGCAAATCCGTTAATTAGTAATGAAAGAAATACGGACGACTCTTGTCATTTCACATGATGTGGCCCCACGTGGCTCTAATAATTTGTTGTAGAAAAAAAATGGAATTTTAAAACCCACCGTTAACGTAATAACTTTTTCAACAATAAAATAATATAAATTTCTTTTCTTATTTATATATATTTATGTTTTGGTAAATCTAAAAATATAAATGGATAAGACGGAAATTATGAGTTTTTGATTGATCAAAGTCACCAACCAATTAAACATTAATTCAATTAAAAAATAATAAAAAATTATATTTTACAAAGTAATATATAAAAATCAATTAATAAACTTGAAAATCATAAACTTCAAAGCATAATCTTTTATAAATATATGTTATACATAATATTTGAGAAAGTTAGGAAAAAAATATTAGGTAAAAAATAAGCTTGGATTTACCTTTCAACTTTATAAAAATATCATTTTAGTTTTTTATTTAATTTTTCGTTTTTTTGTTAAATCACTCAAAATGAATGGAAAAGTCAATACTTGTTAACTTTGTTGATGTGGTATACATGTGCATTGTCACATGAATGATATAATTTTAAAAATTTAATTGAATGCTGATGTGTTATCCACATGTATATCACATCAACAAAGTTAGAAAAAAAGTTAACTTTTCAATCTATTTTAGAGTGATTTGATAAAAAACATAAATTTAAAAATTAAAAAAATTAAAAAATTAAATAAAAAGCTAAAATAATTTTTTTATGAAATTGAAGAGCTAAATAAATCATTATAAAAAAATTAAACTCTTATAAAATATGAGATAAATTTAAACTTTCAAACTCGAGTCCAATCAATCTATTTTTAATATTGTAATATATTTTATAAAATAAAAATGATTTAAAATTATTATTTACAAAAATCAGACAAAATTTGGAAACCAAATTATCTGTGGTGATGGATGAAAAGAAAAACCAACAGGATTCGGGTTAAAATCCAAGGAGAAAACAAGTCGGCCCATGTACAGTGTTTGATTGAAGACAGGTGGCGTGACTGGCGTGCATGTGAGTAACACGGAGGGGGCCAAAGCACGACGGAAAGTTCAAAGTTGAAAACCTTAATAAATACTAATGCGGCAAATTTCCCTTTTTTTAATGCCTAATTTTTGTTTTCCCTATCATTCTTTTTGACGGTCCAACGCGCGTAACAGTCTTACGATATTCCATTCATCCAATCCAATCACCCTTTATGAAATGAACTTTGACAAGCCTAACACAACTATAAAAACTTTGAATCTTCTTCTTCGTTTCAAATATTGAATATCTCAGTTTCTTTTTTACATTATCGACAGCTCCGCCTCTCTCTCTACCCTTTCGGCCATGAAGCCGCACCGTAGTCCCAAGAAGATCTCCCTTAATTGGATCCCATTCATCTGTCTCTCCTTCTTCACTCTTGGGATTCTCTTCAGTAACAGGTCCCCCCTTCTCTCTCTCTCTCTCTCTATATATATAAATCTTTTTGGTTTTTCAAATTTCATTTCATTCCTTGTGTGTTTCTTTTCTTTAGATAGATTGATGAACTGGGTCAGTGTTTGTTTCCTCTCTAATTGTTGGGATGGAGTTTTTCTCTTCTTCTTCTTTGATGTATTTCTAGCCATTGGATTTTGGTTACAGGCTGTGGGTCCCACCTGAATCTAACGGTCAACTTTTATCACAACGCCGACGTGAGCAGGAGTTGCAGATTGTCTCCGGTGATTGCGATACTAAGAAAGTATGTGTTTCTTTCTTTTCTTTTTTTTTATTCTTGTTTACTTTTACTTTTTTGAAAACGAAATTTGTATTTCTAAAAGGAAGTTTTTTTACCATGTTTACACAGACGCCTGGACAAGATAATGATGTAATGGGTGAAGTTTTGAAAACCCATGAAGCAATTCAGTGAGTACAGAATTGGGTTCTTGTTATTTCAGTTAAGATTAACCTTTGTTTTTACTGTTTAGCTAATTTGTTTGTAAAATATTATGATCTTTCATGAGGCCTTACAGATCTCTAGACAAGTCGGTTGCAATGCTAGAGATGCAGTTAGCTGCCTCTCGTAATTCTCAGGAAATGGACAATGGGGAGGCATCTAAAGTTGTTTCAACCTTGACTCGCGATCGTCCACCTAGGAAGAAGGTGTTCATGGTCATTGGAATCAATACTGCTTTTAGTAGTAGGCGACGGCGCGATTCTGTCCGGGAGACTTGGATGCCACAAGGTTCCATATTTTTCCATAACCTTTTGAGGTTTTAATATCAATTAGTTTGCTAGTATTTAATGAATTCGTATGTTAATGTTTGAGTAGGGGAAAAGCTTATTCAATTGGAGCGTGAGAAGGGGATCGTCATTCGTTTCATGATCGGCCATAGGTAAATCATTTCACGCAAGAGAAAGCTTGGTAAAAGTGACATGGAGGCCATTGTACTTAGAAGTCGGATTGTATTTTGACACTTATACTCAAAAAATGGGCAAATTAGCCCTATACATTAAATCAAAGAGCAAATTGGTCATTGGCTAAAAATTTCCTCTAACTTTCCTGTTAAAAACTGGTCCCTTGTACCTTAGCATGAGGTCAACTGGCATGCCACTTGTCATTTTTTGGTTATTCTATTAGTCACTCTGGTTTTTAATAGAATAAGTAATAGAAATACCAATCTTTTCTTTGATCTAAATGTAGGGACTAATTTGCCATTTTTGAGTAGAGGGGGCAAAATGCATTCTAGCTCCTAATACAAGGACCTCTATAGTACTTTTACCGATAAAACTTTAGTTTGAACTGAAATTTGTTTAACCAAAGAAATGGCAATGTTAAGCAAATGACATTTGTTACACTGTGATCAGCATGGGATAAATATGAAGTACATATTTGAACTAACATAAGTTGTATATACGTTGTTTGATCCAGTGCAACATCTAACAGCATTTTAGATCGAGCTATTGATTCGGAGGAGGCTCAGCATAAGGATTTTTTTAGACTGGTTAGAAAGCACTCCTATAAGTTTTGGATAGTCTTGTGAGATATTCAAGCATTTCTTACTGATATCTGGTTTCAATCTTAAAATGCAGGAGCATGTTGAAGGATATCACGAATTATCAGCAAAAACAAAAATTTTCTTTTCTACTGCAGTTGCAAAATGGGATGCTGAGTTCTATGTCAAGGTGGATGATGATGTCCATGTTAATCTTGGTTGGTTTTCCATCTCTTTTGTTTATCTTAAACAGTTTATCACACCATCATAATGATGAAGAAAAAACTTGGTTGTTTTGCATGATGAATTTCTTATGCTTATTTTCTCCTAGGTATGCTAGCTACTACCCTTGGCCGTCACCGTTCCAAGCCCCGAGTCTATATAGGGTGCATGAAATCTGGACCTGTTCTTTCTAGCAAGTAATTTCCCCCATGACCTTTTTATTGTTCATAATATTACTTTTTCAATTTGCTTTGCTCCCTCCTGCAAATTTGTTATATAACTTCTGTTCCTTTCCTTTATGTTCATTAGGAATGTTAAGTACCGTGAACCAGAGTACTGGAAATTTGGAGAAGAGGGTAACAAATACTTCCGACATGCAACTGGTCAGATATATGCAATTTCAAAGGAGCTAGCAACCTACATCTCCATAAACCAGTAAGATCTTTGATTTTTGTCTTGGAGTAGCCTGTTCTTTGTTTATATTACTTTGCGTAATTGAGGGTTCTGATTTAATTTTCATAGTCCTTGTATTTGTGCCCATTTGGCAATGCCTTGCAAACATCCCCTTGACTTAAGTTTTCTCTCTGTCTTCAATTTTTCTTTCAGTTTATTTAATCAGCCCTTGTTTATCACTTTGAGCATAGAGTTAATCTTTTGTAATCTTGCATAAGTCCATTAAAATTCCCAAGCTTATTAAAATGCTGATCAAATTTATATCCTTTACTCTTCCGGTTTCTGTATCTGATAATAATCTTTTAAAAGAGGTATCGCTAATATTCCGAGTGATTCTGAATGATTGCAGGCCTATATTGCACAAGTATGCTAATGAAGATGTGTCCCTCGGGGC
The DNA here is from genome assembly GCF_007990345.1 of Gossypium hirsutum. NCBI lineage: Eukaryota > Viridiplantae > Streptophyta > Magnoliopsida > Malvales > Malvaceae > Gossypium > Gossypium hirsutum. The sequence goes on from NC_053429.1 coordinate 6,550,892, forward strand.
ATGGTTTATTGGACTTGAGGTTGAGCACATAGATGATAGGAATATGTGCTGTGGGACTCCACCAGGTAATGCTTTAAATCTTGTGTCGAACTACATATCTACATGCCAAAAACTCTTACCTCAATCCTAAATCTCAATTAATGCTTAATACGATAGTTTCATTTGGATTTAGTCAAAGCTTAACGCTTTTTGCTATTTCGGTCTTCTTCCTGTTTTAACTCGTTGTTTGTTTCCTGTTCCACAGATTGTGAGTGGAAGGCACAAGCAGGTAATGTCTGTGTTGCATCTTTCGACTGGAGCTGCAGTGGAATCTGCAAATCCGTCGAGAAGCTCAAAACCGTTCACGAAAGGTGTGGTGAAGGAGATGATGCGGTTTGGAACACTTCACTCTAAATTAATTCAGATACTGAGCTTTTCTTGCGGTAAACAAGATCAAACATTCGTGGTTTGATGATCGAGAAAGCAGATTTCGTCCAGCGAAGTAGGAGAAAAACATTGCATCTGGTTTCAATACATATCTGCAAACCCATCTCCTACAACATTTGCACGAAATCGTATTGGAAAGAAATGGAGATTAAAGATAGAAATCACTTTTTTTAATCAGAAAAGCATATTATGATAGTAGCATTTCAACATATATTCCCATTCTTTTCATTTTGGGGTTTGATAGGAGAGATGATTGTATTTATACTTTAGAATTATTAAGGTAATGTTGTAATTTAAGAGGTGCAAAAATGGTGGTCCAAACTCCAAAAGGAAAACCCTAATGTATGTGGTTATATTTATGGAGAAAGGTTTGTAAAATAGGTTGCAAGTGATATGCTGATCTTGCAATGTTACACGCTTGTTATTTATATAGAAGGCAGACAGTTGAGAACTTTACATCACTGTATCAATATTTTTGTCTAATTTTATGTGCCATTTTATTTTTTTCTGTTTAATTCCATTGGAGTTGAATTGTATTTTATCTTTTCTATTAAAAATATAAATAAACAAGTCTTGGTATTAAAATTGGTGTAATTGTTAGAATAACTAAATAGAGACGTACTATTTATGTATAAAGACTAAATTTTAACGGAAAGATTGATTTCTCATTATAAAGATTAATTTGTTCATTTTTTGAGTAAAGAGAGTAAATGGTAATCTAAACTTTACGACATTATTTCCATGGTATTTTTATCTCATTTTTAGTAAAAAGAGGAAAACTACAATTGAGAGCATCAAGAATACATCGTACCTAATCATTCAAGATGATCCAAGTTTAAAATTTAGAGCTTAAGTTATAAATGCATTCAAATAATGTACTTTGTTAAAAAAATTTTTTGAAAGTATTTTAAAATAATAAATTATTTCATGAGTTAGTTTAGACCCATGTTGTTTAAGTTTTATACTTTTTTTTTGTTTGTTTTCTATTGTTCAATAAATATTCACTTTTAGAATTTTTTATGCTCTTATAATACATGTTTTAGTGTTGCTTATGCATGTAGTATTGTTTTTGCAATTAGGGATGGTTTTCCTGATTTTGCCCACCGCTTTGAGCCATTCGGAGTTGATTTTCATATAGTATTAAGTGCTTATTATCACTCTATATATGTTGTGCTTGAGTTGTAACGGTGTCAATTGTCAACGTGCTATAATGTTCTATTAATGTTGAAACTGAAGTCTTTATTGTATTGATGAAGCTTGTCATTTATTGCCTACGAAGTGTATTTGTTAATTTTTTCTCTCGATTTGTATGGTCATATTCATTAAATAAAAAAAAGAAAAGAAAAGATAAAGTACTTTATTGATGCCATCAATGACCCTTAATTAATTGAATATCATCTTAAGAAAATTATTAAAAATTATTATGATATTTTGAAATTTGAAATTTTAGTATTATAAAAAGATATTTAGAATTTTCGGTAATGAGATAAACAAATACAAATTGACAATTTTTGTGTATTATTTTAATTTTTATAATTTTTTTTACATAGTCAATACTTAAAAAAAATATTTCTGGGTGACAAAATAAAAGCGACCAATTAAATTAACTTTTATTAGAGATTTAATGCTTGAGTGACTAAAATAACTTCTTAAAAATTGAGTGATGAAATTGCAAGAATTTTATTTTAGATTACCAAAATAAAAACACCATAAAAATTGAGAGACCAACTATGAAATTTACTCTGAATTTAATATTTACCCTACGTAAAAAAATATTTTTTAATAAATTAATAAATTCTAAGTGTGATGGAGAGAACGGTAAATATTTGTATAGATTAAATATTAACAGAGACCCAAAAGAACAGAGCCCAATTTCATTATGATTATTATTTTTAATTTTATAAAGTAAAAAAAAATAATAATAACTGATTTTTTTTTTTTTGTTTTTTTGGTTGTCTGCAACTGCGTCTGCACCTTCAATCACGCACTCCTCTCATTCTAGAAGACTTCTCCCCTAAGGAAAAGGCCCTCTCTCTGTCTCCTCTCTAATCAACGTCAGCTAAGCGACTGTCAAACAATCGGACGGCGGTTACCGTAAATGGAGAACGCCGACGTTTTCTTAGGATTGCAAGATTTTCTAGAGCGTATGCGCCAGCCTTCCGCTGCTGATTTCGTCAAATCTATCAAAAGGTCGCTCCCTCTCTTTCTCATTTTAAATGTTCATCTTTAAATCTATGCGTAGACTTATGCTTGAACGTGATTTTCGACTAATCGGAAGTGATTATTGATTGTTTATAAATCTATTTGGTCTGTTATTTAAATTTATTAGTTGATTGCTTCAAATTAAGTAAAAATCCCGATGTGGAAGCTGTTTTTTTTATTTGTCTAATTAATTGACAATCGAACTTAATTTAAGAAGGATTGGGGTGTTCCATTTTAGGCAATCGTTTCAGGGTTTTGACTTTCTGAGTTTCGTTCGTGTCGCCATATTACAGTTTCATAGTTTCGTTCTCCAACAATGCTCCTGAACCCGAAAGGGATAGTGCGGCCGTACAGGCATTCTTTGCCAACATGGAAGCTGCTTTTCGAGCTCATCCGCTTTGGGCTGGATGTTCAGAGGAGGAGTTGGACAGTGCTGGTGAAGTAAGTCATTTTAACTTATTATCTTGCATTAGGTAATTTGTTTTAAGGGAAAAAAATTTCACCTTGGGTTGATGTATTTACTTTTTTTTTTTTTTTCTTTTCCTAATACAGGGATTGGAGAAGTATGTTATGACAAAGTTATTTACCCGTGTGTTTGCTTCACTTCCAGATGATGTAAAGCTTGATGAACAACTTTCTGAGAAGATGGCTCTTGTTCAGCAATTTGTTCGGCCTGAGAACTTGGATATTAAGCCAGCCTTTCAGAATGAGACATCATGGCTGGTAAATTGGGGAATTTCTGTTTCAAGTGGTTGCCTATTTTTTTTTTTCTTTTTTTGGGAGTATGGAGTTAGCTTACCTTTGGCATATGTTGTCTCTGTGAACTATATCTTTCCTTGTCATGTTTGGCTTTCTATACTATTGAGAAGTGAGAACCCTTTTAACCTTTTTTTTAAAAACCTTTGGTAGAGTATATTTTTGGATATCTTCTGTGCAAACAGTGAAACGATTATGGCTTTGGCTGGAGTAAAAAAAACATTACAAGGTGTTTGCCTCCTTGAAGATAATAATCAATGACTTCATCTAGAAATCAGGAATAACAACTAGTTAATAAGAAGCTGCTAGGGATTCTCACAATTCATCATGGTGAAATAGAAAAAAGTAGTAACATTTTTATTAGATGCTTCCAAGGATGTAATGCTGATAGGTGTCATGCTGTCTATAATTCATATAAGGGAGGCTACAAAGATGGACCATAAAAGTGCAGAAATCCTTAGCTAGGTAGGAAAGTTAATTTCTTTGTTAGGAATATTGCTTTGTGGAGAATCTATTTTCCTCAATGCATCCCTGCTTGAGCTCTAAAGAAACTTCTATTGAGGTCATCTTATGTGGTAGATTCTTCCATGCCTTACTATGAGCGTAGCGTAGAAGTTCAAATTTGATATGAACTCACTTTTATTGTTCTCATCCCATGGCATGACCAAATGAGGAATGTGCACTCGTGATGTGGTTTTCTAATGTTAGGAGGCCCTGTGCAGTTATGCCTCGTTAACATGTCAAGACAATGCTGCATCAATCTATTTTTAGATGGCAGTTTATACATTTTGTCATCCTATTAAACATAGCTGATCTAGATTTTGGCTATCAACCATGAACGTTGATGCATATGTGGATGCTTGAAGCTGCACGCTCTGAAACCATATAAATCTGTTTTGTTTTTTTTTTATGTCTATTTTTCCTCCATTTTTGTTCCATATTACATAAGATATTCCTTTTTTATAGGAGCTCCATGCTTAATGCCTTAATAATTTTTCAGTTTTCTACGAATTATTCATATTGTCTTAAGCATCACTGAAATCATTTGATCATTGAACTCAATTTGATACAGTGCTTGTACCCCCAGCTGTTGGTTATGAACTTATGGCTAATATCTTTGTTGTACTGAGAATTGAATAAACTGTTTGGAAGTAATGCACCAATTAAAAGCTGAAGTTCCAGTCCTTTCTGGCTGCTTTTAGAGAATGTCGTTCTCAGAAATATTTTCCACAAAGGAACAACTGGTCTTCAGTAGTTTTGGGTGTAAAATACTTGGGGATTTGGTCAATAAGTTTTTCTCCCCGTCTCTAATTAGGTTTGCTAATTTTATGAGCAAGACAAGCTGATAGTAATGTAGGTAGAATTCTGTTTACATTAAATGAAAAGTCTTGGTCTTAAGCAGTTGAGTATTGCAAATTATCTACAAATGCTTTCCATCTAAAACAAGCTTGTTATCATTATTATGTCTGAACTAGTTGTAATTATTGTCGCCTTTTTAATTTGATGATCTTATTTATCTGACTTTGTTATGCACATAACTTAAGGTCTAATAACCTTTGAGCAGTATATCTTTATTTATTTTTTGGATAAGTACCTATTGAGCAATATATCATACCATATTCACTGCCTCTACTTTTTGTTGTTTGAAGAAAAAATTATTTATTGCGTGCAACAAATGTCTCAACACTTGAGTGCAGTTTGATTATGGTTCTAATTTATTTCAGAAAAAAATTTGGTCGATAATATGCTTGGGATTTTGGATTCCCAGTTATGATAGCTATTCCACCTTTCAGACTCTCCCCTGAATCTATACTTTATTTGGCAGCTTGCACAGAAAGAGTTGCAAAAAATTAATATGTACAAGGCTCCAAGAGACAAGCTTGTGTGTATCCTCAATTGTTGCAAGGTTATCAATAATTTATTGCTTAATGCTTCAATTGCTTCAAATGAGAATCCTCCTGGAGCTGATGATTTTCTTCCTGTGTTGATTTATGTTACCATAAAGGTAAGATCAGTAGTGTATGCATGCTTGGTTGTTTAGTTCATCATCCCTCCTTTAAAAAATAATAAATAATGTATAATTCTCATGAAATCTGTTACGTAGGCAAATCCTCCACAGCTGCACTCGAATTTATTGTATATACAACGTTATAGACGTCAGTCTCGATTAGTTTCTGAAGCAGCCTACTTTTTTACGAACATGCTGTCTGCTGAGGCTTTCATCTCAAATATTGATGCAAAAGCCCTTTCATTGGAGGAAACCGAGTTTGAGAAAAACATGGAGTTTGCTCGAGCTATTCTATCAGGCCTTTCAACAGATTTGGATGGTCTGTCCAGTCAAATTAACCAACTTGCTGGACAAGATCAGAGAGAACCAACTGAATCCAGACATCACACTCTTAAGGAGGACCATGCTAATAGACCTAAATCTTCTGATGGAAAATCTTCAAGTAAAGATCAGTCATCAATCTCTAAAGTTCCATCCATCTCAGAATTGGAGAATAGAGGGGCGACTATACTTCTGAAGGAGGATCAAGTGAGTAAAGTGTTTCAAGAGTATCCATACATGTTTGCTCATGCCGGTGATTTGACAGTAAAAGACGTTGAAGAGCTGCTAAATAACTATACACAACTGGTGTTCAAGTATGTTTGCCTTTTGAAAGGATCAGATGGTGCTTCTGCATCTTTTCCTTTGTCTAAGTCACAAGCTCAAGCCCAGCAACATGTTGAAACATTTAAGGAATCTCAAGATCATAGGGCAATAGCACAAAATATTGGGCTGCAAAACGATACTGACAAGGAGGAGGATGGCCCAACTAGAACTTCTAATCAAGAAAATACAAACTCCGATTTACTAAAGGAAGAGGCTGTTGGATCCTCGGAATACAGCCATGATGACACCTCTGAACAATAGCGTAAGCTTGTTGCGGTAACTGAGTCACTATGGTTCTTTTGCTCCCTTTATGTGCTGAACAGAATTATGTCATATTACTCCGAATTAGAAGGCAATGGCAGACCATCATTTTAACTTTGAACTCGAAAGACCATTTTGCCATCTAGTGAGAGAGAACCCAAGAACAGTGGTAAATTCGCTTTTGGTTCGTGAAGTGATCGTGCCCAGCAAATGCAAGTTGTGCAGTAACTCTGATGATTCAATATTGCCAAACCTTGTTTACAACACACATGATGATGATAGGTACGATTTTTTCTTGTGTTTTCTTTTTGTATACCATGAGTTTGGTTCATTCTAAAAAGTAGGAACATGTGAACTGTGGGCACTTATGTTTTGAAGCAAGGTGTGGCTACCTTTTGAATTATACACCAATGATGTCACGTTTCGATAATTGGCTATTAGGTACATTGAACATCCCTAGTTTATTTTTTATATATATATTTTCTCGACTAATAATTTGACTTTATTTTTTGGTTTATTTGCCTTTACTAGAATTGTTCATGGTGTTTTTGTTTTTTGTTCAAAGAAGTTTTCATGGTTCAGGCTGCGCCTATTGCAGTCTATGCATGGACATAGCACATATCATATTTGTTCAATTTGGGTTTGGTCTAAAATATGTTTTTTAAATTTTTGTCTAAACTCACTTATTTTTGTAATTGACCATCCCAAACTTATTTTAAGTTCATCCATGTTATTTTTAATTTTTTTAAACAGAGCAATTATGTTATTTTTTTAATTTAATATTTAAGATGCTTTTTTCATTAATTAAAATTTTAAATATAAACAATCTAGCATATCTTTTAATGTTTATCTTATAGTATTATATATTATTATTGAGTATGTGATGTAAATTACATAATATATTATATAATTAGAAAATGAGTCCGAGTCAGATTGAATTTGGGTTTTCAATGGAGTTCAACCCACATGGGGATCTTTTTTTGTCAAATTCACTTTTGTTCCAGAATATTAAGTAGGATTTTGGAAAATTCATTGGATTGATTTTTTTCATTAACGCATTTGGTTCAATATTTCATGCATGCGAGTAGAATTTGAATCTTTCTGAACTTCTGAATTAATATTATATATATATTGGCATTTGTCACTTATCTTCGTGTTTTCATTCTCGAGCTTAGAGTAACATATAAAGATAAAAGAACTTTTACAATTATAGATATCATTTTCTAGCTCATATTTTATCTTTTGCAAAAAAAAAAGAAAAAGAAAAAATAGTTTATTTATCATACAATCTAAGCTACACCCAGTTTAAAGATTTTGCCAACCTTTTTATACGAGTAATTTTATTTAATTTGATTGTATTTTTTTTTTTGAATTAATGTATATATGTTGAGTAAATTGAAAAAGTCTAATAACTAATTATAAAAATTTAGCATGATAGTATAATTATATTACAAATTTATTGATTAATTTGTTAAAAACAATTTAATCTAGTGAAACATTTAAAGCAAGTAGAATTAGTTGAATAAGAGTAAAATGTAGACAGATCTAATGAATTTGATGACACTGCAATGCTGCTGGTCACATAAGATATTAACCATCTATTGCAGAATTTGTTGGTCCAGTACCTAGCTATGTCAAATCCCTATCAATATAGGATTCGTTGTACCTAACTTTAGTTTTACCTATTTTGCTTTGTTATTAAAAAATATATGAATGTAAAACTAAAACTAAGTTATGTAATGCGGATTGAGTATTAGTTCAATTGGCATGAATATTATTGTCAATGTAGGAGGATGTAAATTTAAGTTGACTAAAGTGCATTATCCTTCTATTTATGTGTTGGGATATGCTATGGGTAGTTCAAGACATTGTGTAAAAAAAAAACAGATATGATCAAAGTTATGTAATATTTGAAGCAATCTTAATTTGGCCGTCTATTAGGCAGGCAGATAAGCTTTTCTTTCCCCACGCATCTTGTGCTTTCTTTTTTGTGGTATACATGGGACATGGTAGAGGGATGGAGGGTATAGGAAAAGGAAGAAGTCTATTCTTTATCAAGACTTCTTTATTTACTTTACGGACACATTGAATCAAAAGAAAAGAAAAGGAAAAAAACTTTATGCACACATGGATTAGGAGAAAATGTTGGGTCACACTTAAAACATGTCTTTCAGGAACAAGACAAAGCATGTCCTTCCCTTGTAAGTCTAGCCTAGCCTAAGCTAACCCATAATCTAGCTTCATCTCCCATTTCAGTTTTTCTTTTACTTTAATAATAATATAGTTTGATTTGAGGACAGAGAAAGAGGACATAGATATTAAAGTAAATTTAAAAACACAAAAACATGTCATGTCAGATTTTAGCATCCATTGTCTTGTTGCTTAAACTTAAATTATATACATATTATGGTAGAAAATGGAAATATTTTCCTTCATTCGTTTTAAACCATCTTTAATCAGTACTTCTCTAAACATGATCCCCGTTAACACATAGTATGCTCTACACATGGAGTACCTTCACTTTACCTCATCAAGACATATGTCAAGCTTCCCTTCTGCATGGATGGCATGTGTATCTTCATCAAAGTTTGCACAAATCAAATCGTAGCCTAATCGTTAGATACATCAATCCCATCATCACTTGGCTAAAATGCTATTATGTCATATAAAGAGCAAACGAATACAAGACTTGTATGAACACATGTCAAGGCCCAAGGCACGTAGTGATCAGCCTTCTCTGTATATACTCCCCCTTCATCATTAGGGGTGTTGCGCTCACTTATATCAAACTCTGCTAAATCACCACCATAAATGGCTCTTTGCACTATACCACTGTGTGAACCATCACTCTCATCATCCTTCTTAGCTTTAGCCTCAACTTTTTGGGTGATAAGCGTGAAAGGATTTATATCATCCTAACGAGAACATCCCCAAGAACCATGGTTCCATTGCTATTACTTTTACATTTGCTTTTCAGAGTGACCAAAGTAGCAATCCTCAGCACGTGCACCTTAATACAATCCCTACAGTGATCCATATGAAAATTGATGCCGTCAGCATCAACTGCGGTAGCCGTAGCCTAGATACAACACTTACACAAACCAGCTATCATTCCCACCATCGCCTACCACACACTCAATCCCCACTCCTAAAGAACAAACAGAATTATAGCTCCAATTTCTCTCCCCGACAATTCATGGAATTATAAGAGCAAATGAGGGCTTTAAAGGATCAAATGATGCAACAACTTAGGTACGACCAATAATACCAACAACATCAAGAACAACTTCATCAATACACTGAAGTTATTAGAGAATTGAGAGCAAGTCAAAACCCTCCTCAGTTCCAGTGGCAGCACAATGAAGCTGCCTCCCCACTTAACGTATAAAGGCAAGGGTGTCATATGTACCCAGAGTACCAACCACAACTGGCTTTCCCACAACAGTAACTTCAGGCTTCTCATTGTGAGATGGAGGCCTTGACAAGAGAAAGTCAGGCTTTAAGACCTGATGTTGAAGACGTGGATTGAGTATCTTGTTCTAACAACTATAGGCGCACTCTTATGGCAAAACCAAAATTTTGATGAACGAAAAAACACACGTGCAGCACACAATCGTTGTTTCCTACAAGTGGAACTTCATCAAATTCGTACAAGTCTAGTTGCAGCTTTATCACCAGGTACATCAATCTTATCCTGCTTACGGAGTAGACTAGGACAAGCCCACACGAACATGTGTCAATTCTACGAGTGTCCTAACTTGCCTATATATCCCCTCCTTCACCATTAGAGTAGATTTCCCTCTCTTATGCCAAAACCTTGCCAAATTACCACCATAAATTGCTCTCTACACGGTATCATTGTGTGAACCGCCGCTCTCATCTTCCTTGTGTAGTTTAATTCATCGTTTATATTTATAATTTTTCGTACAAATTCGTTTAAACAAAATTTTATTATTCACATTAATATTATCATCTATATTTGTCCTCAATAAATTTTACATGTAAAATAAAATGTAAGTAAATATTAATTTACCGATTAGTTAATGTTTAATTAATATTAAATTACATTATGTGGATCATAATACGAGAAGATAATTTATATTAGTAAATAATCTAAAAAGTTTATAGTCTAATTAATCGAAATTAAACAAATCTATTAAAGGACTTTGATCTGTTCAATCAAAGTGGTTTGTTTCTAAAAATTGAGTGATCAATTGTATAATTTATCTTTTTCATAATAATTAATATTTTCTAGAATTTAAAATTATATAATTTAATGATTGCAGTTTATATTATCAAATATGATAAAAAATTACGATATAATAAATAAACGTGTCTAAGAAATTAGAATATCTTATAATTAGATGAGAGTTTTCATCTGGTTAATAAAAATTTTAAATTTCATTATCACTTGTGAATCATAATTGATATTTTAAAAAATTAAATAATAAATAAATTCAAAAAACTTTTGTAACGTATAATAATGGTCCTTATAGTAGTTATATTTTAGTTTTAAAAACAGATGGTATTTTAATATTATCGTAGTTAGGGTTAGGGACAAGATATAGCAAAACGAAAGGGCAAGAGAATCACGTGCCATGCACATGCGGGAACACATGGTGCTGTCGGCTGAGCTGTAAGCATCTCTCCCATATCTGGGACTCAGACCATCCTTTACTGTTTCCACCACGCTCCACTGTTCATCATCACAATTTTTTAATTGATGATGAGATTCAGATGTAAAACGACGGCTTCCATTACCTCTTTATGATCGACGGTGGTGATAAATATTCAAACATGTTTGGCTGTGCTGGCACAGTCTCCCCGTAACCGCCGCCATTTTCATGGTTCACAGAAATTAATTAAGAAATAATAATTTTGAAACCGTCAGCCACCCTAAACGGACTCTTTTTTATATTTGTTTTTTTATAAAGGTTTTTTAAAATAAAAATATTTTTTCCAAAAGGAAAAACATAAACATAAACGTAAACATAATTTGAAATATAAATATGAGAAAAGATAGGATAAAAAAGACGTTAGGTGTTTGTTATTTTCATTGGTGGAATTTTGTTACTAGTCCTTATATTATGATAATTTTTATATTTTTAACTAATTAATTTTAGTCTTTTTATTTTTTAAATATTAAAATCTCAATTGCAATTTAAATATTAAGCAGTTAAATTATGTTATTAGTTATGTATTATACATAAAACTGTAACTTTAGTCAATCATATCTATTCTTTATATTTTTAAAATTTCGAAATTTTAGTCTTGAGCAAGTAATATCAATTAAATCTATTAATTGGGTTTCTTTTTTAATAATATTTATAAATAATAAACTAATATATCATAATATATTTATAGTATTTGAATTTTAAAATAATAATTGGTTTTATTTTTTAAAATAATAAAAATTAAAATATAGGATTGATTGAAAAGAAATATGTAAATTTAGGGAGCTCGAAATAAACACAATATTCAACAAACATGTTGCTTTATTTATTTCGCCTGCTCTCATTGATTCGATTCAGTTGTGATGTTGATTATCCAAAACAAACATCATATATTATATTTTTTTTTCAATTTAAATTACATATTATTATAATTATTTCCCTTAAAAAAATAAATATATAAACCTAAAGATTCAACGTTTGACATGAAATGCAAAATAAACAAACGTCTTGAGATGATGTAAGATATATATATGGAACATAGATCAAGCTTCTTGACTACCATTTTACTTCACCTCCTAATTAAAGTCACTTTTGGTTGCTTTTATTTATATTATATCCTTTGAAAATATAATTACGATTGAGATAATATAATTATGATTTGAATCTTCTAACAGTAAATTAATTTTATTTTGTGTTATTAGAGTAGTATGATTTAAATTTCTGTTTAAAGGAAAATATAGTGGTAAAATTAGGGGATATGTGGTGGGCTTAAAGCCGTATAGTACTACACTTTTTCTATTTGACTTTGATTAGAATAAAATTTTTTAACTTTTAAATAGATGCAGTAGGAACTTCTCTTGCATCATTCTCAATTTTTAACATTAGTGAATTTTCTTCTCCTTTGCCTGTGATTTTTCTCCAAAAGGGTTTTTACGTAAAATCTGTGTTTTATTTTTTATTCTCATTGCTTTGCGATCTTCCTATATTGTTATTATCGACGTTTAGCTTTATCACGTGTGATGTACGAATTTAATATTTGTATCTTTAATTTTATTTATAAATAACAATAGAGGCAACAAAATTCCAGCGTTTTTTAATATTTTTAATTAAAACAAAATTTAAATTCAATTATTATATTTTAAATTTTTTTAATTCGATTAATTGAAAATGGTAAATTATTTTAATAAAGTTAATTTAGATATTTGTACGGTGTGATTGGGTTTTTAAAGTACCCTCATTTTTCATGTAATATTAATTCCGTTTGTGTTTTATTTTAGTTTTTATAACTTAATTGTAATTATAGTTTATAAAAATTAGTGGAACATTTTAAATATATTCAATTTAGAAGTAATTTTTAAAAATTATATATCAATGTTTTATTTTTACATGTAAAACTTCACCTAAGGAAATGCTTACAAATAATTGAAATATTTATCAAATAAATATATGATATTATTTGGAAAAAATAAATAAATAAATATTATAGTAGTAGATTGTCTTAAATCATGTTTCTATGCATATTTTGTAAGCTAGTTTTAATTATTAATTAGTAAATGTAGATTTTTAAGTAAATTTAAATAATATGACTTATAAATAATTTATTGTAAAATTATTTATGCTTTTAAAAAATTAGTGATGAATTTAAAACATAACCTTTTTTAAAAAAAATGTTTAGGGGCTTATTATATAAAAGTTTTAAATAATTTTTTTATTTATTTATAAAAACAAATTGAAAGGGCTATTTCTATAAATAAAAAATATGGTAGACAATTTAAAATAAGTAAAAAAAAGGCTAAAAAAATTTCCTCTTTCATTTGGCCATGCTTTAAGAAAAAAACACTTTACCTTTAATTGGATCAATACGAAGGGATTACTAATTTGTTGTTGGCAGGAGTAAAATTAGAAAATTTTTTTAGAAGCTAAAATTAAATTTTAATTTTTACGATAAAATAAAATAAAATTTCACTATTATAATAATTTATATCATTTTAAGCGCCGGCACCATTGCCACCCCTGGATGTTGGAGACTTTGTAATCTCACATCTATAGTCAAAATTGTAAACACAAAATTAATTTAACAGTATAATATTAAATGTAGAACATATCGAAATATTTATTTTTAGTTTATTAGGAGTAACGCGAAAGATGATTTACTCAATATTTTTATATAAATTTAAAATACAAAAAATGAATAAAATAGTAAAAAAAAATAAAATACAAAAAAAGAAGACTTAAAATACCAATAAAGAATTTTGCATTGAATTTCTTCCATTGTGCAAATATCTTATTTATATTTATAGTGTGTGACTTCTCATATAAAATAATTGTAATTAATGTTGTGCATTTTAATTGACATAATTGGCGTATTTTTATTTGTCATATAAAATTTGTATTTTAGCTTTATTTTATAATTTAATTAATTAATTAATGTGTTAGTGGCTAAAGCCAACTTTGTTGTGAATTTATATTTTTATTTTTATGTTACTCCTTAAAAACCTCAAAACGGGAAATGACATGCATGCTCCAAATTTGTTAAAAGGGATAATCTCATATTTAGTACATGCACTTTCATAAAATATCAAATGTAGTACCTATAGTTTTGAAATGTTGAATATATATCTAAACTGTCAATTTATGTATTCTTATGATAAATAAAGTTAACATTGGTAATAAATACTAAATTAACCAATTAAAATTCAACATGTGAAAATTTTTCTTTTTTCAAATCAAGGTGAAAAACTAAATAAAAGAAAAACAAGTAAACTAAGTAAATACTAACCTTACATATGGGCTCTCAACTTCAAATGAAAATGGGTAACAAAAAGGGACCCGAAAGGGGGGTCAGCCTATGATTTACAATCAGTAGGGTGAAAAATTGGTGGAATCTATTTGGTGAATTGGGGTCTGTTTTTTTTTCCTTCAAGAAGAAGAAAAAAGGATTGGGATTTAAAGTTTGGGGGCCTAAAATAATTGTGAACAGTCAGTTACTTTTCTTTAGTTTACAGCATGCTTAGCAGTCTCCAAGAAAACCAAAATAATGTTGCTCCTGTTCACGCCTATATGTTGTCTACTCATACTCTTTACTTCAATTTCATATATATATATATATAAAATAACTCACACAAAAACATCAAACTTGATTATCTTTTGACACATTAAGTTTAGTTCGATTGATATGAATATTGTTGTCAATGCAGGAGGATGTAGATTCGAGTGTGTTGAATCGCATTGTCTTCTTATTTATAAATTGAGAGGGACTATGAATAATTTTACACATCATATCAAAAATAATTGATATGATTAGTATTGGCTGCAAAAGAACTAATATTTTTATATATAAAAAAAATATGTTAGAAAATAAAAATACCCAAATTCAGCAGTAGTCATTAGATGACATGGAAGTCATCAACAAAAGGTAAGAAGTAACTCACTTCTATTTTGTCTTCTTCTTAGTTTCTTTAATTACCAATGTTTGAACAGTAACACAATCAAAATCAATGGTATAATAATAACATGTAACCCTAAACCTTCCCACACAATAAATAAGTACAATACTTTGTTCATATATTTGACAATCTCAAAATCAATATCACTTTGCCTACAAAAGAGACTTTTTGGTACAAAAAACTCAACCACTGCCCCTTTTATAACCCCTCCCTTTTTTCTCCTTCTTCTTCTCCATTCATCTCACCATCTCCCATTTTTTCTTTCTTTTCAAAATAGATGGGAAATAGATACCATCAGCAGCAGCAGATTAATAGTAAAGGAATGTTTTTGCCATTGTTGTGTTCTAAACCTTCCATTAAAGATGTGGTTCTTCCCAAATGGAAAGTTGTTGACAGGTCGGCTTCCTTGTCTGAAGATCCATTGTCACCAAAGATCAGTTGCATGGGACAAGTGAAGAGGAACAACAAGATTGTTGGGTTCCCTGTTTCTTACAAGCTCAGTACTGTCACCCCCAAGAATAGCAGCAGCTTCAATAGTAGTACTGTCAAATATTTCAAGCTTAAGAAGCTCTTTTCTGGTAAGAATTTAACTGGCAGCCCCGCTACCTCCACAACCGCCGCCACCACCGGTTGTAGAAGAAAACAAGTGTTGATAAATGGGACAAGCAAGCCTAAGGGTGATGATGGGAAAGAGAATTCTGGTACAATCAACATTGAAACCATGGATCCACCTTTGCCTGTAATAAAAAAAGGGCCGAAACAAGGTGATGAAAGAGATGGATCCGATACTACACTTTGGCAGAGGAGATCACGTGGGGTTGCACTGGAAAGATTACAGCTTCAACAGATTCAACTTAACAGACATCAAGAACCAACCACTGTTTGATGAAAAAAAAAAACCAGATCCATACAATGTAATAGGTAATGTATATGATTTGTTCTACAAAAAAGAAAAAAGAAAAAAAGAAGAGTTCCAATTTTGATGATTAATGTTTGTGTTCCACTTGTGTTAAGAGACATGAAATTATGGTGATGGTAATGGGATTGTTGATAAAAATTTAAAAGAAATTTTAAGGATATTTTAATCTTAAAAAAGTTAATGACAGACAGACCCTACATGGCCACCACAAAGATTATTGCTGCCGGTTTGATAATGAGGGTGACAAAATGAACAGATAAGGGGGTGTCAGATCAAGGTTCTATTTTCAGATTAATTTTGGCACCTATTAAAAATCATTTATTTGGGAAGGGCTAATGACTTCTAAAGGATGACAGTTCTGGGGTTTGTCTTTTTGACTGGTGAATAAGATAGAGAAGATATGACAATGTGAAACGGAAATTGATTTGTCAACACTGATGCGGGAGCCCGGAACTACAGTAACTTGAAAACAAACATACATTGTTTCACATGTTAACGGGTTGAAAGAATTAAAGCTTTCATCCTTATCCCTATCTTAAAAATGATATTGATATTAAGAGAGAATAGTGAGCATCGATTAAAAAAATTAATCTCTATAAACTATACAATAGACATAAATTTGATGTTAAAATTATAACTAAATCAATAGTACTACGTTAATGTTTTTAAATTGCTGTTATTAATGTGAGCAAAAATTCAATTGAAATCTATTAAGTTTTGTTGATGTTAAGTTCAAAGCTCAATCGAAATGATTAAGTTGATTAGTGGGGAATTCACTTATTATATATTATTTTCAATTTATTTTAAATATTTATAATATATAATGACTTTATTTTAAACAAGAAAATTATTAATTTGACCAAAATCAAGTGGATTTGATTAAATTGCTTAAAACCAAAGCCGATGGATCAATTACTACTGAATGTTGACCAATAGGTTGATTATGTATAAAAAACCGATGTAACCAGTTTCATTTAACATTGGTAAATGTGAACAAATGTTGTAGTGGTTCCTTGCTCTTTCTGTAAAGGCCGGTACATGAGTTTGTAATGGTCTTAATCTTTTAGGTCTTAAGGTTCACCTTATATTAATTGTTAATATAACCAAGTTTGCATCTTTGTATTTTTGATTTTATTATTAAAATAAATTTAGTGATAACCAATAAGTGATTGAGTGCAGATTTAGACAATATTGTTGGAAGAAATAATCACGAATCCCGAACATGAACTGTAAAATAGACATTAAATATATCAAAAGAAAAAAAATAAATTTAGTGATAATTATAAATTCATTTAATTTTTGAGGTTATGATTGAATTGATAAAAATTGATTCTACTAAAAAATCAACATTGGTATTAGGATGCTAAAATGTGTCGAATCAACTCAAATTAAACATTAAAAAATTAGTACCAATATCTAATGATATATTAACTCTTTAATAAAATATAAAAATGTAATTTTATTTATTAAAGATTATTTTTATTTAATAAAACATACAATGTAATATATATATACAGTAATAAAATATAGTGAAGAACTGTTATTGAAGGTGATGGTTGTAAACAGAGCCGACTGTATCATTAGGCAGACATCAAACAGTAAATTTAATGGCCAAGAGAAAGGGAATAAAACTGTGGTCAGCAGTGACTTTTAACAGATAAAATAATTTAGCATTAACCCCACTTTGCTAATACTAGGATGCCTAACATCAACCCCTATGCTAGTATTAGGATGCCTAACATCAACCCCTTTCCATTGTTGAAGCTTGCTTAGAGCCCCAGAAACAAAAACAAAGCATCAAACACGGAAGCTTGCATAAAGATGGAAATGAAATATGATTTAAAAATACATATATATACACCCATACCCAACGTATAATTTTATATATGAGTTATAAAAGATATACTACCTTCCTTGGCATCAATTGTCAAATCTAATAGACAAACATAAAAGGGGACAAGACGGTGAAAGGTAGATTAAATTACAATCATCTAAAGATAACCAACCAACGGGAGAGAAGACTCAAAGATTGTCACCATTTCTCTCCTCCACTATTTTTCCAACAACACTACCAAACCAAGGGTAGAGAAAAGTAGGACATGAAATATGATTATAAAACCCATTCAGAAGCAATAAGGTTGCGAGCAACAACTTCCATTCAAACACATGTGGAAATCAAATCAAATGTCAAACATAAGAGAGAGAGAGAGAGAGAAGAAAGTCGTTATATTGTAACTCACGGTGTAATCAAACATATACAGGTTAGCTTGTCCCGACAAGTCTCAGATGACACAGGTAATGGCGTGATGGCAATAAGTACATCTAGAATGTAAATGGCTCTTGAGTTGATCTAAGTTTGAGTTTCTAATCTCATAATCTAAGACCTCAGCTTTATACATAAAACACAAGAAGCTACAAATTCCTAACTAAACAGCTACTATTCCTAAGAAAACAGCTACTAAGTAGACAAACTCGTTAGTGTAATCGAACCTGTTCTTTATATGAGTAGCATCATTAACTCTGTTCTTTATATGGTGTCCAGATTAATTTGCTAACATCAACCTCAAGACCACCACGGCCAGCTGCTTTTAGATGGCGATCCAAGACCTTGGGGTCTGCACAGATAACATGTTGACCTTTCCTGTACTGAATCAGTTCTAGACTCTGCAGGGTGGTCAATATATCCTCTGCTTTTATAGCTGTCATGTCGCTGAGCTCCTGCAGAAAATTAGATTCATGTAGAAAATTAGTATTTAACAGTTCAGTGACACCACAATGCAATGAATTTTGTACAAGAAGGATGAATCAATATTCTAGGAGAAATCGCATTAATAGATATAGCTATTCAGAGACATCAATATAACAAACAAGAATAAACAGTTTATCAGAAGCAGCATCAAACCTATCGAATCAGGCATGCTCCTTAACATCATTTTCAATTTTTTTTTCTCTTATTTCTATGTGGAAGATAATATACCGACTTTTAGTTTCTAGGTTAGTGCCTCATCTGTTGTCATCAATCTAAAGTGAAAGCAAGCAACCCTATGTCAGAATGAACCAAATGAACATTTTATTCTCAACCCCAAAAGTTCCCAATACTATTTAATTGATATCTAATTAAGCAAGTCTTGCCATTCATGAGTCTCACTGCATTACGTGTATTATTTCAGAATGACCAATGAGCATTTATTCTCAACCCAAAAGTTCCAATACTATTTAATTGATATCTAATTAAGCAAGTCTTCCCATTCCAAATTAATCTAAATTGATGGCGCTGAGTCTCACTGCATTTTACAGTGTAGGCATTGACCACCCCCCAAGCAAGAACATAAATCTCCATTAGGACAAAGAAGAGGGGAATTGCATAGAACACAGCCCACTACATTTTTAATACAGCTTCAGGTAGTGATACCTTGATGGAAATATTTCCCTTATGCTTTTTCAAGATGTCTAAAAGAACCCTTGTCCAGTACCCCCTGTAGCTCAACAGCCCTAGATCGGATAGTGGTCTTTCAGGTGTGCCAACTTTACCTTCTTTCTTTGAAAGTTCATATGCTGGGTCCATAACAGAGATAAAAAAAGCAATAAAGTTGAGTTATAAAATACCGATGGGATCAAATGCAAAGTACAATACAACAAAATCAAGTATAACATCATTTATATTCAAGACTACGCAGCTAGCATGAAACAATAAAATTTAAGAAATTAGAAGATAGAGATTAAGTTTACTCCATGAAAATGTTATAAATTCGCAGCAGCTCATGATTCTAGTAAACTAACTTGAGAACAATTCCAGACAACCAACTTGGTGTTATATTGAGAATCTAACTAGTAGGATAATGGTACATTCTCATTTAATGCTGAATGAATAATCATCATCATTTGGTGCTATCTGTTGCCGTCTCTCTTTCATTCAAACATATAAATAGCTCACTTATTCTGATCCACTAATGAAATAAGCCTTGAAAAAGAAAATCAAATATCAAGAGGGGCAGGGAGCTTACAAAAGGCTATCAAAAACTTTCCATAGCCTTTCCTTTGATACGGAGGAAGGGTAAGGATACATGCCAAATTATATGATTCCTCAGAATGCTTTTCCTGCATGATCAGACACAAACTACTAACTAAGATATTTGTTTGTGCTAGGAGGTACAGTCTAAAATACAAGTAAGAATGAAATGACAAAAAATGATCGGTAACTACAAAAAATTTTAGCAGACATGCTATGAAATGAATAAGCAATTGAAAGCCCCAAATACACACATATAAACACTAAATTCTACTACTTGAAAGCTCATAATTTGAGGCTACAAAGACAAGAATTGTTGTATCCACTCCATGCCACATTACTAAATTCCAATTACAAAATATCAGAATGACCACTAACATATACACACTAGTTATAAATCTCCACTGCATCAAGTAACCAAAACGCACTAGAAGTTACCTTAGAAAAGTATCCAACCATATGGCAACCTCGATCATCACATTCACATAAAACATAAAACAGAAACAGATCAACATCATAATAAAGGGTCTTGTGGTCAAGGAATAACTTCGCCAAATAACAAAGATTCCGCCCATAAACTTTATTCTTTTTGCCATCAACCTGTTACAAAATATTTGAGCAAACGAACATGAAAATTAACAACAGTAATTATGTAGCAGGAAAACACAGCATGGGAGCTAGAAAAAGGGGGGGGGGAGGAGAGTGGTGACAAATATTTGAACAATTATAAGCCAAAAGATAAAAAGGGAAAAAATAGAACTCAAAGCAGACTCTACTTTTCAAAGTTAAGCATTCTTCAAGAAGATTTCATGATTATTTGATTCATAGACAATCAAATAGTTTTGAAAATTTAATTGTTATGGACCAAAATGGAAGTCAAGCTTCGGTCAACAACGGTCTGTTTAAATTTCTGGTCATTTCAGTTTGTTTTATATTTTTGTTGTAAACGCTGCGTTTTGGACTCTTTAAAATAATACAGATCGTTTTGGGGGTTGGGTTGTCAGTGTAGAGGGACAGTTTAATGAAACGGTGACTTTTAAGCTTAGTTATGACAGCTGTTAAGAAACCGTTTTTCTCCTTTTAAGCCACCAATCAGGCAATGGAGGTGGTTATGAAATTTGGAATTGGTTTTCTCACTCTCTCTTAGCTTTCTCATGCTCTCTTCTCTCTCTCTCCTTCTCTCTTTCTGGTAATTTTTTCCCAGATTTTTCAACCGTGTCATGAATTTCCAAGAGTTAGACATGAAAACAATGGGGTAGAAGTGAAGAAAACCAGAACCATATCGATTTACTTAAAATGCACCAAGAAAGACCCTTTTCTTTTTCTTTGAGTTAGCAAGAAAGTAGCAGCACTAAAGGCTCATCAACAGCATACCTCAAACATTGACAGAGTACCACTTCTATATATTTCGTCACCAGGGGGATGCTTCAGATCACACTTTCTCTACACATTAGTCATAAAACCAGAGTTAATATTATCTCAGCCCTGTTTGCGGCTTAAGGCAATTGCACGTCAACAAAGGCATTTTTTTTCTTTCAACTGAGCAATATCTAACATCTATAACACATTCCATCTATCCCAGAGATGATAAAGAGAGTAGAGAACCCATAATATAAATGCAGGCATAAATAAAACCTTCTATATAAGGAAGTACACCACAGAGACGTGCAAATTAAGATGTTACTTCAAGATATAAAGAGAAAAAGACTATTGCGCCATATCTTGATCATAAAACACAATGGCCATAGACAAACAGATACATAGGTGACAATTAAAACTTTCTATATAAGCAATTACACTGCAGAGACATGCAAAGTTGCATTAGACTAGGTGCTTAGAAAGCTAGAAAGGAACTGGTAAATGGAGGACAATTAAAATTCTAAATGTATTCCAACATAAAGTACTGCAGGAGGAAAAGTATTGCCATACTAAGGGAATGCTCACCATATGCCTCTGAAGTTGCTCTTTGCGCTTCATGAAGTTGAGGCAAAACTCACAAAAGTACAACTTCAGTGAATCGTTATATTCTGGCGGAAAGGGCGAGAAGTACCATGTCTCAATTTCATATCTTCCAAGTTCTATGGTCGCTATATTTTTCACCTTTGTGAATTCCTCATGTTCATGCAAGCTAGCAGCATCGAGCTCCTCATGGCCCTATTAGAAAACAACAGAGCAGACTATTATAGGTTTACAGAAATACAAAAGCAACCAAATTTACAACCATCACATGCCCCCCTATCTTTAACATTAGTAACTGAAAGTTTTACATATACTCACTACTTCTACATGCGTCTCATCAATCTTCCGCTTCTGGTGGCGTGTCATTTTTAAGCTTGTTACCTGAAAACCTCATTGGCAAATTTATTCAAATGAACACACCCTCAAAGATAACGAGTGAGGGAAATGAAATGTAGAATTTGCATTAGAAAGGGATGTCTACCTTGTCTTCAACCTTTTCGTCGACAACAGTTTCGACAGAATCAAGATCAAGCTGTTCAAGCTTCACCCATTCATCAAGCCTCCTATTAACTATAATTTCAATATCACTCTCATGGTTATGACAAAAAAAACACACACACACACACACTTAATTTTCTAACATTTCTAGCATAATAATTCTAAAATTTAACTAAAATTTGAAAAACCCTAAAAAATGAAAAATTAATTAAAAACCTAAAATCTAAAGGAGAAAAGAGAACTTACATTCGGTGTAATGAACGTAGTATTCGTAATCATAGGGCACAGCGTAGGGCATCTTACGGCGTTCGATAACTTTGACAGGATGATATTTGCCGTCCCTCCAGCGGCACATCACGCGAGTACCCACCTCCAGCGGTAGCATACTCGACCGCCTCTTTTTCGTTCCTTCAGGCTCCGGCGACACCTCCACTTGCGCTCCGTTAGCTGAGGCCGGAGGCTTGTGGTCGCCGCCGGAAGGAGCGGCGGCTTGAGACTGGGTCGAACCGTTCTCTGTAATTGTCGGCGTGTCAATGGAACCCATTGGAAGAGTTTTCAGAATTGGAGTGGGCTGGAGATTTGGATGGTAAAAGATGGAAGATGATTAATCTTTTGGGCTTTGGCCCATAGGCTTTATATATTCTTCTATTTTCACCTTAATCCGTACCTGACCTTTATGTGAGTTAATTGCACCATACATCCCTAAATTATGACCCTCATTTTAAATTGGTCTTCAAACATTAAAATATTCTAATTACAACATCAAGGTATCAATGTTATATCAATAAAGTCCTTAAATTACTAAAATAATTAATCTAATTGTTAAATAAGATTTCAAATCTTATGTGACATAATTTAAAATAAAAAATTTAAAGAAAAATAGATCTCGTAAAAATATTAATTTTGAGGTTTTCAATGTTTTTACAAAAATTATTATTCACTTTTCCAAAGTTTTACTTAATTTTTAGTTTTAAATTTTAAAATTTATGAGATAATATTTTACTTTTTTTTAATTTTTTACTTTAAATTATGTCATATAAAATTTTACGTGTCATTTAATAGTTAAATTAATGATTTCAATAATAAAAGATCCTTATTAGCAATAACATTGATAGTTTGGAAATGAAATTAAAATTTTTCGAAATTTGAAAATCAATTTAAAATAGAAATTATAATTTGAAAATGTCTAGTGCATTTAACTCCATTTTTAATTTCCTTTTTACTTGCTGTCATCACTATGTGAAATTTTTATCAACTAATGATTAGTAAATATCTTTTTTGTCACTCAACTATAAAAAGTTATAAAATGGTAACTATTCAATAATGAAAGGTTACCGAATAATCACTCAATTATTCAATTTTATATTTTTTAATTACGAACTGACTAACAGTGAACTTTTAAAATTAATATAATAACTTTGACCTTTAACATTTATAAATTACATCAATTTAGTCTTGATTCTAAAAAAAAATTAACTTTAAACATTTATATATTATGTAATATGGCCATATTTTGGGATAATATGTAGTTTAGTACCTGAACCATAACTCATTCCTCAATGTGGTACTTGCGATTTTTTTATTCTCAATTTCATACCTATAAAATCATCCCGTTAACAAGTTTACCCCATGTCGAAAAATGCTATGACACTAACGTACCAATTTGCTATTGACATATGGCATTTCTTATAAAAACTTATCCAATGACAATTTGACACATATTAAAAAATATGGAATAAATAAAATACTTTTTAAAAGGTGGGGTAGAGATTCTCTCATGGAACCAGAGTTTAATTTATTTTTAAATCGAGGAAAAAGATAATCATTTTTGTGATAAATAAAAACTAAACATTTATATTTAACATAACTTGATATGCACCGATAAATAGTTCGAATTTTTTAAGCTAGTCATATCGTATTATTTAAATGAATGTAAATCACTTCTATTATTACTTTAATTACTTTAAAATAGAGTTTTATCTTATTTTAATTATTTCAAAAAGAATTTTTAATCTAATCACTTTAAACTTAGTCATTGTCAATAAATTTTTTGTTTTCTTCTAATGAATTACTAACGTGACACATTAACCCATTTAGTGACTAACATGTGGCTTTTTATTTATAAACTTTTGACTTAAATTTAAGGGCCTCTCTAAACAATTTAGTAGAAAAAAATTTGAACTAATTATGATGGAGGAGAAAAATTTTTGAACTAATTATAACAAAGTATTTAAACATAGGTCAAAAGTCATAAAAAACTTGACATGTATCAATCATTCAATATGCTAATGCACCATAAGGAACCCATTAAAAGAAAACAGAAAATTTAACCGCAATAATTAATTAACACAATTATCTTGTTAAAAATAATTAAATTTCTAAAAAAAACATTAAGTAATCAAAATAGAGTAACCATGAATATTGTTTACCCTTTACTTAAATACAACTATAAAAGCTAACTATTTAAACTCCTTAAAGAAAACATTACTCCACATATATAAAAGAAGGCTCTCATTTATCAAATAGACTAAATGATTACAAACAGGGAATGGATGGAAAACAAAATTTATATAATAATGACATTCAAATGTTAAAAATTCGATTAAATAGTAAAATAATCATAAAATCTTTAGTTCAAATTTTATATTTATATTTCTATTTTTATGAAAAAATATAAAATGGAAAAAAAATACTTTTAAAATAATATAATTTATATAGTAAAGATTTTCGTCATTAACTAATTAAATTAGTGTCCGACACTAAACGAGAAAAGTTGAATATCAGTAAACAAAAATAGAAAAAAGTCGCCATACAGTTGATCAAACAACATAAAAGTAAATATCCACGCAGGGTTAGAAGATTTGAAAATAGAGACTAATATAATTTCAAGAGATTCGACATGATCATAGTATACAAGGGCAAAAATCGCAAACATAATAAGAATACATACATCTAAAATAATTATAACATGTCCATTATTTGTACATAAAATATCATAGTTAAAACAAACACAAGAATACACAAATTACCGTATCATTAGTTAACATAAACAATTTCATATCAGCTCTCCACCTCTGGTTTTGAAAAAATATATATATAATTTTTGTACTTGTAAATTTTGG
Source organism: Gossypium hirsutum (assembly GCF_007990345.1). Taxonomy (NCBI): domain Eukaryota; kingdom Viridiplantae; phylum Streptophyta; class Magnoliopsida; order Malvales; family Malvaceae; genus Gossypium; species Gossypium hirsutum. The sequence goes on from NC_053429.1 coordinate 6,576,317, forward strand.
TTTTATTAGATTTTACCTTAACACTGATCAGCTAAAGACAACAAACCAAGAGCAGATGAAAATAATCATAAACCAAAGGAAAGAATCGGCATATCCCTGTATGGATCTCTCGCTGGGCACCATTTTCTTTGCAGGTTGACATTAAATACATATCTGAATACCTATACAGAGCACGCATTGTGGGCAATACGTACCTTCGCCGTATTAAAAAGAGGTACAATAAACAAATCACCAATCTGCGATCCTCAATCCCTAAGACCCTGGCCTTGAAGACTTGCCAAAACATGATATGATGGAATGAACGCTCACCCACTGTACGATTATAATTGTTGGTGAATATACAACAATGACGCCAGAACTCCACATATCCACCCCCATCACCAGCCACACAATGCAGCTCCCCCACTCAACATCTCAGCACTGATTTTGCTGCCTTAGTTACCGCCTTCATAATCTGATAAGCAAGTCACCTGCGTGGAAAGCAGTTATAAAGTGGCATAGATTGTCATCACTCATCATAGGCAATCGAAACATCCAGGTATTGACTCAGCCTTATCCATTGTGCTCCAATTGTCCATCAGAACAAGCATCCTGTGCGTGCTGCTTCTCCTTAGGAAGACAATCAACGGGGACGTAACAATATCCTTTTGGTAACCGCGAATTCTTCATCGATGCTTCATCTGATGTCATTACCAACTCCTTTTCAAATGTTTCAATTGGCTGAGATTCACCAGAAGGCAACCATCAGCCGAGATTCCTTTTAGGTTGCGTGTGTATACACACACGTGTGAGAGAAACAAATAACGACTCCAAAAAAAGGAAAGAAAGAAAGAACCATACCTTCCTTAGTTTTAAGTTCCTTTCAGCATTATCTAAACTGTTACGAGATGCAAGCGAATATCTCTGAGGGATCTGCTTCCCAGAGAATCTAACCCTATCCATTGGCTTTGGGACAAAAGGGCTCTGTGATGTGGAACTATCATCAGTCCTTTGATCATTTTCCACGGACACAGGAATCTTTATTTGGTGTTTAACTGAAAGAGTACTATCTACAGTTATATCATCTGATCTCATCGATTCACTGCATGATCTGTAACCATCCGTGTGACCTTTGAGGGAAGTTGTTGCCGATTCTAAGCTAACATCTGGATGAAAAGGACTATGAAAAAGCAGTGAACGAGTAACATGATCTCTTTTGCGTGCAAGTATTTCATGCGAGCAAACAACCAACTCCCGCTGCAAACATTCATAATCACATTCTCATATTTAGTCGTACAAATAGAAAACCCCCTCTAAGCAGCAATCACATCAGCAAAACAAGAGAATAGTTTTACCATTTCTAACAACTACCTTCAATTTTTCACGTTTGATGATTCTATCACAAAGAAGGCGTAACCTCTCCAGTTTAACCTGTAGAGGAGAATCCACACAGATTCATACAATAATGTAAGTTGTAACACCAAAAGTAGTGCAAGGCAAAAAACTAAAACTAAACAAGAATGCCCTTACCCGAATTTGCTTCATGTTTTTCAACTCTTCAACTCCATGCTTCTGAGTTTCAGCCTACAGAAATTGCTCAACAGATAAGGAAAAATAACCAAAAACTATCGATTCAACAATTTTATACAAAAGTCAAATTTAAACCTTTGCTCTCTGTTCCACACTGTGCTTTTCACAAAAAGCATTGCGCTGGAATTTCCCACCAGCAAGCATAACATTCATACAGAAGCCTGCGCTTCTAGCACAGGAGGGATGAAAAGTGGTCTGACAGTGATTATAACTACACTGCAAAGAACAAAACCATACCTGCTTAGCTACAAAGTATCTTAGGCAACAACTTGTAGAAAATACCAAGTACAAAAAGCAAATATCTTTTCAGAAAGAAGAAAGAAAATGTCCACAAAACTCACCTTTATGCATGCACCATGCTTTCGATGGCATATACAACAAATGTCAACCCCCCTTGAAGCCTTCTCCTGATATTCCATTTCCATATAAATTTAAGTAAGATCTATTAAACTCTCAAATTAGCAATTATCTAATGCCTTATCATGCATACATACCATTCCTTCTACAGGATTTACTTGTCCCCTTCTGAACGTTGACTCAAGAACCCACTACAAAATAGTAGGAAAAGTTCACTTCATCTCATTTGATTGAATAAGAGAAGAAATGTTAATGACCAAGGGGTAAGGAAAAATCACCTCAGCACAGAAAGCATGTACCCACTGGCCATCCACAGATTTCCTAAAAGCACCGGTAGTACCACCACATAAACCACAATGAGCAGCAGGATAAGATATCTCCCAAAAATTTAGAGATGTAGCTTCGGAGGATCTTGATGAGAACAATTCTTCACATAATTCACAACACCAAGGACCCAAAGGTTCCTTAACACTGCAATAGCAATCCAAGTGAACAGCAACCTGTAAGCAGAAGAACTAACTCAAAAACCCTAACAGATGAAGAGAATTTCCATTTAGGAAAGAAAAAATAATGGTTCCAAGCTAGAAAACCTTGCATCCAGAACAGACGAAAATAGGATTTAGTAATGTCTCAGACCGTCTGCAGATGTCACATGACCTAGGATGTTCTTTAGAAAAATCTGACACCGACTGAACAATATCAGAGTACTTCCCAGATGAAATTCGTGGAACAGCATCCCAAGCATCTTTTGATCTTTGTTGCAAGCTAATGCCAGCTCTCCCAGCACAAGCATTCAACTTCAATATATTCTACAAAGGTAAATAAAGTAAAATAGCATGCTTATCTGGAGGTATGAGAAAATTTCATAGAAAGAAAAAAGATCATGAGAATAACCTCTTGCTGACTAGAATCTTCACCATCTTTCCTTGATAGTGAATTTCTGGAAGAAGCAGCTGCAGCAGCAGTTGCAGCAGCCAATACAGCTTGTGCCTCCTTATGCCTTCTCTCTTTACGGCCCTGCTTCTTTGCTTCTCTTATATCATAAAGATATTGATTTGCAAGCACAGCATCCCATCTTTGTTCCCTTGCAGCTTCAACCTCAACCGGTAGACTTTTAGCAACTCTAGAAACCAGATTATCTGCAAGGAGAACATCGTACAAAATACACGTTCTATTGTTATAAATCAGCGTGAAACAGCACAAACATACACACAAAAGAACACTAGTGGAAAATTTGAATACCTGTAACACAATTTCTAGCAATTATGTTGTGCATTAATCTATCCTGATAATATATAATTTCCCCTTCCACTTCATCCTTCGGAGACAATTTGAGAGATCTCAATTTCCTAGCCTTAATAAAAAAATCTAAATCATCAGGTGTACAACTCTTCTCATTGCACTTGGGATGTTCACTTTCATGACTAGAATGAACACTGTCGGTAGAAGCTGCCACCAAGCAAGAGCAATCTCTCTCCCTTTTACCTGGCAAAGTGCAGCTAGTCAGACCTGAGTCGTGTCCAAAACAACTAGCACAAAGAAAGAAGAAACTGCTGACTAACTAATGACACGAAACTTACCATCCAACTCATTTAATGTGTTCATTCCGTCTTCAAACTTGCCTACTCTGTTGTTACAAATAAATTTATCGTGCATCTGAAGAAATTTCTTGCGTATATAGGGGTGGATATAAAAATTAGAAAACTCTTCACTTCTGCAATACAAAATTATCAAAGAATGAGAAAATATCTCATCAAAATAGAAGAAAAGCTCCTGTAAACAATAAACAAACATCAATTCAATTAAGAGAGAGACCTATAGACTATAGATTTAACAAATGTCTTTTCACAAAGCTTACATGAGATTCACAATTGGGAAAATGGAACTTTCTTGTTCTGAAGTTGCTACTGTAATCTTCTCAGGAGTTGCTGCCATCTCTGATCGACTCCTTTCAGAGAAGCCATCATTTGAGAGATCAGGTGAATTTCCTGTTAAATCATAAAATTTTAAGTTACAGATGCAAACTATATCAAAATCATTAGAGACAAGAAATTATTTGATACACTATGCCCATTAACAGAAAACAACATAATAACAGAAACTTTGGGGCAAAAAGAAGAGGAGATGCCGGCAAAGGTATTTCATATTGTACAAACAATCCTTTGACCATATTGCCTAATTATAATTGCCCCACATTTCTGAAAACATGAACTTGTTTCACCTTCAGGCAAATGTCAAATATTACTTTCTAATTTCAGGAGGTAAACGACTATTTTTAAAACAAATTAAGGGAGAAACTAGAAAGTGTATAGTCTTACAAAATCCTTGGGAGGATATTTGTAAACATGCAAGAACAAATGCTAAGACTATAAAAAATGCTAAGATCTAGCCTTAATGTTAGTTATTACAAGAACGTTTTGTAATTTATCCTTCCAAAGTGATGTCAGAGTCATACTTCAACTAAAAGTTAGGACTATAAGAAATGCTAAGATCTAGCCTTAATGTTAGTTATCTAACAAGTCATTGACTTACCAGCCTTAACATGTGAATCTGTTCTGCATAACGCATGAACACCAGGACAATAATAACAATGGTCTATTTACACTGACCATGGCATATGAAGCCAACAGTGTAACAATCAGCTCAAACAAATCACCAAGAAAGAAATTTACAAGGGAAGCCATATATCTAGAATAAAGCAGCATGGCAACCAAAATAAAATCTGAACATACCAGATCAAGAAAATCAGAACCCGAAACAGTACAGCAAAAAGTACAAAACCAAGCATTTCACAGACAAATAAGTACAAATCTAGAAAATAGACATTCATCTGCCTAGCTTTTGGCAACATATACAGAAGTAAATATTTCATAAAGCAAGCTAATAATTCTTTACTTCAACATAAAAATCAGAAGCATGTAAATCCACTTTGACTGACATGACGTAAAAGAAAAAGGAAAACTTTTGGCCACTATAAACAGCTTAGACACATAAACTCTCTCTCTTGGAACTCATCATGAACTTTAGCAGCAAAAGCACCGAAAAAGGAAAAAGAAAATTAATCAATTTTCCTACAAGTATGTTCCTTGCAAACCAAAAATTTGAAAGACAAGCCCCCTGGAATTAAAATAGAAAGAATGAAAGAACAACTGCAAGCGTATACATGAAAAGAATTGAAATATCAAAATACCAGCACTTAGAACGAGTGCATTACTTAACCCACAAATGTGAACCAGATCAAGAATATGATTTTGACAAAGGGTATTACATACATAACAGAAAATAATTCAAAAAAAAGTACCTTCAGATGCAGGCAAATGCCTGTCTGAGGAGTCCAGGGAATCATCAGGCTTTGCTGAATTCTACACAAATGAAAAAAAAAATACCCACTTAAGCAAAAGAAAACAAAAGGTAAGAGGGGAACTAAATAAAGAAAGGGCATAAAATAAAATAAAACCTATAAAAGCAGATATAAAAGGAACACATGACTAGATAAAGGCGCATAAGCATACTATTTCCAAAGCCGTTTCTTCTATAAAACCTTGAGACATTGAAAGAAGAAATCAGTGCGAAATTAAAGCACTTGGGCACTATCTTAAACATTTCAAGTTCTTTTTTGCACTTTTTGATTCATTAAAGGAAACAAAGTGCACATCATAATTACATGAACACATCTTAAAAGGAAAAAAAACAGTTGTAATAAAAAGAAAAAATAAGCATCAGCTTCCCTTAAGATGAAGTAAAACATAAAATCTTCTCAAAGTATATCCTCTGTAATTCACCATTCAATGTTCATATTAATATAATAGATTAAATTAATAGTTTTATACATCACAAGGAAACTCTTCACTTTCACAACTATTGCACCTTAACAGGTGGGGCAGGCCAACTCTCTCTAAAACTCAAATTGATGGACAAAAAGGAATCACAGGGAGCAGAATAGATTTGTAAGCAGGAATGTATCTACTCAAAAACAGCACCAGCAAGCAACTTTCTAGAATCATACTATAAACTACAACTACAATGTCCATCCATACAATGGAATACACAATTAGGACGAATTTGATTGGGGATAAAGGGAATATCTAAACACTAAACAAATTCTAAGTCAAAGCAATTGGAAGAGAAGGGGCTCAAAGTTACAAGGGGAGGAGCTAAAATAAACCAGACGACTAAAACAAAAACCAAGTATCCCTTGTGCACCCTCATCTAAACCAACTCCATAAAACTCATCCCCCCCCCCCAAAAAAAAAAAACCTCCAAACAAACAAACAAAAAAAAGAGAAAGGATGCATAAACATAAAGCAATATGCACAAAAGTTGTTTGAAGTATAATCAATGTCAATGACTAAAAGTATCTAGTTAAATGGAAACAGCCCAACAGCACAGAAAATGGGCTCTAAAAGAAAAAAGCACCTGAAATGCTACTAGTCAGCAACCAATGTACATAATAAATGAGGAAAAGATACCAATCATGAAGAAAAACCCATGGAATTAATACAACCAGCAATTATTATCAACAAAAAGAAAACATAAGATGTAAATGTTGGTTCAAAGACAATTCTACAGTATAATCAATTAAAAGGATTAAAAGTTAACTTGTCAAAAGACCTTGAAGCTAATATTAAAAATTGATATCTAACCTTTCCAATGGCATCGAGAATGGATGCTTCACTTAAATCATATAATTCTTCCTTGGCAAGGCTATCAACCATAACTTTATCCATCACTAAACCATTGTCATTAATAATTTCATCTGATGAGCATATTACTTCATTATCCCTCAAAATCCTCGCATTGCTCTTGGTTCTTCTCCGAGGAGGCACAGACTTAACAGCAACAGGATTTGTTATATCAGACATAAAGTCCATTATATTGTCATAACCATCAGTTGCTCCAGTCTCATCCTTGGATGACATCAAAGGCTTTATCTTAACTTTTAACTTTTTGGGGGAAGAGCCCATATAAGCATGATTTTTGAGCCATTTCATTAATTTGCCTTGCAAGTCGGGTGCCAAGCTATCACCCTGAAGAAAGAAAGACCAAAAGTAACATTAAAGAAAATTAAAGGAAGATAAAAGCACAAAATGATAGCTAAAACTGATTTCCAAAAACAATTTGGGTATAAAGAAGCACATGATTGTAGGTATTACATCTAATGAAGCACTCAAAGAGTCATCCGAGAGTCCAACCTCCAATGCTAAATCTTTTACATTGACTTTTCCTTGGGCAATCAGCTGCATAAATTGTAGATTGTGATTCAAATAATAATCTGTGGCTTTCCAAACATTGAGAAAAAACCTACAAATCCTTTGCGTACTGGACTAGATACCTTCTTCAAAACCAGTGCAAAATTATGGGGGTCAGACGGGTCATGATCATTTATATTGCTCCTCTCCAGCAGCCCCATATCAACAAGCTGCTGCAAGTCACCGTATTCTGACAAAACTCGGGCATCTAATCTGGTATCAAAGAAGCCTATCTCTTGCAATTCACCATCACCAGATTTATCAGAGTTGTCATCTGGATCATGTATGTCCACTGTAATTTTGTCTTCATCTTTATGGCCAATTTTTAAATTTTGAGATTTTTCCGTAGATGTTGGAGAGAACTGGTTGGCTATAGAAAAGTCATTAGCGGCTGCACAAAGTTCTCCAAGCTGTGGGGAACTGCTGTTATTCCGGATTTCTGAATGCTTAGAACAAAATGCCCGCATCTCGATCTGTAAAAACACTAAGAATAGCTGAAGATTTATGATGAGAAAACCTAAAATAAGAGCAAAGCAACTACTAATCAATAATAGCAAAACAACTCCATAAAAAAGAACGGAAAAAAAAAGAATTACATTATCACACCCGTATCTTGCCCAAACTTCCATTCTATGCCCGGCTTCTCTTGCACATAGAGGATGGAATGAGTTTCTGCAAGTGCCTGAAAAAAACACCCAAAAAAAGCATCCATCACAAGTCGAAGCATTATATACATGTTCAAAATAGAGGATTAATAAACAACAGAAAACAAACATGCAAGGACAGAAAATATTTCAGCCTTAAAGTGGCACACTAATTAAGTTAGCAAAAATTGTTCAATTGCAGCTAGGTGCCCAACATCATGAAAGATAAAATGTACATGATTGTTTACTTCAAGATCATTTTAGTTTTTTCTCAGAACTGCATTATTTGATAAACCATTAGCTATGCTGCGGGCTACATACATAATTAGTATAACAAAACAAAAAGAAAAACAGATATTAAGGACATGGGAGGTAAATATACCATGTAAATCTAATGTTTAAATGACACATAATAACGTAAAAACACATTGCAATCCTGAAAAGCATAAGCATGCTTTCCTTCAGGGAGTTCTAGCAGCAGCTCTACAATAAGGAAAATTAATCCGTTACCTCAGTACAGTCCCTTTGAAACTCAGAAGCATCAGTTTCAGCTTCCAACAGAAAACAAAAATATAATGATTGGACTCAAACCAGAATGAGGGAATTTATCAACATACTACTCACCCTTCAGTTCCTAAAATCCCTGACAACAGTTATTATACCCCAGAGAAAAGCAACTGTTAACGGGAATTCAAGGCACCAAAGCAGATTTCAGGGGCAAGAAACCACAAACAATGGTGGAAGTTATGAGATCACAAACATTACACTTCCTAACTAGCTCAGGGTCGTGTATAGATATGGTGATACCCTTCCGATCCCGTGTAAACAAACCAAAAGATCTTCAGCAAAAACCCCCAAAATGTCAGCATAAGCAGTTCCTAAGGGTATGTATGTGTCTGAAATGTCAACTATTTGGAATCCCGGATAGAGTGATATGGTTATAAAGGATCTGCAATGAGGACACAGGCAGAAGCAGAGGAATTCATCCAAATTATCTTACCTTTCCATTATTTGACATTTTTATGAAAGGAACATGTATTATTAATGTTTTGGTTCTGAGTATTTGAAAGAAAGTAAAATCCTACAAATAATCAAGCAGCTTGTTGGCCAATAAAAGTAGATAAACTGATTCCCAAGTATCCTAACTGATCTAAAATATGTAAAAAATGAAACAAAATAAACCAAACCAGCAAAAGAAAAAGACAAAGTAGTTGACCAAAGAAACAAGGTGAAAGTAGTTGCATGATTGAACTTTCAACTTTTAACTCAACTTTCAAATATTTTATCTATTGTTTCTTTTTAACATTCGAATTTTCTCCAATCCTCATCATGTTTGTTTCATTCTCTTCTTGCATCTTTCTTCCTCATATGTCCAAGGCGGAATGCCAAATTACATTGCTTCCTTCTTCATGGTACTCTCAAAAACTACTCAAACCAAAAAATACTTTACTGGAAGAAGGGAAGAGTTACAAAATTAACAATGGAAGATAATACCCAAAGAAGTTGGTGAATATTTTCCATCAAACATCCTACTTCTAGAAGCTCCATTCCAAGTAATTCACGTTATTAAGAGAATAAATTCTGCAATTGCACATCCAATAAGTGGCTTATCTGTTACCCCACATTCAAAACACAAAAAGGAACGCAAACTTTCTATAAATAAGGATTCCAGAAACAGCGATTCTAATCAATCTTTACCAAATTCTATACCACATGGATGTAAACAATAAACCAAAAGCTGCCAAGAACCATGGAAAGCCAGAAAGCTGGATATTTAAATACCACAGCTACTAAAAAAGTCTCGCACCACAAAGCCTTAAGTTACCATTTTTCTTGTTTGTAAGCAAAACATTACAACCTCAAAATTAAACATCTAGCCTCACACCCACTCTTTTTATGAGAAATATCTAAGTTTATGTTCCAACTGCCACTGATAATATTCCTGACAATGAAAAAGCAACAAAATGTTGTAGACAACTATATCTTCTCCCTAGCAGAAATTCATCATGCAGATACTTAGATACAATTAAATGATGAGACTATTTCATAACTGTGGGAGAAATTGCTGCATCAAAATATGGAACCGGAAGAAGTCGCCAGGGGATGAAAAAGTGAGATCAATCTAGCACAAAAGGCAGCAAAGCAATCATTCACCCTTAACAGAAAGGGCAAATGTTTTAGATAGGCTCTTTAATTTGAATCATCCAACTTACTGTGTTTCAAACACACTATGTCAATTTCTGTTAAAATATGGGAAAAGAGAGCGTGTGGAAATTATTTGTATAAACAGTAAATAAAGGAAACAAAGACATTTTCTAATAACAAGAATCATCTACTTAGGTGATACCATGGAAAAAAAATTCTTCTTTTATTTAAGCCATCATGCTTGATAGGAAGCACTTCAAAGAACATGTTTTACAATTGCAAATGTCTATACTAATGGATGTCAAAAGTAACCAAAGATTTGAATAAAAGGACGTTCTCCTTGTGCACCAACCAGAAAAAGAGAAGCAAGGTGATCTAAAAGAAAAGGTAGCAACAAACATACCATGACTGCATGGGACACAAGCACCATGCTTCACCCTGCATACATTACAGACTAATTTCTTTCTAGTTTCCTTTACTTCTCCCACATTAATAATTGGTTCCATCTTTGTCAAGTCTTCTACATAAACCTCAGGCATCCAGATCGAACAAAACATGTGAGCAAATTCCATAGACCCACTATTTTCATCACTCTTTTGGATGGGCTTTAAAGCACCGCCCTGCTTTGGACAAAGTGTACAGGGTTTCCCGGCATCATTGCTATCATTTTTCTGTTTACACCAAGAACATAACCAAGAACTATCAACGTCATTTTGGACACCATAACACTTTTGATGAACAGCAACCTTACAAGAACAGCAAACAACCAATCTGTTCGATTCTTTTCTGGTATCATCAGTGCAACAAAAATGACATAAAGATGAATTCCCATCACATTGACACGCGACTAATACCTTCTTCAGCCCGTCATCATCTCCAAGGAGCTTCCTCTTCTTAGAAGGCCGCTCTGATGTCAATCTCCTACTCCTAGACCCTAAAAGCCAGCCTAAGCCACTAGATGAATCTGAAACAGAACATCCTCTTTCTTCCTTTAGTGAAAACTGAGCTTGCGTTTCCACACTATCAATTTCCATTAACTGCTCAGCCTCCTCCTCGACCACCACCTTCTCCTCTTCTTTTCCAACACCGCCATTTTCATTCCTAACATTTAAATGCTCTCCACAACTCACGCTTGCCTTCTCGCGCACGTCAGCATCCAAATTCCAATTCACCCTCGGCTCATCGCCAACATACGGAATAATAAAACACTTCTTCCTAGCAGCTAAAGAGCTAGACGGTGTAATCTTAAACAAAGCGTCAATATCCTGTAATGCCAAGTCCCTAAAATACTCTTTTGTTTCAACCCAAATGCTTCCACCTTGCTTCTTTTCCTTTTGTTTCGAAGACTTCTTGTCCGCTCCAGAATGCGACTTCTTATGCTTCTTCCTACTATCAGCCTGCTTTAACAAACTTGCCAATCCACTAGGCAGCGTAGGCACACTCAACTCGGAAATGGAGCCACCTTCAGGTATATCAAAAGGGGAACGTTCAGAAAGAACTTTACCTGCCTGAGAAAAGAAATCGACACCGACATCATCAAATGACAATCGCTTCAACGCATTCTCAGGTTTCCACGCCGGACTCCGACCGGAAACACTAGAAATTGGGCGGCAAGGCCTCTCCTCAGTGCCGCAACCTCCGTCCGCACTCCTACCCATCATCTTCTTATGCCAGTGGCATAGGGCTCCCCAAATCCCCAACGCGCCCTTCGCATCCCATAACCGTCGAACCGTAGTCCTATCCTAAACCCTAATCTTAACCCTATCTCCGCCCCCTCGTAAACACAAAACCCTAACCCTAAAAATCAAGCTACACTACCAGTCTTTTGCATGCAAAAGAGACAGAAGAACCAAAAAAAGGAGAGTAAATAAAGAGTAGGTTTTCAGTATATTGTGGTTCAGCTTTCAGATCCGTTTCAAAGTGTGCGTTGTTCTTCGTTTCTTTTTGGGAACTTTGGAAGAGAGCGAAATAGAAATAGAAATAGAAATAGGAAGATAAGGAAATGTTATTATAGTAATAAATAATAAGAGAGAGATTCGCGTTTTATGCGGGCAAGGAGGAGAGGACGGTTCGTTTTAAGTGGGGTTTAGATAGGATGTGGCTGACGCAATACATATTTTCGTGTACTCACCTGATTGTACCACGTGGCATGTGGATATTGGTTTGAAACGATGAGATACAGCCCCCTTGCGTGTGTGTAGATATTATTATCTGGCCTCTATTTCTTTTTGTTTTTCTAGTCAGCGCTGACGTGTTTTCCAGCTTTGGAAAAATTCTAAGGTATCCTACGTGTAGATGGATTCAACACAAAAATTATTAAATTAGTTTTAAACCGATGCACCAAAATATGTTTTTATTAATTAAATTCAAGAGTAACGTTTTTATTTGGTTAAAATATGTCATAAGTCCCTATATTCTTTACAAATTTTAAATTTAATCCCTATATTTTTTTTAGAAATTTAATCTCTCGATTTTTCAATTTTCAATTCAGTTCAATTATTAATACTGCTAATTTTTCTAAATTTATTGTTATGATATTTTGAAATAAAAAATTACTCACATGATAGCAATGTAACTAAAAGAATAAAGTTGTAATAAACTTGAATTTAGGCAAAAATAATTTGAATGATATTAACAATTGGACCTGAATTTCGAAATATGAAAAGTAGAGAAACTAAATTCTTAAAAATAAAAGTATAAAGACTAAATTTGTTATTTTAAGCTTTCCATTTTTGTGTATTTGAAATATTTTAGTTTATGTGATTTATAATAAATTAAAAACTAAGTATTAAACAATTTATAATATATTAAATAAAGTGTTAGAATGAACTCGGTGTAAAAATAAACTATAATTGAAACATAGAAATAGGAGAAAGAAGATGCAGAATTCAAGCATAGAACAAAGATAATAATGTGTGTAATAAGCCAATTTTGGCCTGGACCCGAAAAAATAACAACCGAAGCCAAAGGATGCAATCAGTCGAAAACAAGTCAAAAAGGGCCAAATTGAAAGACAATCATTAAATTGTGGCTAAATCAGAAAGATAGAGAAAGCCAAGGGATTATCAAATTTTGTTGAGTTGGTAAAAGGCTAAAAATAGAAATATATTATTTTTATTTTATTTTATTTTATTATTAAATTAATTAGCTTATTTTTAGTAAACCTCATGTATATAAATAGAGGTATTTTGTTTTTTGAAAGGAGGAGGAATTACTTTTGGAGGACTTTTGGTATTCCTACTTCAATTTGGAGTTGGATTATTCACTCTTTTCCTATGTTCATTAGAATTGAATTATTTTCTTTTCTCTTTCAATTACGTGGGAATTTTGTCCATTTCATTTCAATTTTTTTATTTTTCTAAATTCGTCCAATTGCTTATAGCCCTTCTGTTTTTATTTGTTTTGCAATTAAGTTTTCATTATTCTTAATTTTGGCCCTAAAATTTGTTTTTACTACATTTTGGTCTTCCTTGAAGCTGTGTGTTTTGGAGGGTGGGGATTATTTCCCTTTTGGTCCCTCCTTGTTATTCACACGTTCAAATTGGTCCATTTTCTTTTATTTATCTTTGATTTGCCCCAAAATTTTTCTTTAAGGTTCGATTTAATCTTTTTTTATTTTCACTATTTTATTACCAAATTAGCTAATTTAATATATTATTGCTATTATTTTTATGTTTCTATTTATATTTATTTTTTATTCTAATACTATCATTATTTATCTAATTTTATTTATCTATTTATATTTCTACTATTATTATATTTCTATTTATTATATTTTTATTTCTATTTATATACTAATATTATTTTTATTATTATTTTTCTTATATATGTTTTTTAATCTTGTTATTAATATTCTATTTATTTATTTATTTATTTATTTTACATTTTTTGTTATTATCTATTTTAACATTTTATACAACGCTCATTTCAAATTTTTACACATTATTTACTTTAATATTTTCATATATTATGTATCTCAAACTTTTTTTACACATTATATATTTTGAATTGTTTATATATTATTTTTATAGAGCTTTATATATTATTTTATCTTCAATGGAAAATATTTTTTTAAATTATTTTATATACTTTAGATCGCTTTTATAATCACCTGCGTTTCAAAGAACTCTCTCAACATAAGGAAATATTTCGTGCTTGGGAGTTCGAGGAATCGTGCCCTATCGTGTTAGGTTTCGATTTTTCGTTCAACTAAAATGCGGAATATCCTTTTGAAATTTCATTCATGTTTTTTTTAAATTAAAACGAGGCAATATTTTGTGTTTGGGGGGTTTGGGAGGTCGTGCCCAATCGTGCTGGGCTTCGATTTTCCATTCGACTAAAATACAGAATATCCTTTTGAAATTTCATCCATGTTTTCTCAAATTAAAATGAGGCAATGTTTCATATTTGGAAATTCGATAAATCGTGCCCAATCGTGCTGGGTTTCGATTTACCGTTTGGGCCGAATAGCAAAATATCCTTTTTAAAAGTTTTAAGTGCATGTGTTTTGGAAATCCTAAGAATAAGATGATCTTGTGTCGAGGGTTCGAAATATTGTATCTAATCATGCTGGACGTAATATTTTATCCATTCTAAGCGAGAGAATCTCAATATCCAATTTAAGTTATCCAAACGTTTTTAATGATTGTATTTTAAAATCTTTTCAAAATTTCAACATTAGGACGTTAATCGATCAATACAATACCAATTTTGGCAATTGCGAGGGTGCTAATCCTTTCTCGCGCGTAACCGACTTCCGAATCTGTCTTCTAGTTTTTCGTAGACCAAAAACGTTATTTTAATAAACCAAAATATTTTATTAAAATGATCGACCACAGGGTGACTTGATCACACCTAAACAAAAAGGATTGGTGGCGACTCCATACCTTGTTTAAAAGTCGATCCCCGTTTTTCAAAATAAAAATGATTTCGACAATGTGGAATTAAGGATAATTGAAGCTGAACCAAAATCATAAGGCTATACTTCATTGTAATTCTGTTGAAATAGTTGTCTACATGATGATCGGGGGTGGTGGATTTAGGGGATTTGCAGGTGAATCCGAAAATTTTTTAATTAGGTTATTTATAATTTATAAAAAATTTAAATTAATAATAGTAAAATTATACTTTAATTTCTCTAAAAATAATAAAATTTTAATTTAATTATCTAAAAATTATAAAATATAGATTATTGAAATGAAAAAAATTATACTTTTACTATTATAAAATTATATAATTTATTTCCGGCCCTAAAAAAATTTCTGACTTTACAAATAGAAATCATGGCAGATGCAATAAGAGTTGTATTATATATTTTGTATAAATTTATTTTTTAATATGTTCTAAATTACATAATATATAAAAATAATAAAATATAAAATATTATAAACTTAAGACCAAGCCAGACAGGGCTCAGGCCTTGAATATTTAATATTTAAGCCTGATTTATATTTTAATCAAGCCTAATTTTTTTGTCCAAACTTATTTTTCGGACTTAACATTTTTACCCAAATATTCTAAAATTTTGAATGGGCTTTCGGCCTATACGAATAGCCCAACCCATTAATAAATCTATTTAAAAATATCTATTATTGACTTGAAAGTGAAATAAATGATGTCCCTTATAAATTCATAATATAATTAAGTATATACTTCGTATCTACATTGGCCAAAACATTAAGACTCATGTTGCATAAACATGCAAACACGTGTATCTCTCCACTTGAAAACACTAAGGGTGCGTTTGGTTCGCTGTATTGGATTAGAGGTGTATTGGATTAAAGGTGTATTGGGATTAGAGGTGTATTGGATTAGAGGTGTAATAGCTAATCCACTGTTTGGTTGAATGTAATGGAATAGAGGCGTAATAGTAATCTTGTGTTTGGTTGAATGGAATAGAGGTGTAATAGCATAATGGAAAAAACTAAAATGACTAGAATACCCTTAGCATAAAATTGTTTTGGTAAATGATTATTGTTATTGTTATTTAAATTTTAATAAGATTATTATTATCAGTAATAAATAATTTAATCATATTTTAACATAATTATTATTAAATATATTTTAATTAAAATATATAATTTATAATAAAATTCTTAATAATCAATATTCTTATATGAATTTACTCAAATCATAATATATGATACTATAAAATATAATTTGAAATAATTAATATTAAATATATTTTAATTAAAATATATGATTTAATAAAATTCTTAATATTAAATATTCTTATATGAATTTTCTAAAATCATAATATATAATACTATAAAATATAATTTAACATAATTATTATTAAATATAAGTTAATAAAAATATATAATTTATCATCATACTATAGATAAATATTGAAATTTGCCACTGTACTTTATTTTTATTTATATTTGCCGTTATTTTTTTAAAAAATGAGTAAATTTGTAACTTAATTTTTATGTTATTGAATTTTACCACTAAAATTTAAATTTTATTAATTTTTGCCACTAACTCTTATTTTTTAGTTAAACTCTTATTTTAAATTTATATTGAATTTTTATTTTTTTTAAATTACAAATATCTTCATTTAACTTAACGAGTAAATATAATTCTTGACTTTCCTTTCTCATCATCTAAACAAAAGCACAATAAACAAATTGTCAAAAAGAAACCCAAATCCAATAGTTGGGAGATTCAAAAGCTTTCTCCAATAATGTGTTTCTTCTATAAGAAACAATGCTTATAAGCAGCTTGTCAAAGCTCAAATCTATTTAGTCCTATGTCATACATCCAATGTCATTTGTATATATGCTCCCTCACATCAGCACAAAACACAAGACTCAATATGAAGCATACATGAGAAGAAAACAGTTGGATTGAGTTAATGAAGTACATGCATCTTATGTGTTTTTCTTTCTCAGGGAAAACCTTTCGAGAAAAAAGAAAGTAGAAAAGGAATTAAAAAAATGTTGGTGAAACATTTGAGGAACATGCAAACAAGGTATCCTACAGCTAGTAGTGGTGATGAAATACTCTGCAACAAAATCAGCGCATCTTATAGAATTGAACTCTCGAAACCACACATAATGGCATGCAAACAAGGTTGAGAAGGAAATCAGCCTTGATTTGAATTAAGGAAGAATTATTAAAGTAATCCTGTTGATGTGGTTTCTGGCAATGGTGTTTCATCAAGTTCAGAACAAGATGTATGGTCTGCTGTACAAGAAAGAGCACTGATTCAGGCCTGGCAACAAGCATGTGTTTCAGCTTATTATGTCGCTTATGCTGAGAACCCTCAAAGCCTCCAGTTCGATGCAACGATCCCAGTTCGCATTCAAGAGCTTCTTCAAAGATATAATGTTTAGTGGTTAATTGGAAGCCATAGAAAGAGCAGCTGAGAAATTAATCAAAGGAATTCATTGTTCAGAATACAGAAAGTACACTGCTGAAAATACCAACATATGAGAAAACTTACAATTTTGGCGAGCCTGTCTGGTTTTGAGAATTCCGCTTCTCTGCAAATTATACGCATTACTGTTGTATATTTGTAGCATCATTTAAGATGAACTAAATTTCAAATAAAATATCTTTCTCGTTTGTTTGCTTCAGCAAAAGATCATTTTCAATACAGTTCCAAAACAATCAACAAACCAGAGGGATTTTAAAATGAAGGCAAATGCCATTAGAAATTGCAGGAGTCAAATACATCAATTTAATGTAAAAGAATTACACAGCTAGAAACAAAATGAAATTACAATGTGTAAATGCTACATATAGAAGGCTGCCAACCACAAGTTACTTGGGTCCTCGATGACCACGGCCACCACATTCTGAGCACATGACATTGCCGGTTCCTCCACAACCTGAACTGTATAAACAAAAACTTAGAACACACAAATCTTTTAAGTTAAGAAAACTTACGAGGCCCTCAATGGCAGAAAATATAGTAGCAATGACAAAACCTTAAAATTCTATGAATGTCCATGGTGATCAGACAAAATGACAAGGGCCTTAATGTTTATGGGTAGAGTAGTCAAGTCAATCCACGTGTATCAACTAAAATCAAGGTCATTTTGGCAATGAAAGCACACAATGCAGCAAAGTCGATTCCTATTTCACAATGTTTAAAGTAAAGGATGCACAAGCCTTACAGCAAAAAATACCCTATAATGACGTTTGACGCATCAATGTAAAACCTTACTTTAATCACTTCAAGACTTCTCCACAGAACAGACCCGTTTTAAGGATACTAGTTAGAATTTTATCCATCTGTTACGCAGAACCAGACTTTTGGAATCGAATATAGTTTGCCTTCTATAACAATATGAAATAGAAACATAACAAATGTAGAGCATGACTGCATAAACATCCATGACACCTATTTACAAATTAAAGAAGAGAAAATTTTCACACCTAGGCAGCGGACTTTGACAATGATACCCTGGCTCTCCAATATCGAGTCCACATATAATCCAGAACCAGCACAAGTGGTACAAAGGACGACACCTTTGGCCTGACAAGCACTACACTGGGGATTATCTCCAACTATTTTTTTCAGCCAAAGATACCCCAACTGATTCTTCAATTCATTCCTCGGGGATAGGCTTATCATAACAAAATAGAGATTCTAGACGACTTCTTCGTCCCTACGCATCTCCCAGTGCCCTTGACTCAGCCTGTACATCAGAATTTACCATTTCAGTTAAACTCAACGATAACCGACTTGTTTCCAAGGCGTATTAGCATCACAAACAGAAATTCCAAAAGTTTTCAAAGTGAACATCCTCAAAAGTAAAATCTAACACCGATTCTAACATACACCTTAAATGCATCACCAAAATTGTATGTTTCTCGAAATTCTTAACTGCTTAAAAACTTTATTTGCTTTTGAATCCAATTTGAAAAAATAGAAGTGAATTGAATGCAAGATCCAAAGTGTAAAGTTTAGCTGCTAGTTATACTAAAATTGCCAAAATAAGTGTTCTCTAAGGTGACTGAAGATTAAATACGAAACAGAGCACCAATTAACATTTAAAGCTTAATGCATATAAATGTACAAACTTGAAATTCAACAATTCATCAAAGTTGAATTTCAGGCAAATCAAAAGAAACCCAAAAAAGGAAATATGAATTTCACATAAATTAACATATAGTAGCATTTTCTACAGGAGGAAATATCATATTTAATTCAACAAACAACAAACTGACTGAAATTAGAATAAAATGAGCTTCTTTTTCATTCTATAATTTGTCGATTAAGAAATTTCTAAAGAGTTGAATAGGAATATACAAACAAAATATGAAAAAAGAGGAAGAAATGGAACTAACCCCATGAGAAGCAGAGCCATTTGAGAAAATGTCGCTGATTTTGGATATGGAGTAGCTTCCATTGGATACAGCGGACCAATACAAAACTTTGTTATATTCATGTAATTTTGGTGTTGAATTTATAGGAAACGTTATTGAAGACGAAATTTTCATGGTAGATTCCATTTTATTTATGAAAACCTGGGAATTAAGAAACGGGCTTTGAAGTAAATTGAGAACATTAAAAGAGCCCAGAGCTTTGAAGAAATCGAAGAATTAATCGAAGGTTGAGAAGGCCAATCGTCGATTCTATTGTAATCTTCAGCAAAAGAAAGACAGAAGGAAGAAACAGAAGACGGAAAGGGGAAGCAAGAGGGTAAAACAGGGTCTAAAACTCAAGCAGCACCTAATCTGAGAGAGAGGAACGTAATAGAAATCGGTGGATTTTGGGGATCTGAGAGAGAGGAACGTAATAGAAATCGGTGGATTTTGGGGATTAGGGGTGTAATGTAATAGACGGGTATTAGCCAATACCCGTGGGATTAAATGGGGCCCACCGATTAGGGGTGTATTGGCATAGCCAATACACCCAACCAAACATGGTGTAATAGTCAAAATTTTTTCTAATATTGATCTTATAAACATTAGGTTTTGGTATCGATACTTTGAGATTGCTATAAAAACGTTAGTAAAAGTTCAAACCATTTTAAAATTTTGTTTTTAAATTTTTATAACACTTAAAAGTAGTTTAAATCAAATTGATTATTGCAAATTTGATCAAGGTATTAAAAATATAATTTAATTATTAATAAATTGCTCTATTAAAAATACTCTCTAAACATCAAAACTAATGGAAAGAGTGAAAAAAAAGGGTAAAATAATAACTTAAACATCGGTTGTATTTAAAGAAGATTTTTTTGAAGTTTACAAATATAAATATAATATAATTATAGTAAAATTAGATAAATATTTTCCAATAACTACAAAATAAAATCAATAAATATAAAGAAAAAAACTAAAAATAAAATAATCCAAACTAAAAAAAAAGAAAAGAAAGTAAAACTCATAAAAATTGAACAGTATATAAAAAAATCGAAAGCTTATGCCTTTGGCTTGCTGCGAATACTTCGTTGACAAGAGAGAGGGTTTAAATTAAAATAAGTGAGAGGAAATTGAGTCGTTATTTCATCCTTACTAATTTGTTAGTTTAACTATAATCAAATGGATTTAGGGGAACTGTGGGCGATCTTTGGTCCTGGCGTCGCGGGCGCTGTGTTCGGTACCGGCTGGTGGTTTTGGGTTGACGCCGTCGTTTGTAGCTCCGTCAATGTCTCTTTCGTCCACTATCTACCTGGTATACCATCATTTCTTTTTTTTTTTCCAGATATTTTTTATCCATGTTTTGTGGCTGATTATTTCTTTTTATTTTTAGGAATATTTGCATCTTTAGCGGCTGTGATGTTCAATTGTGTTAAAAAAGACGACATTGATTACTCTCCTTATGACGATGGCGAATGGAGGTTAGCTAATTTTTCTCAATTTCTTTCAATTAGTTGCTGTTTTTTTTGTTGATTTTATTTTTCTGATCGAATTTGTGTTTGATCTGCTTTTTATAGTTTGGTTATGCTTCTTGCTACATTTAATTTTGCTAAAATCGTAGTCATTTTGCCGTTGTTTGGAAATTTAAGTAATTACTTAGGTCTTACTATTCCTAACTGATGTTAATTTGAGTTTGATCTTTTCAGGTTAAATTGAAATTTTTATACTTGTTAGCAGATTGAACAAATTTTTGTTATTGAAAATCCTAAAACTGAAATATACTAAGTTACAAGTTTTCGTTGTAATTTGAAGAGTTGGAAGTTTTATTTTACTTTATCAGGATCAAAATACAAGAAAACTGATGGGATGAAGATAATGTGAGAGGTGTTCTCTGCAGTTTATGATCCATTTGCTTAACAAGGATGATCTAAAATTTAAATAGTCTTTTTGTTCTCATGAAACATGTCTTGATATATTTTGTGCTTTATGTTTTCATTTCAGTCTTACGATGGGCTTTGGGAAAACCATTCTTCTTTCCTTTTAGTTCTATCAACCATAGAAACTACCTAGTTACCTGAACTAGTTTATTCAGTACAAGTCACTACTGAATTTTCTTGACACAGTAAATGCCCTTAAGCTTTTTGAAGTCTCCTTTCTTTTCATTCCGGTTCCATTGTTGTGAGCAAAGTTGTGATATGATTTGTTAAAAGAAAGCTTGACAATCATTTTGCTTAACCATTTAAAATGGTTGGCTGTAAAATGTAACCATATTCTGTTCCTTGTATTGTTGCTATCCTCCAAAAGTAGGATGGTATATGGACCTATGTTACTTCTACTCTTTATTTTTTTTCCAAGGATCTGGGTTTAACGCCCATGTCCAATGCATATCTGGATATGATTATGGGGTGACCTTCCTAGGATCTTCTGAACACTTAGAAAAACTCAAAAAGAATTTATCACATCTATGTAGGACACATGCCCGTATTCAACACTTGTACCCGAGTCCGAATATCATTGATATGGGATATTCATATGCATTGAACATGATTTGCTAAGTTCACCCTTGTGTTTGGTGGAATTTAATTACCTTGATCTGCCTTTGCTACCTGTGTGCGACAGTTTCATAATATGTGACTGGAATTGGACATTCAGCACAAGGATTTGGCTTTGTTTGAATTAAAGCTGCAGGGAATTACTAATTGTATTTAAGCTTTTGATTTCCATGGTTGACTTCTACATGCTTGGTTTGAGATAATTGTGTCAATTGCTGATATTGAGATTGCTTATGTGGCAAATTTCTAATTGCTTGAGATGGAATGAGATAATCAGTATCTGTTGTTGTGTGTTATAACGCTGGACTCTTTTTATGGGAGTTACACTACTCCTGTGATTGCTTATTCTGGTTGATGGATACTAATCCTTCATTGCAACAGGTTGAAGCTCTGGCTTTTCGTTGCTTATGTGGTATCCTTTGTTTCATTGGCTGCTTCAGTAGGCTTATTGATACAAGATTCTCTGGTGAAATCTGGTCCTTCAGTGTGGACCGGTACTGCAGGTGTCTTACAGTGCGTGTTTGTCTTAATAAGGTAAATCTTTTTCCAGATCTTGAATTGCAATAATCATCCATGTCATGTTAGGCTACTTTGTATAATTTTTCCAACTTGACGAGGAATGTGCCCCATATGAGAATGATACAAACAAATAACGATGCATACATATACTGCCAACGTCATCTTAACACATTCTTTATGTGTTAAATGTTGTGCCATCAACTCAGTAACTTCGTTAATTCAAATTTTCCACCGCAGTGGGTTGATATATTGGACTTCTCATTCTGAATAATATAAATCCCTCAAATCTGGCGCCTAGACTTGGGAACCTGGAAGTTGGAACCACGAGTAAGGCAACACCCCGTGCATGTATCAACTCAACTGGTACTTAAATTGGAAAGAAAGCTATTCACGTTTGTAAATCTTGTATTGTATTGTGTTGTGGTACTGCTCTTTTGAAATTTGTGATGGCGATTTAGTCTAATTTCAGTTACCTGCCCAGTGCCCATTGACAGCACCTATTTTCTTATGTTTTCTTTTTTCAGTAATTATATGTAGGGCCTAATCATCTATGTCCATTGCCCCTTGGTAGGAAACCTAGAACTCTTTCCCAGCTTTAACCTGTAAATCCTTAAAACACAAGCACCAAATGAAACATAGAACCCAATCCAATAATCTTTACTGCCAACAACACATTACACAAGTCTTCCAACACACCAATGGTACTGGAATACATAATACCCAAGGTACACTCCCTTTTCCCCTTCTTTATAATACCAAATAACACATAATAACTGTTAGTAAACTGCTAGAGATATTCAATACTAATAAATAATTAACATATGACACGTTTGGTTACTAGAAAAACTTATGTAGTACATATGAAATAAAGAATAATTAGTATAAATTTTAACTTGAAATTAGGAGTAAAACTCTTGTAAAAAATAAGTTCTTTGGTTAAAAATTACTAATTGCAATTAATTTTTTGCTAATTTATGTGTTAAAACATGTGAAAAAAAAATACTCCTACCAAACATACTAGACCTTTTTTCTACCCCTGCTTCTACGGGTATAGACTCTAGTACTGCAGGTATAACACATTAACACCCCTCTCGTTCAACAATACCAATTTTCTTGTGTTCATCACGTCAATCTCTTTTCTCTTAATAATGGTTTAAGTTTTATCAACAGTTAATTATTGGAGTTCCAATTTCTTTTAAATTACAAATTGAGTATTAGCTCAGTTGTTCAGTTGCCATCGTTGTTATTGCAGATTCCTTTAAACTATTTTCATCTGTCTTATCAAACAATGCTTACTAGACTTGTCAGTTGGACAAGTCGAGTTGATTTCGGGTCGTGTCTATTTGAGTTCTAAAATTTTGGGTTATTTTAGGTTGGGTTAGTTTTGACGTCGGGTCACTTTGGATTGCATAGCGAATATGTTAATTGGAGATTTGTACATGAAGTGCCATCTTGCAAAATCACCATAGTGTGTTTGAGCTTTACCGAAGAATGATATTCAACAATATGGAATAAGGGTAGACTCTAATTAGAGTCTTGAAATATAGAAAGATATATTAAAAATTCAGTGGAAGGTGATAATATAGAAGGATATATTAAAAATTAATAAGAAAAGCATAATTCAAATATGTTAATACAAAGTTTCCAAATCACTAACGACCAACAGCATCTAGGTTTAGGCACATTAATATTTAATGGATTGGTTGTTAGTTTTTTAATACTAATTTTGGATTTTGAGTTTTTAAATTTATTTTGATAAAATCAATTTTTTTATGGAATTCGAATATTATTTAATAAAGTTTTAAATTTTTATATAAATATTTTTGAAATAAATTAAATTTTCAAGTAAATAAGAAAGTAACTAATAACTCTGGAATTGTGTTTTTAAAAAATATCTTTATATAAAAAAATTTAAATTATTTTCACTATTTTAAATATAAATATTTATTATTAAATCACAAAACATTAGAATTAATTATAAATTAAATAAATATTAAATTCGGTTCAATTAAAATAACCTCTTCCAAACAATTTCAATTTTTTTCTCAACCTCACTTATATTTGTGAAATAATTACTAAAGGGGAAAGCCAGTTAATTTCCACTTGTTCTTATTTGGGAAGCCAGTTCAGCTTCTCATAATGGAGGATAAGATAAATGATCTATACATAGAAAATGACAGCATAGTAGTTTGCGGTGAATCTTAAGGTAGGTAATGCAGCATGTTTTCCTAAGCAAATCTAGTGACATTATTAAGTGCCCAAAATATATAAATCAACACTGCAATGACCACCACTAAATTAGAATTTCTGTTTTAGATCTGTAAAAGAAGAAATTGGGAAAATGGGTCCAAAAGT
Organism: Gossypium hirsutum; assembly: GCF_007990345.1. Classification (NCBI taxonomy): domain Eukaryota; kingdom Viridiplantae; phylum Streptophyta; class Magnoliopsida; order Malvales; family Malvaceae; genus Gossypium; species Gossypium hirsutum. Next base: position 6,601,025 of record NC_053429.1, read on the forward strand.
GGCTGAATTTTTTGTATGAGCATTGGTTTCTTTTAACTCCATTGCTATCTGTAACTGGTAAAAATCATACTCTCAAAACAAGAATAAAATTAAAATATTTTCTTTTGGTTTATCATTATTGATGTTAATTGATATGTTAATGTTGCAGATGGTCGAGATATTGGTGTTTGTTATGGTCTAAATGGAACTAATCTTCCATCTCCAAATGACGTAATTAATCTTTACAAAACATGTCAAATTGATAATATCAAGATATATGAGCCTTTCCCTCAAGTGCTTGAAGCATTAAGGGAATCAGGAATATCTGTGGCGATTGGCCCGAGAAACGAGGACATAGACAGCTTGGCGGTGAGCCAAGATGCAGCCAATGCATGGGTTAACACTAACATCATCTACAAGAACGATGTTTTATTCAAATGGATCACCATAAAAGAATTGTTCATGGAAACTTCGTTCATGGATTATCATTTCCATCAAATCCAACAATTTTCTTCCTTCAGATTGTATCAGGTTAAAATTTAATATTAACACATTTTAAACTTTGATTCAATTAGAAATATGAGTTCAATTTTATCAAACTTGTTCATATTTTTAAATAATTAACCTAAGTTTATTTTACGTCCACCCATAATATAATTTTTTTAAAAAAATACATTTATATTTATATTTATATTAATATTAATTTAATATTTAATATGTTTATATATTTTTTATTTACTAAATTTTTATATATACGGAACTTAAACCATTTTTAAAGTTTATTTTATAGTATTTTTATTTAATATAATATAATATAAACTTAGAATATGGTACGTCCCAAATTGAGCTTGCGCCTTGAATGTTTGAGCCTAAGTTAACTCATATTTCAAATGGATCTAATTTTTTTGCTCAAACTTATTTTTCGAACTTATATGAATATCTTGACCCTTAAATAAATGTAGACGCAACTAGAGGTGAGCTTGGGCTGGGCCGGGCCGGGTTCGGGCTGGGCTCAACTAAAATTTTAGGCTTGTTTGCTAGGTCGGGGCACGGCTCGGCCCGAAAAATTGGCCTAAAATTTTGCCCAAGCCCGATCCGGATAAAAATACTAAAACCCGGACCCTACCCGGCCCTCCCATATTAATTTTTATATAATTTAAAATATATATAATGCATCAAAAATACTAAAAATATCAAAATAAATATTTTTCAACAAATTGAAAATAATTTTTAAAAAATATATATACTTAAATAACACTAAGATAGATGCAACTTAACAATCAAATGTCTCTAAAATATAACAAAATTAACAAATGTCTTTAAAATAAATTTTATACAATATCCAAACAATAACAACAAAATAGTAGCAATATAATAGTAAAATGGTAGCAAAATAAGGAGAAAATAACAAGAAAATAATATTAAAAAAAATAGATTTTTTTTCTTTTAGTATATTCGGGCCTGGCCAAGCTCGGGCAAAAAAAGCCTTACCCGAGGCCCGGTTTATTTTTTAAACGGGTCTTATTTTTTTGCCCAAATCCATTTTTCGAGCCTATATTTTTGGTCAAACCCTCTCAAATTTTGGGCGGGCCTTCAAGCTGGGCCAAACGGCCCGACCCATGATCAAGTCTAGACGCAACAATCAATGCATAATTTTTAAGCATGCGTTTGGATTTCAGAAAATTTAGATTTTAAAAATAATGTGTTATAAAAGATTAAATATTTTTAAGTATGAAATTCATTATTATCCAATAAAAATCATGAATGTTTTAGATATTTATTGCGTAAATTATACTCTTCCTTATCCAATTATTAGCATACTTTTGTTTTAGCCCTCTAACTAAAAAAATTTTCAATTTCGTCAATAAATGTTATTGACATTAAATATTTGCTTACCCTGAACAAAATGTTGATATGTTCTTTTTTAATTTGCATAAAAACAAATTTAGATATCAATATTTACACATTTATCAACTTGGTCATAAATATAAAACATTAATAAAATTTTGTCCTTAACGTTTACACATTATATTAATCTGGTTCTTATTCTAAAAAAATCAAACATATAATTATAAAAAACTAAAACTATAAAAAAAAGATAAAATTTCAAAAAAAAAATTAAAATTTTGAAAATTTTATAAAAAATTATAAAATATCCAAAACACATTAATAAAAAATTTATCAAATAATAAAATGTGAGTATGAATGTCTATTAAGGAGAGTTGACTTCTCTTGGAGAAGTCCTCGAAGTGTTGTTTGCCAAGTAGTAGACTCCCCCCAACAATTGAAGGTATTGTTCCTTGATTTGGGGGTTTTTTCCCGTACTCTATTGAGAACCAACATGTTGCTTCTATACTCTACAGAGAGTTAGAGTGTTGTGTATGGTTGCTTGGTAGTTTTGGTTCATAAAGTTGGGAGCGTCTTGATTATTGATGGCAGTAAGGCGGGACGGATCAAATTTTTGTCCACCCTGACTTCGATTTTAAAAAAAATCTGCCTCAAACTCAAAAATTAATTTTACATTTGACCTTAATTCAACTCAATCAGAGTTCAAACTTTTTTTTTCTTGAAATTATGATTAATTAAATTAAAGAATTCTTTTTGGCATCACATTTGAATTTGATTTTTTCTTTTTTGTTCAACATTGAATTTGATGTGTTCATGGTTTACTTTTTTGAACTATTATGATTTACATCAAACACCATGCTGAGGATGACTAGGTAAAAAATATATATTACATCACAAAAGAAAAAAAATAAAGAACCAAAAAGAAAAGAAGACTTGGGAAAATAAATTAAAAAGAAAGGGAAAAGAAACTAGTGAGAAATGGGAGTAAAGATGATAAAGTGATGTTGGTAGTGATAAATTTTAGGTTAAATTATTTGTTAATCCATGTATTTTGTAAAAGTTATGGATTTAGTCCTTATACTCTAATTTGATCAATTTCAATATTTGTACTTTTAAGATTGGTCAAATTTAGTCCATGTACATTTTAAATTTTAAAATTTTAGTCTTGATCCAATCAATACTTGTTAAATTTGTTTGTTTAAATTTAATTATTAGTCTTGTGCTATACATACAATTGTAGATTAGTCTGTATTTTTCAATTGGATCATTCTATGTAGCAAATTTTGAAATTTCAATCTTGATGCAAATGATAGTCATTAATCCATTAATTGAACTTTTAGTGAGTAATAAGTGGAAATAATAAGCTGGCATAGCATTACACATATGATAATATGTTTGGCGCAGTAGATTTTGGAAATAACAAAATTTAACTTAATGAATTTAACAGTTACCATTTGGTGAGGATTGGAATTTTAAAATTTGAAAAGTACAGAGACTAAAAGTGACTAAATTAAAGTACAAGGACTAAATCCATAACTTTTGCAAAGTGCAAGGACTAATAGAAGAATTTAACCTAAAATTTAAGGATTTTTTAACATAATTAATATTAAATATATATAAGGGTAATTCTATCAATATCTCTAGACAGGGCGGTTTCACGCTAAACTCGAGCTTGACCCCAACTCGAAACTCAATTTAAAAAAACCTTGAACCTATTGGGTCGGGTCAGATCGACTCAAAACCCATTGATTTCGGGTATTTTTTTGCCATCCTTAGTCTCGGTTGATACTTGAATTACTAACCTAAGGCTTATAAGGGGCTTAACTGCAACCATGGTACCACATTAGTCCCAGGCAAGCTCTATAATTGTTACATGCCTTATACTTACACCTCTCTCTTGAGCTTTACATGTCCACCAAACGAGGTGCTCCCGGCTCTATGAACCCATTAAGCAATTGCTTATAGTACGTTGACTCTCAGTAGAGTATGGGAGACAAAATCCTCACCAGAGGATAATACATTTGGTTGTTGGGGGATCAATCGATTGCTCAATGGACAAAACTTCGAGGAATTCTCTTGCAGGAATCAACCCCACCTCAATTCATAGCCCAAGTGGTATCATGGTTGTGCAGGTAAGTGCCTTATAAGCCTCAGGTTGGTTGTTCAAGTCCTCCATTGTACAGGTGAGCTCCATAAGTATTATATATTCTCTATATTGATACCTCTTTCTTGAGCTTTGTAGGTCCACCGACCAATGCGCTCCTGAATATGTGAACTAGGCCTATCGAGCAACTGTTCATGGCACATACCTTCGATTGTTTGGTATCAATTGGCTGCCCAACGGATGCCACTTCAAAAACTTCTCTTGAAAGAATTGACCCCTTTAATAATATTTTAAAATAAAATATATATATACCCAAAAATTAAAATATTATTATTGTATAAAAATAACATAGTAAACTTAATTCACGAATGTGTGTTTAAAAATCTATGGGGTAATTGGATTTGAGTGTAACTATCAATGTAATTACTCCAATTCTCACCCTCCCTTAAGAATTGAATAGTGTAATTAAGGGGCTCCAAGTTAGACTTGTTCATGAGTTGGGCTATCCACCCAAGCTTGAAGGTCCATCTGAAATTGAAATATTAGGTCTATTTAAAATATGGGTTGGGCTTAACCCAACCCGTTTTTTAAGTTTGTATCATATTATTATTATATATTATGTAATTTATAACATATAAAAACTAAATTTATAGTAATATAGAATACTACTATAGTCTAAACATAAAAAGTGCTAAGATGACTAAATATGAAATTTTAATAAATAAAAATATATAAAATTATCAAGTATTAAATTAAAAAAAATGTAAATATATTTTTTAAATTTGAAAAAAAAATATGAGCGAGCTTAAAATGAGCTTGGGTTAACAATTTACAAATATGGTCGGGCTTGGACAAAATTTTAGATCCATATTTTTGGCCGGACTTGGGCAATTATAAAATGTGTTAATGTCATACTTAAGATTGACCCATGAACACCTTTACTCCAATTACACTCAATTCAATGTGGTCTACTAATTACAATAGTTACCTAATCATGCCCATAATATGTGATTACAAGCAATTACATTTAAATCTAATTAAGTAGTGTTTGGAAAGTTACTTAATAACAACAAAAATTAAAAGAACAATTCATAACCAAGGCAATTTGTATCACCTCCATAGAAAAATTTCCAGTCGATTCTCAACACTTTGATTTGATGTTTGTTTTGCATTCAAGAGAGGTGAACTGGTCTTGTTGATCGAACACATTGATGCTTCCTTATCTTTGACCAACGTGACATCCGCATCACGAGCCATTTTACCCCAAATCTTAACCAACCCCATAATTCATTTTGGGGTACTATAATCTTGCGCACAACACCCTCAATGTCGCTTAAGGTTGTAAGTACCCGAGCTTTACCTCTCTCATCAGATTGGAAATGAATATACTCGTTAATTTCATCGATTGTCTTCTCGACAACTATAATCGAAAGGTATGTTGGCTCTTTTACACCTTCACCTAGGATCGGTTTAAACTCATCATAAATATTGATCCTCCACTCCAAACTCTTGTTGAACATCCCTTTTCAACTTATCATGCTCAATTACGATAAGGTGGGTCTCCTCTTCAAGCTTGGGAACATCATGGTCGGCATTCAATTCTACCGGAGCATTCATTGCGAATCGGCTTTGGGTAGCTTCCAATAGTTGATCCAACGTTTTGGACATAGATGACTTTCTATCTTGGCACGATGAAATGCCATCCTCCAATGTACCGACCTGCACAACGAAGGATGGGTTGTCGAAATATTCTTCATTCTCTACATCTCTATTCGAATAACAATATGAGGGATACAAACCATATGTTGAATAACTACTCAACCAACCTCGATAGTAGCCATCAGTATCGTTGGAATAACCATATTTGATCATAAGAAGATTCGTGTGAATATTCATGTTCCCCATAATTATCATCCTAGCTCCAATTGATTGTTGAAGTTCCATTTGCCGAACTCGACTACTCGTCATAATTGTATTGCTCACTTGACCACTTATATCCATTATTATAAATGATTAAGTTAAATCCTCAACAAGGTAAATAAAAGCAAAAACATAAAAAGGAAATATTGATACAATGAAATACAAACATTATCTAATTCACTTGTCTTTCAACTAAATTGTTTTTTAAAACAATTAAATTAACAACACATTTACACTGCTATAATCCCCGACAATGGCGTCAACAACCTGACCACTGGTGTGCAAATGCCAAAATAAGCAAAATAATAGACATGAAAATAACGTGAGGTTTTACTGCAAATGTAAAAGTCAAATTGTAATATAGTTTTTATTACAACGAAATACAGAAGTATTCCGAGGATCATATCGAAGGGATTGTCAAATTGATAAATGTATTTATCAAATTGAATTATTAGAAAAAAAATATTAGTCTAATCGATTTACAAATTATTAATGCAACCAAATAGAAAATTATAATAAAACTAATTCTAAATAAATAAACATCCAAACATAAAAATGAAGGTAAATTAACTTGCGAATTGCTAACTAAGCTATTACAACTATTCCAATTGAAATGTTTACTACTCTTGATTTATATTACTCTCCTGATCTCGTCCTAATTAAAAGTTATCACCTAAGCTCTTCTCTCGGACTCGCTTAGGTATACGATTCTCTTTTCAATCTCACCCCTCGGAACAGTTATACCAAACTATTACACTACAAATTTTCCTCTTGGTCTTATTTGTCTAAATGTTCTACTAGAGTTGTCAATTCTAATATATTGAGCAATTTAAAATAATCGAATAAAACAACCAATCAAATATAGATAAAAGCTTAATCAAAAAATTAAATAATTAATCAACCAATAAAAATAATATTAATGCATGATTCATTTCAAGTTCTCATACAAACAATTGACAAATGAAATATATGAAGATAAAGATAAGGAGAAATGTTCATTTATATCTCGGATTAAGTGCAAAATTCCAAGTAATTTCCCGTTCAAAGTTCCAACGAGAAATACAAATTCACACCGCAAAATAAATCAAACTCTAATTTAACAACAAAATAAAATAAAACCCTACACTAATCTACCTTAATTCATTTATTTAATCATAATCCCCTAAATAAAACTTAATTTTTGATTTATATAGGAAATATTCAAAAGACAAAAGTGCTACTAATAACATTTTAATTCATAAAAGCTTAAAACTGAAAATGATTGCTAAATGCCCTTAAATGCTCAAGTTAATGTCCATATTAGCTATAAAATCATCATGACGTCGCGACTACAAATGAATCTCGTAATGACGTAAGGTTGCAACGCGGTTCCACATTACGATGAGATTATTTGTTTTGTTCTCTCTTTACTTTTGCGTCTAACTTTAATGGCACGACGACTTTCACAGCTTGTGATCATGATCTTAGCTATAGTTTCACCCTTAATGCATATTTTCAGCTCCTGATTTGTACTATACAACCTACATAATTTTGTTTAAATGTAAAAAATTATCAAAGGCACAAAATAAAAAAAAAAAAAACACTTAAATCAACTCAAAAACACACTTAAACTAATTAAACTCTTAAAAACATAAGTTGACACTAAAATGACTTAATTCCATTTAAAACATACTAAAATGTGTGTAAAAGAACAACAAATGTGCATATCAAATTACGGTGTATCAATTATAAACGAAACTTCATCATTGGATTATCTTTTCCATCCAATCCAACAGTTTTTCTTCGTTCAAAAATGGGATTTTCTCAACTAGAAAAATGCCATTCAGTAACAAGAAATTCATCTATATACATTCTGTGACAAAAAGCATATAAATATAATGTTTATCGTCACATTATGTTAAATTCTTGGAGTTTTTTTACAGTTGTTGGAACATTTATTCTGTGACAAAAAGCATATAAATGTAATGTTCATCGTCACATTATATTAAATTCTTGGAGGTTTTTTTACATTTATTGGAACATTTGATTGCTCCGTATCTTGTTCGAACGAACTTTGGAACTTGCTATTACCTGCCTCTGTTCTATGAGCTGTTTGAATGGGTTATTGGTTAAGGTCTTGCTCCAGTCAAACAGTTGTTTCAGCATCTTTTACAAAACGTGATCACGAGCGGCATCAGTCGGTTATTTGGATATGCGACGCTTTGTTTTTTTTTTCTATCTTATTGATCGAATGGATGATCGTTGACCATGAGCTAGTATAATTGGATATGGATTGTTGCTCAACCCCCATTGATTATTAGTTGATTTGGAGGATTGCTTCAGAAGACTTATTGACTGTTTCAAAGGGCTTATCAAGATATTATTCCTTGCTGATTACTCTTATTTATAGTTGGTGAAGTACATTGGTGAAGGGCGACTTGTATGCTAGAAGATTGGATCATTCTGTGAGAAGCATTTGTTTATTTATTTCTAGCTTTTCTTTAGATCTATTATGTTGAGTTATACTTGTGTTGCGTTTGTAATCCGACACTCTATTGGGGCTGCGTAAATCCTGTTTGTTAAGGAGTTTTTTGGGCTTTACCCAGTAGGGTCAGTTGATTGGATTTATCAAATAATATTACACTCTAAGTAAGGTTTTGCAGATGTAGGACTGTTGTCTTTGAAATGCATTAACAAGATTTAGTTGTTAACATTTCTTTCTCCCTAGTGCCGCTGTTTTCTTTGAGTTCATCATTCTTGTTCTATTCTACATTTTTAACTTCTTTTAAAATGGTTGACTATTCCATTCTTGTTTACTCATTCTTTTTCATTTGGTTTTAGAGCTTGGTTTCATAAGGTGTTTGAAGATGATTTGGTGAAATATATACAGATTTGGAACCAATGAAAGAAGGAAGTTCGATGTCGCGTGCTCTGCTTTTGGTAGGTTCATCAAGTTATGCCTACTGGAAAGTCCGTATGAAAACATTTATCATGTCAGTTGATGCTATTGCTTGGGAGGCCGTTAAAAAAGATTGGACTCAACCAACTGTCACTAGCACTGATAGAACTATACAACCAAAAGGAAAGACACAATATAGTATTGAAGAAAGGAGAGTGACATTTGGAAATTCTAAGGCGTTAAATGTTATTTCCAAGGGTGTCGATATGGAACAATTCTTTAGAATCAACATGAGGGAAATATTGCCATAAGGATGTCAAAATTACAGATTCTGACCACCAAGTTTGAGAATTTGAAGATGAACGAGGAAGAAACAATTTCTGAAATCTATGCTTGTATCTGTGATATCTCAAATGAGACCCTTTGTCTTAGTGAACAGTTCTCCGAGGTAATATTTGTGTGGAAGGTTCTATGGTCGTTGCTAAAATGGTTCGTTGTCAAGGTGACAATGATCGAAGAATCCAAAGACATTACTACACTTGAGTTGGACTCCAATGTGACTCATGCATTCTGAATTGAAGAAATTTGAAAAAAGAAATGGTAGTTGAAAATTGAAAAAAAAATAAAAAAAAATAAACGCAACAAACCATCTAAATGATTATAGTTTAACCTTTAAAAATATCAAGAAGAAAATCTTGCGATAGATGTCTATTAAATCTCAGCTCGATTGATACAATATTATTGTCAATGCAGAATGAATAAATTTAAATACATTGAAATATATTTTCCTTCTATTTAAAAGTTAAAAAGAAACTATAAATAATTCTAAATATTATATAATAAAAAAAACAGATATGACAACATCCTATAATAAAATTAATGTTAAAAAGTTTTCTACAGAGAAAGAAGAGCTACAATCGGAAAATCCCGGTTTCCCTTTTTTTTTTTTTTTCCTTTTAAAGGCTGCGATTATTTCTTGCTCTAATCTAACTGGATTGTTTTTTCTTTTCTTTTAAAATCTGAGATAATAATCTTCCTCTAATCTAACAGACCCATAAGATATTCTACATAAGAATGGTCCAAAGTGATGAAAAGAAAATGAGGCAGACAAGTATAGAGTTGAAAGCGAAATGGAAAAGTGAGACAAATTTCATGCTAATATGGACAAGTATTATTGCTAGGCTAAAAAATGTACTACAAAAACATATAAAGTGAAAATTAAAAAAAAATGGAACTTTTGATTTCCTTCCTTTCGGTAAAATTGACCAAAAACACCAATAAGCTATTTCTTGTAAAAGGAAAAAAGAAAGAAAGAAAGAAAAATCTCCTAAAGATGCAAATTTCTAGCATCTTTCAACCGCAATCAAAATAGTCCCCCCATCAATCCTTCCAAACCTATAGAATTCTCAGTTATAGACGGGTAGGAGGACTTAATTATTGCATTATCTGGAAGCCATCAAACCAAAACCCACCCCCCAACTCATCAGCTTTCTTTCAAACAGGAGCCCAATAAAAAGCCTAATCATCTGCCATAAAAAAATTAAAAAAGAAAAAAAGGGAACTTCTTTGGATTTACTATGTAGGGACAGAGGAAGTCAAGCTTCCAATTCGGAGTCAGAGGAGCTCACTTCAGAAGAAGCTCCATCCGAATTAGTTGCAAAAGATTGAGCCAGCTTTGGCTGCATGCCACGGCACAGTTTCAGAGTTGGCCTCAGTTTCATGTACTGCAATGCCAAATGAATACACAGAATAAGTAAAATCATATGCAAAAAATTCTCATAAGAATTCTTATTCACATCATTTTGTAAATTAAATGTTCTGCTTCTAGACAATGAGAAAGAGATACTGAATAACTAAGGAAAAAGCACAAGAACACCAAACCTCTATACTTGTCCAATGGCTATCAAGAACACATTTTTTTATCATGTTTAGCATCCAACAGTTCATTATAAACACTAATACTAGAAATTAAGCCATAGAATAACATCAATGAGAAGTGGAAACTTACGAAATAAATCTGTTACATTAGTAAAGGGAAACTACACAGAAAATGAGAAAAAGAGAAATGTAGCCTACCTCCTGGTAAAAAGCATTGATCTCCTCTTCTGTAAGGCCTTCATCATCACCAGAGTTTTCTTCCCAGCCAAGAGAACGAAGAAATGCTGCCTCTTCCTCATCTGGATGAACCATATCAATGGAGCTCATATTCTTTTCACCATCATTAGCAAATTTTTTAGCCTCCTGACAGGTGTCACCATTGCTAGTAGCAGCAATACCATTCTCATTAGCATGAACAGCTGATGAGCCAGTGACTACTTCCTTCGTAACTTCAGATTTCTCTGTGGTGGCAGATGAAATATGAGGGAGTGAACCTGAGTGGTCTGCAGAAGTTTTTGTCGAGGTCTTCTTCTTCAGTAGATTGAAAAAGTCATTTCGGCTCTGGGTTTGGGCCAAAGAAGGTTTCTTTTCCACAGTGAACCCAGCTACTGGATTCAAGGCAGCAACCTTACGTTCCACAGAAGAAAGCTTTGGGTTGTTCGAATTTCTTGCGGGACCACCAGCATGTTGACTAATTGCAACTCTGCTGTTAGCACTTGCTGTTGGACTAGCACCATCTTTTTGAGTAGGGGATGAAACGCCATTCTCCCATCCTGGTTTGAGAACCAAAAGCTTCCCGGATGTCTTCAGCACATCAGGCTTGACATGTCCACTATGAGGAGATTGATTACTGTGATGAATCAAAGAAGGTTGCTGCTGCACACTCTTGACAGCTGTATTTATCTCACTTATTCTGGCAGCAGGTTTGCCTTTTGATTTATCCACTGAATTGAGAACCTGGAACAAAAAGTTGACTTATTACGAGAAAGGAACTTTCTAAGTACTTAATAAATGGTTATTTATCCACGCAGTAGACAGGTAATAAGCAAATAGAGCAACTTCCAAAACATTTCATGAGCAGATAGCAAACTAGCTAACTCCAGTTTATCTTGGCATTTGTAAATCTCATAAAAATGTGCAAGATTAATTATAATTTGATCAGAACTATACATGAGGAAAGTCGCATGATAAAGAGAAGTCCTCAGGAACTTAAAACCCAATAAAGAAATGCAGGGTGGAAAGAGAAAGAAGAAATAACCATGAGCCTTTTTAATTTCTTCTGTCAAAAAAATAGTTAGTAAACTCCTTGAAAGTTTTCTAGTTCATCAGTTGACTCTATGTATTTGATGATACTGAAAAATAAAATGCTTGAGACCTAATGAATTTCTTTCCAAATATCATTCTTTTCTCTCAATTATGATTGCGGAAGATGATCAAACGGTCTTAGCATGCTATAAAGACACAACTAATGTAATTCATATCTAAACTAAATTAAAATTAGCAACTTAAGGCAACATCATATATCAGCAATACATTGTGACCTTCAAGATTATACATAATCATAAATGCCGAAGAAGATTATCACCAACTGTAGCTTTAAGAAATTCAAGCACAATGGAACTAAATCAACCAACTTTTTGTATCAGATAAAACAAGAAAAACGTCTGAATAGTACTCTTCATAAAAGAAGTTGAAACATATAAAAAAGGCTAGGGAGGAAGGAGCACAACAACTAAAAGAACAGAAGAGCGGGAGGCTTACTGAGCACTTAGGCATAGAAGGTGTCACTGGTATTAGCTGCTTTGATTGCTTAATAGCCAGTTCCTCACGTCTTTGAGTCTTGACAGATAACTGTATGAAATTAAAAAAAAACTTGTAATTAGATCACATAAGTAATATATTAAGAACTTAGTGACTGAACCAGTTACCTGAGGAGCAGCTTGGGATCGTGAAGGAGCTAGCACTAGTGCTTCAGCCATATTAAGGCCAGATGTGCCCGTTGAAGTCCCAGAACTTGAGGGGGAAACAGTTAGGGGGGCAGCCAAGGAACCTGTGTTACTACTTCCAACCGTGCTGGGAGCTTCTGCCAAAGCTGAGGTCCACCCTTCTCCACTGATAAGTGCTGAACTACTCACAGGCAAATTTTGAGAAGCTGAGCTCAAACCAGGGGACAACACCCTAGTTATCTCGGGCACCACCTGCCTATCTTCAGTTCCAAGTGAGGGAAAATCTTTCTCAAACACAGCCTTGTGGATGCTACTCCCAAGGGTAACTCCAGATACCAGACCATTGCCATTGTTGTGATTACTGTTAATACTGTCTCTCACATCCACACGAATCCTTCGAGGCAAAGACTCACCTGGTTTCCTAGAGAACATAGAATGAGAACGATGCAATGTATCTATCTCACCCCTACCACTTAAGATACTTTCTAAAGCATCAGAAGAAGCTCGATCCCTATGGTCCCCAAAGTTTGACCTTGCTTTATCCCTTTCACGATCCCTATCACGGTGACTCCTACTAAAGCTACTGTAAGCATGCTTTGCAGAACCATTACTAGAACTCCTCCGTGAATTCAATGAAAATGTCCGATCCAAAAATGTTGGTCGATGGGAATCAAAATCACTTATATTCCTCGAGTTTCTATGTCTCCCATGATGCACCAGAGAAGAATCTAATATAACAATTAAGTGTACGGTTATTATATATTCATGAACATTCCTACAATAACAACTATAAGAAAATAGTATGATTCAATGAGAAACAAAATGGGCATAAAAAGTAGGCATACAGAACCTATCTGTAACAATATACAAATCAGCAGTAACACTGTAATTAAGTATAAATAAAATGAGAAATGCAATAAGCATTTAAAAGATGGTGAAAAGGTACCTGAGTGAGAAGAAGAGGAAGCAAAGTTGTGGGCCGAATTGCCACCACCAGTAACAGTGCCATTACTTCTCAACCATTCTGGAACTAATGCTGGCTCACTTCTTTCCATAAGGGATAGTGAATATGACCATCAGAAAACAAAATGAAATAAAAAAAGAACCCACTTCTTCAACGTTCTTCAAACCCTAACCCACCAAATTGATTTTCTTTACACACAAAACTCTTAACTCTTAACCCTATCCCTGGTCAATTAAACCCAGAAAAATCAGGGTTTCTAAATTTAACAGGTCATTCACCAAATGGTAAAGAAGGAATTGTTTGATCAAATGAAACAAAATTTTAAAACAATGGCAATGGCAATAAGGAGGCCTTATAATTAACACTCTCTCCCTACCCTTCCATCTTCTATTGGATGATAGATTTGCAGATTACTGATTTTTCAATCTGAAACGACCCTCGTATTTCCCAATAAAATAACAGAAAAATTCCAGTTCCTTTTTAAAATTAACAGCTTGGGCAAAAACGAAGGAAAAACAACTTTCCAAAATAACAGTTAAAGCGCACAAACCAGTTAAATTTGGGAAAATAATACTAAAAACCAATAAATTGGGGATAAAATTAAAAACCCTAGATTGAATTTTGATTATAACTTCCCAACTGCAAGGAATTGAACCCAAAGGGGCAACGAGAAAAATTGGGGGAAAATTCTAACAAATGAGAAGAGGGCAGATGAAAGAAAAAAGAAAAAAAAAAGGAAGAGTACTAAACCTAACCGCCGCTACGATTCCAAGCTACCGCCTGAAAACGTAACCGTTTTATCAAAATAACCGTCTCCCAATCCAAACAATGCGTTTCTTTTTTTCCGGGAAAAAAAGGGGAATAATTACGACAAAAAAAACACAAGATAGAAAACGAGAGAAAAAGTTCAGTGAAAGAAGGGACGAAAAAGAAGAAGAAAACCCACGACGAAAGCAAAAGCGAGAGACCAAAGAGAGGAAGAAAAAAAGATTGGTAAAAGGCAAAATTTAATAAAATGTCAAATTTTTAGGGTTTTGTTTTTAAGTTTTGTTTGGAGATAGAGAGAAGAGAGAAAGCTTTTGAATTCTCTTTTCTGTTGATATACTGCAGAATGAAAGAACAGCCCTTTGTAACAAATTAAACAAAATATATATTTTTTTAATTTTATTTTTGGTGTTTTAAATAAACCAATACTCTGTTTTTATAATTAAATAATAATTTATTTAATATCATAAAACAATTTATTTATACATTTTTGTTCTCTTGCTTTTTTTCTTTCTAGGTAATGCTTAGATGGCTCTTTTCTTCTATAAGACTACTGCTATTATCTCCAACTCTATCTCTATCTTTAACTTAAATCCTTTCATTAATCATAAATTAACTATTATTATTTAAATTAAACAGCCCATGCATTTAAAATATTTGATGCATTGGGTTCTTTCATTTAAAAATAATAACATGACTTATATTAAAACTTTGATAAATAAATTAATTTATAATTAAGATAATTATTTGATAAATAGTTCCTTTTTACTAAATTATAATAGTTTTATAAATTATATATTGAAATGGGTAGGGAAAAGTTATTTCTCTTTTATATTTTTATAAAGTTATCTCAACATCAATTGTGTCGAGTTCAATTTTGATTTTATGTCACCAATCTTCCGACATAAGTAAAATCGGAAGATTCATTATACTTATGTAATAATTACTAATCCGTTGCATCAAATGAGTTGAGTTTGTTATTTTATTTTATCATGCATTAAACCTTAAACCTTATTCATGATAAATGTAAAAGTAAACTTGATGATGGTTGGTGTTAAGATCTTATGAAATTAATTGCACAGTTTACAGAGAAACAATCGCAATTATTTATGTGGTAAACTCAACAATTGTAGGTGTCAGAGTGTAATTCTATTATAAATATAAGTCAACTTCAATCATTGAGGATTTAAAATTTATCATGCCTACAAGTAGTCATTCACTTTGAACCTGAATCTGAATCTGAATCCGATCATTGTCGACTTCTTAGTCAACAAACCTCTAGATTTTTACCTTGAAATCAATATTTTAAACAAAATTATGTCTTTGTTAAAGGAAGAAAATCACATAGCACGAGTAGTCGTCATTATGGTACTTTTTTTATATACATTAGTACTTTAGTTTTTTTTTTAATTTTAAGTGTGTGTATATTATTTACTTTTAGGGCATTCATTTGTGGAATATCAAGTGTTAGTAATAGATATGTTTGTCTACATTGTAGGTTGAAGAAAGGAACCTTCGCTTTCAAATTAACTTAGGGTATCTAATTCCGAACAAACAAAACTCTTGACTTAGGGATCGTTTATTAATAGCGAAGTTTTTAAAGGTCATTACAATACATCCGATTCCATTGCGAATGCCATTGATCACGACCTAAGTAGAGAGGTAATGACTAGAGACACTGATTTTTCACTTCCCATGCGGCGAAGCGACGGTAACAGTGGAACATGTTTCCCTAATTATGGGCTTTCCAATTGAAGGGTCAATTGTCATCAAGATGAACAAGTTTGATTTGGAGTTGAAAATGAAGAGGTTAAAGTAATAACCATCAAGAATGAACTAATCCTTTATTATTTTTTAGTTTAAGCCCTCATTCATAGTTTTATTAGATTTGAAGGTAGAATAGAAGTGAAAAAGAAACAATAAAGAAAAAAATATTCTTTCTTTTATAGATATAAAAAGATTTAATCTGTGTTATGATTTCTGAGCTAATGTAATATTTCATTTTTTTGGTTTTTGAAATTTATTGATATTATTGTTTTTCACACCCTTCTTTCATCTATTGATATACAAAAATTATCTTTTTATTTCTTTTTTTGGTCTCATATCATATAGCAACCATTTAATTGAATAATAAATGAATATTTTTAACAAAAATTGTCAAAGAGAAAGAAACCTATTTTGTTTTATTGTTTCAAGAAAGGAAAAATCTTATCTATCGAATCATTGCACATTTGATTTTTCCAATGCCTCGAAAACCCAAGGGTTCCTTCACAAGGTTTGTCTATAGAAGGTAAGTTAGGGTTTAAAATCAAGCTAAAAGATACATTTTATTTGGCAGTTTTTTTTTATGCATGTTAAATACTATTGGATGGGTTACCTTTTATTGGCATTGGAAACACGCCACATTATGACAAGGTAGCGTCTCATAGTTTAATGAATCTTTCACTTATTTGATGGGATGGTTAAGAGGTTATCTATGGTTAAGCTCTTCACAACTTATCAATGGGTATAACCCATTTGGTATGAATAGTTTATCAATTTGGATTTGTTATCTCATGTTTTTTTTTGTGAAAAAATAAAAAAATGGAAGCTTTTTTCAAATAATGAGCTAGGTCAACTATTCAATCAAATAATATTGAGTGTGTGTCCCATCTCTTCTCGAAAGGCAAGTGGGTTTTTCTTTGCAAAATTGTGCTCAATTTCATATGTGGCAATTCCGCCAAGATCTCTTCATATTTGGACGAAGACAGACTTATTAAGGGCAGTTGAACGAGGTTTACATAGTTGCATGCATTGGTTGAGAATAGACTGGCAAACATTGTGAGCAATGAGAAGTTTAATCAGTATGTTAAAGGTACATTCTATGTATCATTAGCAGACTATTGATGACAGATAAGTCGGGTGGTCGTTGCCAATTGATGTATCTTCCATTGCTAGAGGACTTCGCTTGTGCTCTGAATAATTTGACTAATCAGATTACAAAGCAATTGAATGGTTGTTGTACCCTCTTTCAAATATAGGTGTGGATGCAGATGTCCTTTATAGCGTTAGTCCCTCCCATCCGTTCTCTTTCATATGTGCAAATAGGTAAAATACTAGCTTATATGGTATGTGCACAATTTTCAAGATTTATTCTTATATAATTTTTATGATACATTTAAAAAATTATTGTAGATTTTGGGTGGACTTGGATCACTCTACGTATTATTAGGACCTAACACATATCTTGATTAATATTAAAAAATATAGCTTAATAGCTTAGTTATTTATTTAAAAGGTTTATAGTTTTGATACCTAATTATCATTTACTTTAATGTTAACTTGGAATTTTGAATGTAGTTTCAATGGACACCGTATTCAACGAAAAATGTTCAAATCATGCTACTGAGGGAAATTTTGAAGGAAGCCCATACTTTAGTTAAGGTATACATGGTCGTTATCTACTTTAACATCGCCAAATGGCAACGCAATGATCAAGTGGCATTCCAATTTAGCATGTGGTAACCAATTCTAAAGTAGCGAAAGGACTTGAGCATTGTTCAAGGTGCTGATAAGAGGGGTCAACCGGATACAAATTGAGCAAATGTTCATCAAGATTGGATCCATGAGTGGAAAATAAGTCACAACTTTGTTATCACTTGACAACTTGTCTGTAACACCCTATTACCCGACTTGATCATTGGATCTGAGTTACGAGGTATCACATTCGTTACTAGAGAAGCTATGATAAAAATATGTTCAATTATTTTATTAAACGATTAATTTCAACAAATACAATAATAAAATACGATATTTAGCCATTTTTGGGTCTTATATGAGCTTATGAAAGCTCTAAAGCTAACCTGAGATCAATTAGGACCAAATTGTAAAGATTCCAAGACATCGGGTTGACATCACAATGTCAGAGGGTTCCTCATCATGACACAACATACTGAGTAGGCCTCGTCACAACGAGTAATACACGATGTCACGTTGTGGCAAAGCAACTTGGTCTCGTTGCGACGACCACCGTTCGACTTCGCAACATGACTTACTGGTTCTAAGTGGTATCATTTTGACACCAACAAATTTTACCTAAAACAAATTCCATATGGTATACATACGAGTTCAACTCAATTGTACCATTCACATTACCTCATTTCTAACATATATTACCATTCATGCATTTAGAATTCAAAGATACATGTCAAAATCTCACACTTATGACCATTTTTAGCCTTTACCACATTCACCGATTCATTCATATGCTTAGATTACCAAAATGGTTACATTTGATGCAATTTCATTATGTGCCAATTCTTAATACAAGGATTCAACCTATTTGATCATTTCAAGTTACCATTTAAACATCTAATATTCACAATATCACATTTTATACCAAAACTCACTCCACCTAGGTACATATCGTATAACGAACCAAAAAGAGACTTTAAAAACATTGATGAATCGATGATTTTAGGATGGATGCTGGATTCATTGCTCGGGGCTTTGAGATGCACCTAAGCCTAGGTACGAAAAACAAACCGTACGATGAGCGATAAAGCTTAATGGTATTTTCATGATTCAAAACAATATAACTTAGATTATAATAAAATGCATACAATTTATATGTTCTAATTTAAACTCGTACAAATACATCATGTATTAAATTTCATCAAACACATTTTTTTAGTGAATTTGACTGATATTTAAACTCAGGAAAACAGTATCACGAAAAGACAATACAAACAAAAACCAAATAAATGAACAACAACATGAAACGACAAAACAACAAAGAAAATAAAACAGCTGGCAAAACAACAAGTAATAAAAGCACCTAGGGACATTCAAACCCAAAAATGAAAAAAAAAATGCCCAAAGCCAAACAATTAGAAGCATTCTACCAAATATCAGCCAACCATCTTCTTCAACCTCTAAGAAAAACTAGTAAAGAAGAAGAACAAAAGCTTCGAATCTGACCTGGAGATTCAACGAACATTCTCCATTATTCAAAGTGCATCAAGGGGAACTGTTGTAACTCTAGTTCCATTCCAAACTTTCCTTCATCGCCCTCGCCTTTGTAGCATCGGGCACGCCATCAATCCAGACACCAAAACTCTGACTTCTCCGACTTTCCAGTGCCAACATGTGAGCCACTTCATTAGCCATACGTGGCACAAAACGGTATGTAACTTTATCAAACTGAGTTTCCAGAATACTGATGTGGTGTATAATTAACCTAATAATCTATTTATCCTTCTCCTTTTTCTTGATACTTTTGATAACCGTCAGGGAATCACCCTTCACAATCAGTCGCTGGAAGCTCATCGAACCCGCAAAAATTAACGCCCTTTCGCATGCCCTCGCTTCAGCCACAAATGTATCAACAACATTAGCAAAAAGATAAGTTTTCGCCCCTATAATTTCTCTTGTTGAATCTCTGGCTAGAGTTGCTGTTATAGCGAGTCTAACTGAACCTTGAAAAGCCGTATCAAAGTTTATCCTAATAACTTCAATACCTGGGGGCCTCCAAATTTCTCTTGTCATAAATCTAGAAGATAGACTATGATACTCTTGAGTAACTCTAAGCTCTTGTTTATACCCTTTAATAAACCCCAACACTTCTTGAAGAGAGAGCTTTACCCCTTCATGTGTCAGTTTATTTCTTCGATACCATAGACTTCATATGGAAAGCACAATGAAATGTTTTTGCTGTTCTTCTGCTGCAGAAAAAGTTTTAACAAAATGTTCCTTGCAACACATCAAATCTCCAAACGATGGAATCGTGATTTCTAAATATGCCCATACACACTGTAGAATACCACAAGACCGCATTAGGTGATCAGAGTCTTCCAGAGCAGCCTTACACAGCGGGCAGATGATGTCAACACTCAGAGTTCTTTGCGCCAGATTGCAAAAATGAGGCAAAAAATTGTTAAACAACCTCCAAATGTGTATTTTAATTTTTTCTGGGATGATCAAGGCCTACAAAGACTTGTAAAATTCATTGTACTCATTAACATTAGTCGAGGTGTAAGTAGTATGCTGTAGGTGCTCAGTAGCTAAAACTTGATACCCACTTTTTACTGTATATTCCTCTGAGCCTTCAAATTTCCAAACAACAAGTCCTTTGAGTTACTTCCAGCAAGAGGAATAGAAAAAATACGCGCTGCTGTAGCATCATCAACTATAGTATGAATCAGCTTCTTGTTCCAAGTACTAGTCCCATGTTCAATCAATTGATTCATAAAAGTCCAATTAGGCACAATTTTTTGAACTGAAACTCTATCGTTTCCTCTCCTAGGCAACTAAGGATCATCCCAAATGTTGATGCGAGCACCATTACCAACACGCCATAAAATCCCATTCGCAATCAACTCCCGAGCGCTGCAAATACTTCTCCAGGTAAACGAGGGGTAAGATCTCACTTTTGCTGATAGTATATCTGTGAAAGGATAATAACGAGCTTTTAAAACTCTAACTAAAAAACAATTAGGCTGGGATAAAATATGCCAAACCTGCTTTGCAATTAAAGCCTTATTAAACAAATATAAATATTTAAAACCCATTCCACCAGCACATTTCAGTTTACACAACTGTTCCCATCTGCTCCAATGCATGGCCCTTCGCAGATTTGTTACTAGTCCACCAGAATTTGTTCATTATGCCTTCAAGCTTTCAATATAAAGACTTCGACAAAAGAAAACATTACATAACATAGAGCGGTATAGCCTGTAAAACTGACTTAACGAAAACCTCATTTCCTGCCATTGACAAATAGCGCAAACTCCATGCTTTAACTCGCTTTCGAAACCGTTCAAAAAAGGTAACAAAAGCCCATGTTTTTTTAAACCTAAGTATTTTTCAAGATTAGAAGCCACCCGAACTCCTAACAAATTGGTTATGTCCTCTTTGACGCTAGAATCCATGTTAGCCCCAAAATAAATAAGAGACTTTTCAAAATTTACCCCCTGCCCTGAAACCAATTTATATTCTTGAATAACATCACGAACCGTTCTAGACCTTTCACTCGTAGCATCTCCATAAAGAATGCAATCGTTAGCAAAAAATAGGTGATTAATTGGGAACCTTTCCCTACCAATTGGAGCACCTTTCATCAAACCTTTTTGCTCAGCTTTCTTAATAAGAGTAGAAAAACCCTTAGCACAAATCAGGAAAAGATAAGGGCTCAGAGGATCTCCCTGTCGTAAACCTCTTGAAGGAGAAAACCATTCACCACAAGCAATATTAAGGCTCACAAAGTAAGAGACAGAACAAACACATCTCATAATGAGTACAATCCAATCAGCATGAAAACCCAGCTGCTTTATCATCCCCGCCAAAAAATCCCATTCAACATGATCATACGCTTTATTCATATCGAGTTTAAGCGCAAAATTCCCTTTCTTGCCCCTTTTCTTTATTTTAAAAGAATGAAGAACCTCATAAGCTATAAGCACATTATCCGAAATAAGCCTTCCAGGGATAAAAGCTCATTGAGCTTCATTAATACAGTTCCCCAAAATTGCACTCATACGAATCACCAAGACCTTCGCGATAATTTTGTAAACAATATTACACAAGCTTATGGGTCTGAACTGTGATAGATTTTTAGGTTTTTCAACCTTTGGGATCAAAACAATGTGTGTTTTATTAATTTCTCCTATCTCAGTTTCACCGTTCAGAATAGATAGACAATAAAGAGACATATCTGCCTCAATAATATGCCAATACCTTTGGAAAAATATTGCAGGAAAACTGTCTACTCCAGGGGCTTTCAAAGGCGCCATTGACTTGACAGCATTGACAATATCCTCCTTAGTGAATTGCGTTAGCAAGGCCTCGTTCATACTATTAGTAACTCTTTTTTCCACTAAACTAAATACATGCTCGTCTGAACCCATATCAAAATCCGAAAAAAGATGAATAAAATAATTCGACGCAAGCCTTAACAACTCCTCAGTCGAAGAAAAACTTTTACCATTCTCATCTTCTAACTCAAAGATGCGGCCACGAAACTAACGTTGAACAGCTACTTTGGTGTTCCGATCTCCATTCTTCAGCCAGTTAACACGAGCACATTACTCCCAAAAAGGTTCTTCCTTATCAGCTTCCAAATTAAGATCTAATTGGACATCCGTGATTTTAGCCAATATCTCATCAGAAGGTTCTTGACTATAGACGCAATTAAATCGTTCTTCTAAAGCCATGCGAGCCTCCTTACCCTCTCTAGTTTTGGATCTGCTCCATTGCTGCAACTGATGACCCAAAAATTCAAGTTTCCACTACACGTTTTCTGAAAATTCAGCCCACCATCTTCTAATCGCCTCCTCGACTAAACTTTTCAAACACCACTTGGCCTCAAAACAAAATGGTTTATCAGGGTTACCATGATTATTCCATCTCATCCGCAAAGTGTCCAAAAGAATGGGACAATGATCAGAAAGAAAATGACATAAATGCTCTAACTGCTAGCTTGGAAATAGATTTACCCAATTCAGCATCGCTACTCCACGATCCAGTCACTCCCTTATATTTGTAGCAAAAACCGTTCCTCTTTCCCATGTAAACCACTGTCCAATAAAACGCAAATCGTTAAGGCTGCAATTCTCTAACGTCATTCGGAAGTCATTCATTTGACGCACTAATCTAAGTCGACCACCTTTTTTTTCAAAAGAATTTGTGATTTTGTTAAAATCATCCAGTACAACCCAAGGGACATTACAATCGTGACTTAGTTGTCGAAGTAAATTCCAATATGCATTTCTACTCCTACTGTCCGGATTCCCATAGAAACCCCTCATCTGCCAAACTTCACCACATTCATTATCATTGACCTCGACATCAATATGAAAAGAGGAGAAGCTCTTAAGCCGCACTAACGAATTACCTTTCCACCCCAAAGATAACCCTTCTTTTGTTCCTATTACCCCGATCTTAATTCCATTCTCAAAACCACACTTCAACCTTACTATCTCTATTTTTTTTTGCACTTAATTTTATTTCCATAAGAAACAAAATTCGGGGATTAACGACTCTCAACTTGTTCTTGAGCCTTTTAATAGTTCGTGGCCTCCCCAAGCCACGAACGTTCCAACTTAAAATTTTCATAGTGCTCGGCTGCTTTGCTCACCAGAGCTAGCTGTTAATTCAAAAGGACCTCCTACATCATTACCACATTCCACAGTTCTCTACCGTTTTTTTCCTTCCAACGTAGTTATTGGGTCATTTTCCTCCACCAAGCCCATGTCCATAGGCCCATTGACCAACTCAGCAATATTTGAATCATTCTTGCCCCAATTATACCAAGTACTCTGCCCATTAATGGAATACTGTTGATTTGATCCCAAATGAATTAAATTGGGATTTGATACTTGATTCCTAAAATCTCTCCCTAAATTCCGCCCATAATCCTTCGCATTATTAAAATTACTGTCTTGACGGACAGTTTCCATGTTATCATCACGACACTGTGACTCATCAACTTCTCGCAACCACCTGCTCACCACTGTATTCCGACGTCTCAGCACCCACACAGTGACAAATCCCAGCCAAAAATAATTTTTGATGGTTCAATTTAAAGATGAAAGGGACAGTAACTCTCACCATGCCCTAATTTTCCACAGATGAAACAAAACAGACTTAACTTTTCATATTTAAAACGAGCATAAACAGTCATAATTTTCCCAGTCTGAATCTTTTTCTTACGTTTCATTGGTGCGGTTACATCCAAACGAACACGAATACGCATATGCTTTTGAATCCCCAAAGCTGGACCTGACATATCATAATCAAGGGATGTTCCCAAAAAATCCCCAAACTGTTTGGCCATAGTTTCAGTCATCAGACCTAAAGGCAATTCATGAACTTGAACCCAAAAATTAGTAAAAATTAACGCCACAGTTGGTGGATTTTCACCATTTTGAACTATTTGCAGGATAAGCAAATGATTATTGAAAAACCATGGCGTACCAGCAACTACCCTTTGACATCAACATCATTAAAAAATTGGAACAGATATCGTTTGTCTCCTAAATCTGTGATGCAAATCCCTCCAATTGGATGCCAAAGATCCGCCATAGTATTACGTAAAGAAGGAAAATAAACAACACTATCTGTTAGACAGTGCCCCACCAAACAAAACTGATAGTTCTGATCCACCACCACTATTTCTTCTTGGAACGCCTCCTCCTCTTCATCCAACAAATTCAAGTTGGCTAACTCCTCCTCCATGATAAACTTCAAATCGAACCTAACAACTAATGGAAGAAAAAAGTCAAAATAGAGTATAAAATAAAGAACAAATCAAAATCACAGAAAGACAAAAAAGAAGGCAAAAGAAAAAATTCGTGCTAAAAGGCAGACAGAGAGAAACGTGCCAAAAGAAAAACATGAAAGTGTTTAATGTCTTTTGATAATTAAATCATAGTGTCAATTTCATCCAACACATTTATATATGCTAATGCCACATTTATACCAATGCTTTAAATGAATCACCTATACATTAGTTGAATTAGTCAACTATATGAGCATTTTATACTAATATTACATTGCCAATGTAATTCACACAAGTATTCAATTTTCAACATTTGATCATACCATATTTCTTTACCAAATCGAATCAACTCATTCGCTAACTTTCCAAATCGAACTTTAGGCTTGTTTAACCAGTTTGCATGGTCTATTACATACTATAGATAATCATATATAGTATATAAGTACATGTAGTGAAACTTCATAATATTTAATCATTTTAAAATATCATTCAGCCAATTCACAAATTATATCCGTTATTAACATGACTCGGACTCAAAAAAATATGCGAATCTCAACCAATACACGAATTTAGCACCTAGTGCTAAGAGTGTTCAAACGGTTAACCGAATTGAACTAGTATTAACCGAATAAACCAAACTTTTTAATCATTTAATCGTTAACAGAATAAAAAAATTTTCAAAAAAATAACCGAACCAAAATATTTTAGTTAATTCTGTAATACCCCTTACCCGTATTCATTACCGGAATAGGGTACGAGGTATTACCGGAGTTTACGATTTTTTTTATATTCAATATAGTCCCTTTATAGATATCTAACCTTCCCTGCAATATTAAATCGAGACCAATCCACTTCAACCAAACCAATTCAACATATTTTCAAGATAAATTCATGCATATTTATAAGATAACGTCATCACATACCCAAAACCAGGTTTATTAACCATACTAATGGCTAACTTTATATTCATTTCACGTTAACATTTACTTTATTAGCTTATACATGCCATTGATTTCCAAAATAAATTTTCTTTATATACCGAAATCCTGAGCTTGATAGTGTGATGTGTCTCCGACCAAATCCGACCTCCGAGCTCTTAACACTACAAAACAGGGAAAAAGGAAACGGGGTAAGCACTTCATGCTTAATAAGCTCATGTAACAAGAATTATACTTACCTAATATTTTCAATACAATACAATACAATAAACATTCCTATATCCATTCAATGCATTATTACCCTAACATGCACAAACTCAACATTCAAGTTAGTATAATAATTTCCATGTACCAATAATATATACCATGATTGATGTGTTCATCAATACCATGATTTCCATTTCCTTGTTATTTTTCCATATTTATCCCGTTAAATTTATCGGAATTTCGATGGATTTTCAGAGGTACACTTTTAGTGTACAATTCTGGGTCCGTCAATTCATATTCATGTGCGCACATTTCCATTTCAGAGAGCACACTCCCGCGAGCCTCAACCTTGCAGCGAGATTACCAGTCCAGGCTAAATCCCCTGCAACGACAATTACTCTAATGAGCTTGGATCTGAATTACCAGTCCAGGCTAAATTCAGACCATAATTCGGATTACCCGTCAGGGATAAATCCATTTTACACATTCTTCGGGAGGGCTATATCGAGATAGGATCACCCGTCCGGGCTAGATCCTTTTTACCGTCAATTCCTTTTCAAAGATCCATCGAATTTTCCTTTCATTCAACCGGGATTTCTTCCCATTTTATCAAATATATCAATGTTTCATTAATTTTCATACAATGAACATTCAAATCATATTCACATCAATAACATACAATCTCAAGCATTTAATAATATAATTCAAGTTACACGAACTTACCTTGATACTTGTTTGTAAACAAAAAAAATCTACTAATCCCGAACTTTTTCCTTTCCTCGATCTAGCTTCGTATTTGAATCTTCTGGAGCTAAATAAATAAATTTAATTATCAATTTAATACATTTCATGTTCATATGCAACATTCTCTATAATTCAACTATTATTATTTATAGTTTATTCAAAGCTGTCTATTTGAGTCATAGTCACTAAATTATTTATAAGTCGAGCTATGGAACTCCAAATTAAGATCAGTTAATTTTCCCTGAAACTAACTCATATATCTTCTTACCATAAAATTTTTAGAATTTTTGGTTTAGCCAATAAGTACAGTTTATTCTTTAAAGTCACCCCTGTTCTGTTGTCTGACAGTTCTGACCCTTCTTCACTAAAAGTTAATTATCTCTTCATACAGGATTCAAATGATGTTCTTTTTTGTTTCTCTTAAAAATAGACTCATTCAGGATTCTATACATATAAATTTAAGCCCCTAATTATTTTTCTTCAATTTTTTTATGATTTTTTCAAAGTCAGAACAGGGGAACCCGAATTCATTCTGACCTTGTCTCACAAAATTCATTATATCTCAAAATTTACAAATCCATTGCTTACATTATTTCTTTTATTAGAAACTAGACTCAATAATATTTAATTCCATATTTTGTTCATCTTCTAATTCGATTTCTACAATTTATGGTGATTTTTCAAAGTTAGTCTACTGCTGTTGTCCAAACTGTTTTTGTGCAAGCTGTTTATTACCATTTTTCCCTTAAGCTTTTAATAAATGATAATTTCGTCTCTACTCAATTAGCCTCTCAATTGAGCTGATTTTTCTCAATTAACATTTTATTATATCACCTTAAACTAGTTTACAACCTTTAGGAATCAGAATTTCAGCAATAGACTTTAATTCCAAGCATTTTCATAATTAGGTTCTAAAAATCAATTTCTATTGAAATTACCTAATAAAATCATCTCATAAACAATTAAAGATTTAATTTCATTCTATTTCATCATAAACTTACAGCACTCAACCATGGTGACTTTCAATTTCATCCATGAAATCAAAAACTAATGAATTTAATAGTAGGACCTAGTTGTAAAAGTCTTAGAAACACAAAAATTACAAGATAAAGACAAGAATTAACTCACTTGGTGCAAAAATTATGGAATACCAGCTTAGAAAACCCTCCTATGGCATTTTTAGCTGCTGGAATTGAAGAGAAATGAAGAGAAATCTAGATATTTCCTATTTAGTCCTAGCTTTATTTAGTTAATTTTGCAATATTCCAAATTTTCCCTTAATTTATCAATTTTCTTGCTGATTTCATGCCCTTGCCGTCCAGCGATAATAAATTTTGGGTCTAATTTCCTTTTAAATCCTTTCTCATTAGACTCTTAAGCTATTTAATCATTCTAGCAACTTTTACACCTATTATAATTTAGTCCTTTTCATTTAATTGACTACCCAAACATTAAAATTTCTTAACGAAATTTTAATACCACATTATAACATTTCATAAATATTTATAAAATTATTTTTGATTCAATTTTACGAGATAGAGGTCCCGATACCTTGTTTTTACCCAATTTCTTCAATAATTTCTTTTTCTAACTAACCACTAAATCGGTAAAATTTTTCTATCAATATTTTCATACGATTTTCCTATCATATCAATTTTCATGCAAAAATATTAAAATAAATTTCTCTTTAAATCGGATGTGTGGTTACGAAACCACTGTTCCAATAACTTTGAATTTAGGCCATTACAAATTCGGTCGGTTAACAAAATTTATATGTTTTTATTTTTTGGTTAAAACAAGTAAAAAAATTGATAATGTTCATTTTATCGAATTAACCGAATTAAAACTACATATAATTTGTATTAGTTAATTCGGTTAATTACTCGATTTCGATTTAACATTGAAATTTAGAGCTTCATATTGAAATTCAGTTTCACATATACTCACAGGGGCCTCCTACTTTCTATTCTTAGCAAATTTCATGAAAATTTTTCATTTTATTCAATTTGGTCCCTAATGTACGAAATCAATAATTAAGCTTTACAATTTAGTCATTTTCTTAAATACAACTTAATTTCTATCAATTTTTGTAATAGTCCAGTTTTGACCTTAGTCGAAATAGTGGTTTCGAGACCACAAATCTGAGTTCAAAAAATATTTCAATATTATTTTCTGTATCTGTGATATGTGAATTTACATTTACGAAATTTTTGTGATTTAATTTGTTTGTTTCTGTGCTCGATTTTACAAAAAGGACCTAATCGCGTAAAATGTAAAAGTTATCTGCTGTTTGTTAAAAGTGCCTATTTGATTTAGCTCATTAAAGGAGAGGTCCTTATGATGAAATAAATCCAATTATATGATAGTAGAATATTTAGTTTGGTATAATAGTAAATATGATTATTTTTAAAGGGTGGTTCTGTAAATGGTTTGTTAATGTCTATTATAATAAAACCAAAGCATAAAATAAAACCATTATGCTTCATCTTTGCTGCAAATTAGAAGAAAAAGGAAGCCATTGAAGCTTCAAGGTATTCAGACATTGCATGAGTGAATAGGTTATTCTATTTTGTTCGATTTTTGATAATTTTTACGTTTCTGTGATCGTTGCTTCGTGTTCTTCAAAGCCCATATCTGAATTTCTGTTTCTGTTAAAGATTGCATGAAATTCCATTGTTGATATCATGAATTTTGTGATGTTTTTGGATGAATTATGAAGGCTTGGTAGATGATTTATCATGTTTTGTTCTTGAAATTTTGATAAAATAGAGCTATTTGGGCTAAATTGTGAAACTGAGTTTTGAGGGACTAAATTGTGAATTAAATGTGTTATTTGGGCTTGTATGGAAGCCATGTATATTCGGCCAAGCTATAGTCTTGGTGAATTTTGCATATTTGTGATTTTGTGAAAAATGGACTAAATTGTCAAAGTGTGAAAATGTAAGGGATAAAATGTAAAGTGCCCTAAATATGTGTATATGGATTAAATTGAATGAAATGAATGATTGAATGGTGGAACTTGTATTGAATAGATCAAGAACAAAGAAAATTGGACTTAGATCGGGGGAAGTCTAAAATAGTTGAATAGTCGACTCGTTTTATCCGAAATCCGTCCGAGGTAAGTCAAATTACAATTATGTGTTAATTGAAATAAATTCTGCACATATAAACTGTAATTTGGATTGGATGGCTTTGAGTGTTGGATGAATATATTTGGGGTAAAGTATGATAATATGTTAGTATCTGAAAAGCTCTGTATGTTTTAAAGAAAAGTTGACATCTGTCTGAGACATCATGTAAGACCGTGTCTGGGGCACAGGCCTCGATTGAGATTTACGTATAAGACTATGTCTGGGACATCGGCATCGTATCTGATTTCGTGTAAGACCTTGTCTGTGACAGAGGCATCGATATTGGATTACATGTAAGACCACTTCTGGGACGTCGGCATTGTACTTGTTTATGAGCATCTATATCGTTTCTGACCCGTCTGATAATAGCATACAAAATCTGAGATTGAGTATATGAAATGTATAACCTATGCAGGTACGTTTGTATCGTACTAAATTTTTGAATATGAAAGACTCTGTCTCTGTGAAATATGTATGGAATTTGGAAATGAAGCATGATATATATGTAACAAAGGAGCATGGTTAAGCTTATGAATTATTCGATGAAATGGCTATGAATCTTTACTGTTGAATTGTACTTTTATGCTTTAGTAGTTAGACCAATTTTTTTTGGCTTACTAAGTTCTTTGTAGCTTACTCTGTGTGTTTACTGTCTGTTTTATAGTTATCGTAGCTACTGAAGGCTCGGGGATAGTCGAGGATCGTCACCATACTATCGATCTCATTTTGGTACTTTTGAAAGTGTAAATATTTTAAAGTATGGCATGTATAAGCTAGAAGGTCTATATATTAAGTTTTGATTTGTAAATATATGTTATGCCATGAGAGTTGGCTAGCATATGGTATAAGTTTTAGTATGATTTTGAATGGGTTGTTGAATGATGATGATTTAGTTATATGAAGCATGTTTTGAGCATGGAATTGGTTAAAATTTGTTGTATGAATGTTGTTTAACCTTGCTAGTAAGAAAGACCCGTATAGGGGTGGCAAGTTGGCTTAAACCAAGCTTGCATTGTGCCACACGGTCAGGGAACACGGACGTGCCTTATGGCCGTGTAAGAAAATTAGTAACCTCTTAATATCCACACGGCTATAGCACACGGGCATGTCATATGGCCTTGGCCGTGTCTGTTGGCCGTGTGAAAAAGTCAATATAGAACCTCTTTTTGGCACGGCTGGTTCACATGGGCGTGTCTAATGCCCGTGTGTGCCACACGGCCTAGTCATACGGGCGTGTGACTTTAACAGTTTTGGTAGATTTGGTTAAGTTCTAAAAATTCTGAATAGGTTCGGTTTAGTTCCGACCTTTCCTTTAATATATGATATATGTGATTCTGAATTGGTTTGAAATGTTCTATCTGTCTGGTAATGCCTCGTAACCCTAATTCGATGTCGATTATGGGTTAGGGGTGTTACATTTTTTTGGTATCAGAGCTATGGTTTAGTCGGTTCTAGAACTACCATAGCGTATGCGAGTCTAACTATATATGCCATATATCTGAATCTGTGATAGTGTGGTGACTCCTGACATTGAAATGTGCTTTTATATAGCAAATAGATCCCGATAAAGTTGTAGCTGACGATGTAGAAAGTAATGTGTCTGCTCCCGTGCAAGGGACGGTGCAAGCTGATTCTAGACCGGCTACGAGTAGCTGTGATGGTGAGGCTAAGCAAGTCTTCTATCAGATGATGAATGAATGGTTCACCCAATACATTAGAACCAATCTGATTGTACAACAACCTCCACCCCCGGGTAATTCTCCTCAAACTTCTGATATGCCACTAGTGAATCTGGTACAGATAAGTAGACCACCGGTTAATAAGATTAGAAAGTATGGGGTTGAAGAGTTTCGAGCTACAACGAATGATAATGCTAAAAGAGCCGAATTCTGGTTGGAAAATACAATAAGAGTGTTTGAAGAAATGTATCTGAGTCCTAAGGAATGTGTTAAATGTGCCGTTTCACTTCTGAAAGATACGACGTATCATTGGTAGAAAACTTTAATATCTGTGGTTCCGAGTGAACGAGTTACGTGGGATTTCTTTCAATTTGAATTCTGGAAGAAATACATTAGTCAGAGATTCATTGATCAGAAACGTAAGGAGTTCCTCGAGCTTAAACAGGGCCGTATGTTTGCTACTGAATACGAACGTGAATTTGTGAAATTGAGTCAGTATGCTCGTGAATGTGTATCGAATGAAGCAATAATGTGCAAAAGGTTTAAAGATGGAGTAAACGAAGATATCCGTCTGTTAGTTGGGATTTTGGAGATTAAAAAAATGGTAGTGCTCGTTGAGCGAGCTTGTAATGCTGAAGAATTAAGTAAAGAGAAAAGAAAAGTTGATTTTAAAGCTAGAGATGCTAGAAAGAGATCTTCGAGTAGACCATTTCAATCTGTGTCAAAGAAATTTTGAGATGTTTAAAGCTGTCCAAATGCTAAAGCGGGACATTCGAATCGAGATCGAGCTAGATCGCATTCGAACTTCAGAGTCCCTACTACTTCTGTTGCAAGTGTCGGGAATGTCCGATCTGAGAGACCTGAATGTAAACACTGTGATAAAAGACATCCGGGAAATTGTAGATTGAATGACCGAGCCTGTTTCTGATGTGGATCTCTGGACCATTTTGTAAAAGATTGTTCTGAACCTGCTGAGTAAGAGAATGTACAGAATCTGAGACCGAGCAACACCTCAGCTAGAGGTAGACCTTTCAGAAATGCAAGAAATACAAATAGTGATCAAAGATCTACTAGAGATACTATTGTTAGATCTGAGGCCAGAGCACCTGCTAGAGCCTATGCTATGCTAGCTCGTGAGGAGGCCTCGTCTCCAGACATGATTACTGGTACTTTTACTCTCTATGATACTTCTGTGATTGCATTGATAGATCCTAGATCAATGCATTCTTATATATGTATGAATTTTAGTAAGACTTTTCCTGTAGAGTCTACTGAATTCGTAATTAGAGTATCGAACCCCTTAGGCAAAAGTGTTTTGGTTGATAAAGTCTGCAAGAATGGCCCGTTATTGATTCGAGATATCTATTTTCCTGTTGATCTAATGCTTTTGCCTTTTGATGAATTTGATATAATTCTGGGAATGGACTGGTTAACTTTGCAAGATGCTATTGTGAATTGAAAACGAAAAGTCATTGATCTAAGGTGTAAGAATGATGAGATAATTCGAATTGAGTCTAGTGATCTTAATGGACTATCAGCTGTGATATCTGTAATGAAAGCACAGAAATATGTGAAGAAAGGCTGTGAAGCCTACTTAGCTTATGTGTTAGATTCAAAAGTGAATGATAAGAAAGTTGAATCAGTACCTGTTGTCTATGAATTCTCTGATGTGTTTCCTGAAGAACTACCAGGTTTGCCTTCGATTCGAGAAGTTGATTTTGGCATTGAATTAGTACCTGATACTACTCCGATATCGATAGCTCCGCATAGAATAGCTCCGACCGAGTTAAAGGAATTAAAATCTCAATTACAAGAATTGACCGATCGAAGGTTTGCTAGACCGAGTTTTTCACCATGGGGTGCTCCTGTTCAGTTTGTGAAAAAGAAAGATGGCACAATGAGAATGTGTATTTATTACCGACAGCTTAACAAAGTGACTATAAAGAACAAATATCCTCTGCCTCGAATTGATGACTTATTCGATCAATTGAAAGGTGCTACTGTGTTTTCTAAGATAGATCTAAGATCAGGTTGCTACCAGTTGCGAGTAAAGGATTCTGACATTCTGAAAACTGCTTTTAGAACGAGGTACGGGCATTATGAATTTTTAGTTATGCCTTTTGGATTGACGAATGCACCTACTATCTTTATGGATTTGATGAATAGAATATTCAGATCGTATTTAAATCAATTTGTTGTAGTATTCATTGATGACATATTGATTTATTCACGTGATGAATCTGAACATGCCAAGCATTTGAGAATAGTGCTACAAACTCTGTGAGATAAACAGTTGTATGCGAAATTCAATAAATATGAATTTTGGTTGCGAGAAGTTGGCTTTCTGGGCCATATTATATTAGCTTCCGGTATCCGAGTTGATCCGAGTAAGATTTCAGCTATTATGGATTGGAAATCTCCGAGGAATGTATCTGAAGTCTGCAGTTTTTTGGGACTTGCTGGTTACTACAGACGATTTGTAAAAGATTTCTTTGTGATAGTAACTCCGTTGACCAAGTTACTTCAAAAGGATGTAAAATTTGAATGGTCTGAAAAGTGTCAGAAAAGTTTTGATCGGTTAAAAACTCTGTTAACTGAAGCTCCCGTACTTTTGCAACCTGAATCAGGTAAAGAATTTGTTGTTTATAGTGATACTTTGTTGAACGAACTCGATTGTGTTTTAAGGCAAAAAGGAAAAGTTATAGCATATGCCTCGAGACAACTGAAGCCGCATGAAAAGAATTATCTGACCCACTACCTCGAGTTAGCCGCAATTGTGTTTACTTTGAAGATCTAGCGTCACTATCTTTTTGGTGAGAAATGTCACATGTTTCCTAATCGTAAAAGTCTGAAGTACTTAATGACGTAAAAAGATTTGAATCTGCGACAGATAAGTTGGTTAGAACTGTTAAAAGATTTCAATCTTGTAATTGATTATCATCCGAGAAAAGCAAATGTTGTTGCTGATGCTTTGAGTCGAAAATTTTTATTTGCTTTGAGTGCGATGAATGCTCATTTAGTTCTGTCGGATGATGGTTCAGTTTTAGCTGAATTAAAAGCGAGGCTTTTGTTCTTACAATAGATCTGTGAGGCTCAGAAGAGGGATAATGAAATTATAGTTAAACGAACTCAATGTAATTCTGATTCTGATTCTGAATTCCAAATAGATGATGATGACTATCTGAGATTCAGAAATAGACTTTGTGTTCTGAGAAATCCAGAGTTGATATAATTGATTTTGAGTGAAGCTCACAGTACTAGATTTTCTGTACATCCGGGAAGTACGAAAATGTATAATGATCTGAAGAAGCAATATTGGTGGTCCGAAATGAAAAGAGATATCTCTGATTTTATTTCTAAATGGTCAATCTATCAGCAAGTTAAAGCTGAACGCCAAGTGCCATCTGGGTTATTACAACTAACTATGATTCCGGAATGGAAATGGGATCGAGTGACTATGGATTTTGTTTCAGGTTTGCCCCTGTCTCCGAGAAAGGAAGATTCGATTTGGGTTGTAGTTGACAGATTGACGAAGTCAGCCCGTTTTATTCCAGTACGATCTAATTTCTCACTTGATAAGTTAGCTGAGCTTTATATTTATGATATTGTGAAATTGCATAGTGTACCATTGTCGATTGTGTCAGATAGAGACCCAAGATACACATCGCGATTCTGGAAGAAATTGCAAGATGCTCTGGGTACTAAATTACATTTTAGCACCGCTTTTCATCCACAAACAGATGGTCAATCTGAACGGACTATTCAGATACTCGAGGATATGTTGAGATGCTGTATTCTTGAGCTTGAAGGTACGTGCGAACAATAATTACCTTTAATTGAATTCTCTTATAATAACAGTTTTCAATTGAGCATTAAAATGGCACCGTACGAAGCCTTATACGGTAGAAAGTGTAGAACTCTGTTATATTGGTCTGAGCTCAGTGAGAATAAAATTTACGGTATTGATTTGATAAAGGAAACATAACAGAAAGTGAAAGTAATCCGAGATAGTCTGAAAGCTGCCTCTGATCGTCAGAAATCATATGTAGATTTGAAATGAAAAGATATCGAATTTAACGTCGGTGATAAAGTGTTTCTGAAAGTATCTCCGTAGAAGAAACTGTTCCGATTTGGCAAAAAGGGCAAGTTGAGTCCGAGGTTCATTGGACCGTATGAAATCATCGAGCGAGTTGGACCAGTTGCTTATAGATTGAGGCTACCATCTGGGTTAGAAAAGATTCATAATGTGTTTCACGTATCGATGCTTCGACAGTACAGATCTGATCCGTCCCATGTGATATCCCCTTCTGAAATTGAGATTCAATTTGATATGACTTACGAAGAAAAGTCGATCCGTATTTTAGCTTGCGAGATTAAAGAATTGCGAAACAAGAAAATTCTGTTAGTTAAAGTGATGTGGCATTGACACGATGTTAAAGAGGCCACGTGAGAGCCTGAAGATTCAATGAGACAACAATATCCGAATCTGTTTAACGGTAAGATTTTCGGGGACGAAAATCCCTAATGGAGAGAATTGTAACAGTCCGGTTTTGACCTTAGTCGGAATAGTGGTTTTGGGACCACAAATCCGAGTTTAAAAAATATTTTAATATTATTTTCTGTGTATGTGATATGTGAATTTACATCTGCGAAATTTATGTGATTTAATTTGTCTATTTCTGTGCTCGATTTTACAAAAAGAACCTAATCGCGTAAAATATAAAATTTTTCTGCTGTTTGTTAAAAGTGCCTATTTAATTTAGCTCAGTAAAGGAGAGGTCCTTATGATGAAATAAATCCAATTATATGATAGTGGAATATTTGGTTTTGTATAATGGTAAATATGATTATTTTTAAAGGGTGATTAGGTAAAGAGTTTTTTAATGTAATTATAATAAAAACCAAAACATAAAATAAAACTATTATGCTTCATCTTTGCCGAAAATTAGAAGAAAAAGGAAGCTATTGAAGCTTCAAGGTATTCGGACATTGCATGAGTGAATAGGTTAGTCTATTTTGTTTGATTTTTGATAATTTTTACGTTTCTGTGATCGTTGCTTCGTGTTCTTCAAAGCCCATGTCTGAATTTCTATTTCTGTTAAAGATTTCATGAAATTCCATTGTTGATATCATGACTTTTGTGATGTTTTTGGATGAATTATGAAGGCTTGGTAGATGATTTATCATGTTTTGTTCTTGAAATTTTGATGAAATAAAGCTATTTGGGCTAAATTGTGAAAATGAATTTTGAGGGACTAAATTGTGAATTAAATGTGTTATTTTGGCTTGTATGGAAGCCATGTATATTCGGCCAAGCTATAGTCTTGGTGAATTTTGCATATTTGTGATTTTGTGAAAAATGGACTAAATTGTCAAAGTGTGAAAATGTAAGGGTTAAAATGAAAGTGCCCTAAATATGTGTATATGGATTAAATTGAATGAAATGAATGATTGAATGGTTGAACTTGTATTGAATAGATCAAGAACAAAGTAAATCGGACTTAGATCGGGGGAAGTCCAAAATAGTTGAATAGTTGACTCGTTTTATCCGAAATCCATCCGAGGTAAGTCAAATTACAATTACGTGTTAATTGAAATAAATTCTGCACATATAAACTGTAATTTGTATTGGATGGCTTTGAGTGCCGGATGAATATATTTGGAGTAAAGTATGATAATATGTTAGTATCTAAAAAGCTCTATATGTTTCAAAGAAAAGTTGACATCTGTCTGAGACATCGTGTAAGACCGTGTTTGGGACACAAGCCTCGATTGAGATTTACGTATAAGACCATGTCTGGGACATCGGTATCATATCTGATTTTGTGTAAGACCCTGTCTGGGACAGAGGCATCGATATTGAATTACATGTAAGACCACGTCCGGGACGTCGGCATTGTACTTGTTTATGAGCATCTATATCGTTTCTGACCCGTCTGATAATAGCGTACGAAATCTGAGATTGAGTATATAAATGTATAACCTATGCAGGTACGTTTGTATCGTACTAAATTTTTGAATATGAAAGACTCTGTCTCTGTGAAATATGTATGGAATTTGGAAATGAAGCATGATATATGTGTAACAAAGGAGCATGGTTAAGCTTATGAATTATTCGATGAAATGGCTATGAATCTTTACTGTTGAATTGTACTTTTATGCTTTAGTAGTTAGATGAATTTTATTTGGCTTACTATGCTCTTTGTAGCTTACTCTGTGTGTTTACTGTTTGTTTTACAGTTATCGTAACTACTGAAGGCTCGGGGATAGTCGAGGATCGTCACCACACTATCAATCTCATTTTGGTACTTTTGAAAGTGTAAATATTTTAAAGTATGGCATGTATAAGCTAGAAGGTCTATGTATTAAGTTTTGATTTGTAAATATATGTTATGCCATTAGAGTTGGCTAGCAAATGGTATAAGTTTTGGTATGATTTTGAATGGGTTGTTGAATGATGATGATTTAGTTGTATAAAGCATGTTTTGAGCATGAAATTGGTTGAAATTTGTTGTATGAATGTTTTTTAACCTTGCTAGTAGGAAAGACCCATATAGGGGTGGCAAGTTGGCTTAAACCAAGCCTTCATTGTGCCACACGATCAGGGAACACGGGCGTGCCTTGTGGCCGTGTAAGAAAATCAGTAACCTCTTAAGATCCACGCGGCTATAGCACACGGGCGTGTCATATGGCTGTGGGCTTAAGTCAGTATCTAGCTAAGTACCACACAGCCATGACACACAGCCGTGTCTGTTGGCCATGTGAAAAAGTCAGTATAAGACCTCTTTTTGGCACGGCTGGTTCATATGGGCGTGTCTAATGCCAGTGTGTGCCACACGGCCTAGTCACACGGGCGTGCGACTTAAACTGTTTTGGAAGATTTGGTTAAGTTCTGAAAATTTTGATTAGGTTCGGTTTAGTTTCGACCTTTCCTTTAATATATTTTTTAGGTCTCGTAGACCACATTAATGAATGAGTTGGTGATGAATGTTTCTGTAATAATGATATATGATATCTGCGATTCTGAATTGGTTTGAAATGTTCTGTCTATCTGGTAATGCCTCGTAACCCTAATCCGATGTCGGTTACGGGTTAGGGGTGTTACAATTTCACACCTAGTTCTTTAAGAAATCAACAATAGAAACTTTTTAAAACTTTAAAAATTTTATAAATAGGTACATTGGCTAGCTAAATCAAGCTCCTATGACCTCAAATCTACAAAAATTACAACAAAAGGACTTAAATTTTTTTACTAATTTATGGTTGTAAGGTAAACAAATTGTTTTTTTATGTTTTCTCCTTCTTTGGGATGAAAATGGAAAGAAAATGAATGAAGAATATAACAACATCCACTAACTTTAGCTTTTATACATGAATTAATGAATAATTAAGCTTAGTTTACTTAATTAATCATGTTTTTTACTAATAAATCTTTATTTTCTTAAATTAGTTAACACACACATTTCCGTCCACTAGCACATTATTAAAAATGGTTTATTAACCATTTTGGCCCTTTAGATATTTGCATTTTAAGTCCCCAAGTCATTTATTAATTAAAAATCTATAGCGATTAGACTTTTATAATTTAGTCATCGGGGGTTAATTAACTATAATTTTGGCTAAATTGCTTATTGAAATTTCAATTCATCTATATAATAAATTCATACATATCTTTATTTAATATGTGTGAACTCGATTTATAAAAACAAGGTTCCGAAATTGCAATTCTCGACACCACTAGAAATCGAATTATTACACTATCCAAGACTATTGTTTTCATATGGATCCACAATACATGATTTGGTTTAATGAGAGTGGATTGTCATTCTTTTACCCCAGTGAACAGTATCATGGCATCCCAAGAGCGTCCACTTCTAACTAGTGACAAATTAAAAATCAACAAGCTCAAACAAAAACATGGGTAGTATTTGTTGAAGCTAGTGTCCTGAAACCAACCAATTTGGTGCATAACTGTGGGAGCTTTTTTTGTAGAGAACATCAATGACGTTGAGCTTGTAAGAGTTAAAGTATGTCGACAAGCATAGTGCCACTTTGGTAAAGGTCAAGAATTAATAAGCAAACAACAAGCATCTTTGACCTTCCTTCTCCATACAAAATTTTGCTTCTATTTACAAGCCAGGTACGAGCAGCTAAATCTAAAAATTTATTTACCTGCTTCAGCCTCATATCTCTTGACATCTTAAAGCATCTTAGTCTAATGTGTCCAGGCACTCCACAGTAGTGGCATACAATCTTGTGATGTTGGCTCACTTTCTTGTTAGTATGAATCAATATTGGCTTCTTAAAACATTCACCATGATTAGTATTATTAGTGCCTTTGAAAAAAATAATAGAAGTTTATAAAACAACATTTACTTTTTCGCAATGTACCTAAGCCCACCATCTCCTAGACTTATTCTTCATACAATAAGTATTTCATCAAGTTTCTCACTACTTGCATTAATGTTTTTCCAGCATAGACTAAGTAGCTACAAAATCCTTTTATGTTGCCTCCAGTCGAGCAGTTCTATCATCTAGAACAAAATCTTTTATCTTCATCTGCTTGATCAAATTTTGGTTTTCCTCCTTTCAAATAAGCTTTCTCATCAACAAGCTTAACATTTCTCATTTTTCCAACATTATTTTGTAGGTTTGCAGGAACTAACATTTGATTCACCATCTAAATCACTATCAGTGTCAAATTCAGTAGCCTTAGGAGAATTAACTCTAATAGTAAACGCCATATAATTGCTCACGTGCTCCTTATTTAAATCGAAGTTTCTTGAAAAATCCTTATCACTCTAGGTTACACACAGGGATTTTTTTTCCTTTAGGGTATTAGCATATGCAACCCCATATGACCAAATCTATGACATTCATTGTATTGGATACATTTCCTTTTCTCCTTATTGGATTCTTCACTAATTACAATTCATTTTCCTTTGTTCTTAGAAATTTTTTGGTTGCATCAAACTTTTTATTCTTCCTTGATAGCTTCTTGAAAGTTTTATTAAAATTCTAAGTAAATTCATTTGCTCTAGTAATTCTTCGATAGTAGTGGTGCCCTTAACTGTAATTGGGATCTCAAATGTCTATAGTGGCCCAATTAGCTCATTGATTCTTATATTGTGTATGTCTTTCACCTCTTAAATGGAAGTGACTTTGAAGGCAAATCTCTTAGGAAAAAAATGAGAACCTTCCTCACAAGTTTGGAATTGAAGTACTTATTTCTAAGGGCAAAAGCTAATTGGACAAATCACATAGCTTTGCATAGAACTCCTTTATGGTTTCATTCTCCTGCATCTTAAGAGTCTCAAACTAAGTGTTAGCATATGCATCTTATATTGATTTATAATATATGTTCTTTTATAGGCAAACTTGAGAAAATCCCAAGCCTCTTTAACAGTTGTGTACTTGGATATTCTTTTGAATTCCTAGTAATCCACCCCACAGAAGACTGCATTCAGTGCCTTTGAATTAGCATATGTTAGCTTCTCCTCCTTTGTGGTCCAATTCAATTATGAATTAGGTGTTTACACCTCAGATGTTTTAGTTTCAAAGGGCTCACAACCAATAAGAATAACATGCCAAGCTTTCTTCATTTGAAAACTTGATTAACACCTTCATCTTAGCCTTCCAGTAAGTGTAATTGGAACCATCTAACATTGGGGGAATGGTGATTGCAAACCTTCTATTTAAAGCAATAATAGACACTAAGAACACCATTTTTGTATGTCAAGCGACTTGCTCTAATACCATTGATAAACTATAATATATACATATTTTTACCCCATCCTTGGCATATTTTTAGAAGGTTTATCATAAGATTTAATGAATTTGATGCTACTAATACTTTAATTTCATGTTTTATACTCAGGAGAGCTTAGGATAGCAAAAAAAGCAAGAAACGGGCCAAAAAGGGACAAAATGGGCCTAATTTAGTGTTTCACACTGCCTAGGTAGTTCCACACGGGTAATCCACACGCCCGTGTGTGACACACGGGTAGGCCACACGATCGTGTGTAATTACCGTGTCGACTAAAAACCAACTCAGAATTACACACGGCTTGAGCACCTTCACACGGACGTGGCACATGACCGTGTCCCTGTCGAGCCAAAGTCTAATTCTACTTGGAAAAGGCTAATTTTTAGGGTTTTAAAACATTCCAAAGTCTATATAAACACCCTAGAAGAGGATCAAAGGGGGGACGCAGAGGAGGAAGCAGAAAA
Organism: Gossypium hirsutum; assembly: GCF_007990345.1. Taxonomy (NCBI): domain Eukaryota; kingdom Viridiplantae; phylum Streptophyta; class Magnoliopsida; order Malvales; family Malvaceae; genus Gossypium; species Gossypium hirsutum. Next base: position 6,642,491 of record NC_053429.1, read on the forward strand.
TACTTGAAAACAGCTATCGAAATCAGCTCGGAAGCAGGATCTACTTCAAGACTGAAGATCTCTATTCAATTCCTTAGAAGTTCTTTGGGTTTCTTTATGTTTTGTTGTTTTCCCAATTTTGAGATGTTTTCCCCTATCATTTTAAACTAAACTCCTTAAATACCTAGAAGATATGAAGCCTAAACTAGATCTTATTATTATTTCAATTATATGATAAGTACTTTTCTTATTCTTAGTTATGAGTTTTAATCCATCTTTTAGTATTTCAGGATATTAATTCAAGTCTGATGTGTTTATCCAGTAGAGCAAAAGTCCCTGTTTAAGAGTATATCTTCCATAATTAAGCAAGTTACATGCAATCCTAGACATAGGACGACATAAATCTGCCGGATTAGAGTCAAATCTAATAAGGGAATCTATAGATTGAATTAATACGATAATCGGGGTTTTAATTAGAAATAGATTTCAATTAATCAACCTAGAGTTAGATGTTTCTAGTCTCGAGAGAGATATTAACATAAATCAGGGATTTCTACGGATTAAGTCAAGTGAATAAATCGTCTAATTCAAAAGTAATAAGTGAAGTCTAGATGAATTCTTCCTTAGGTATTGTCTTCTTCATCGGTTTTCCAAAAGTATTTTCCAACTTTAATCTTTGTCGTGTTCTTAGTTAATTAGATAGTTTATCTTAGTTTAAAAGCATCCCTTAAATTCTTAGGCTAGATAATAAAAAAGATAGTAATTACTAGTACTTTTAGTCCTTGTGGATACGATATTTTCGGTCTCACCTTAACTATACTACTGTTCGATAGGTGCGCTTGCCTTAGTCGAATTTTTAGTTAGTTTAGCGACCATTCCGGTCTCACCTTAACTATACTACTGTTCGATTGGTGCACTTGCCTTAGTCGAATTTTTTGTTAGTTTAGCGACCATCAAGTTTTTGGCGTTGTTGTCGGGGACTAAGATATTAGTAACACTTAATTTTTATTACTTTAGCCATTTTTATTTTTATTGCAATTTAATTTTGTTTTTATTTTAATTACTAACTTCTCTTTTATTTACTACTAGCAGGTTTTTATAGTTTATGACTAGAAGAAACCCATTAGGACCTCTACTTTTTGACAGCGAAATTGAAAGCACAGCTCGTAGAAATCGTAGAGAAATAAGGCAAAGTTTACGGTATATAGAGGAAGAGCATGAGGACGACACCACTAATACCGATGAGATGGCTAAAAATCAAAATTATTCGCTGCCTCCTGTGGTTGCCGCAAATCCAGTGAATCAGAATCCTACTCCTCTTACTATGTACGGCTATCCTAAGCATAATTTAACGGGGGCTGAATCGAGTATTGTTAGACCTACAATTGCTACAAATAATTTTGAACTGAAACCTAACACTATACAAATAATTCAACAGTTTGTTCAGTTTGATGGTTTGTAGAATGAAGACCCAAATACTCATTTCTGATGATGCCATTCGCCTTCGGTTATTTTCCTTTTTATTAAAGAATAAAGCTAAACAGTGGTTGAACTCGTTACCACGGGGGTCAATCACTAATTGGGAACAAATGACTGAAAAATTTTTACTTAAATATTTCTCGCCGACTAAAATAGCTAAATTAAGGAATGATATCTCTTCTTTTGTGCAGATGGATTTAGAAACACTTTATGATGCATAGGAGTGATACAAAGATTGATCGCGTGATTTCGTGATAGGCTTTAAATATTTATAATTACTCGTTCTTGAACTAACTATTATCGCGATGTAGGCAAGTGTACCTATCAAATAGTGGTATAGTTTTAGCAATACCAGATTATCGAACCCAAAGGAACTAAAAGTACTGGTAATGACTGTCTTTTTATTATCTAGCCTAAGAATAAAAATGTTTTGTTTTAATTAACTAATTATCTAAACTAAGAACACACAGAGAAAAGAATTGGGGAATTGCTTTTGGGAAAAATCGATTGACTTAAGACAATACCTAAGGAAAAGTTCACCTAGACTTTACTTGTTATTCTGGCTCCGAATCGGACGATTTATTCATTCAACTTGTTCCGTAGAGATCCCTAAGTTATGTTATTATCCCTATTCAAGACTAATAACGTCTAATCCCTAGATTGAATAACCAAGACTTTTCTCTAATTAACACTCTAGGGTTGCATTAACTCGATCTATGGATCCTCTTATTAGGTTTCACCCTAATCCGGCAAAATCTTGTCACCCTATGTTTAGGCACGCAATCAACTCCGCTTAATTATGACAAATGTACTCTTAGAGGGTCTATTCCTCCTCTGAATAAGAGCATGTCTTGAATCAGTATCCTGGGATATCAAAACAAGAATTAAGAACACATAATTAAGAACAAGTTAAATATTTATCATACGATTTAGAAAATAATAACAAAATTTGGGCGCTTCTGACATTTAGTACATGTCCGTGTTCCTCGAGTGTGTGGGTTCACACGGTCGTGTCGCATGGCCGTGTCTAGCTTCGTTCGCTTCTCCCACGCCTGTGTGTGCAAGCCCCACGCCCGTGTTAATTTAACAGGTTCGACCACGAGTGTTCCACACGGGCGTGTAGAACGCCCGTGCTATTTTAACAGGTTCGCTCATGGTTCTTCCAGACGGGCGTGTCGTACGCCCGTGTTGTTTTAGCAGGCTCAACCACGACCATATCGCACGGTCGTGGCATTTTATCGTAACCCGTGTTGGGGAAATCCTTGCCCTATTTTTACACGGCCTTAAGCACGTCCGTGTGCTTGGCCGTGTCTCGGTGAAAACACTTGTATTCAAGATTTCTATTAGTAAATTAGGAGTTAAATACCAAAATTTAAAGAAATTAATATTGTTAGTGCTCGGGTTGCCTCCCGAGAAGCATTTATTTATAGTCTAAACTCAACTTACCTCTCCAGTGAATGGTCATGGTGGTTTGAGGAGTTTATACTTCTCATTCCTGCTATCAATCTCATCAAAATAGGGTTTTAATCGGGTGTTGTTTACCTTAAAAGTGCCGAACTTGGAATGACTCACCTCCACCATACTGAATGAAAAAATACTGAGTACCGTAAGAGGGATTTCCTCATTTGGTGTGGTAGTGACAATGTGGAGATCTGTGGCATCTAATAAGACATTATCACCAACCTTAAGTTGATTTGGAAAGGTATCAGGCCCATTTTGGCGTAGTTTCAGTTTGTCGGGTGTTCTTGGTTTGTACATCTGCCATTCATCGAGTTCCTCGATTTGTAGTCTTTGATCTTCATGAACAGATCCTCTATTATTGCTTGAGAACGACTGGTGTGCTTCCTTCAGATTCATTTTCTGTAAAGTAGGTTGCACCATATTGTTAGTTTTAGTAGAATGGTTGGAATGATCACCTTCAATTCCTGATGTGTTGCCAGAATTGTGAGCTTAAAGGGTGCTTGTTTCATCTCTCACCCGGAGTGTGAGTTCACTTGTGCCAACCAACATCAATGATGGTTTTAGCAGTTTCTAAAAAGGGTCTTTCTAGAATTAAGGGAGTGTTGCTATCCTCTTCTATGTCTAGAACAATAAAGTCAACGGGAAATATAAATTTATCGATTTTAACTAGCACATCTTCAATAATACCTCTAGGGAATCTTATAGTTTTATCTGCTAATTGAATGCTCATCCTAGTCTGTTTGGGTTTCCTGAGACCTAGTTGCTTAAACATTTTGTAAGACATGACATTGATACTAGCCCCTAGATCAGCTAATGCATGATTAACATCTAAACTACCAATTAAGCAAGGAATAGTAAAGCTCCCTGGGTTTTTTAGTTTGTTGGGTAGTTTATGTTGGAGAAGGCCGAGCAAACTGCGTTTAGCTCCACATGCGACACCTCGTCTAACTTCCACTTATTTGCTAAAAGCTCCTTTAAAAATTTCATTGCGTTGGGCTTCTGTGATAGAGCTTCAATAAACGGTAAGTTAATATGTAGTTTTTTTAAGAGTTTAAGGAATTTAATAAATTGTTCATTTGAGCGGTCTTTCCTTGTCGCATTGGGGTATGGCACACAAGGTTTATATTCGACAGTCACTGGTTTGTTTGTATTTTGATCTACTTCACCTTAACCTTCGTTTACCACAGTTTCTTGCCTCGATTCTGGTTCAGGCTCAACGACTCCTTTGTCATATTGAATATTAATTACGTTGAGTTGTTTCCTTGGGTTAAGTTCGGTATTACTTGGCAAACTACCTTATGGTCGTTCAGAGATTAGTTTGGAAAGCTGGCCTATCTGAGTTTCGAGCCCTTGGATCGATGCTTGTTGATTTTTAAGTGCTGTCTCGGTGTTCTAAAAATGGGTTTCTAACACTGATATAAACTCTGAGAGCATCTCTTCAAGGTTTGGCTTCTTTTCCTGTTGGTAGGGTGGTTGTTGGTAGCCTGGAGGATGTTGTGGTCTTTGATTTCCTTGACCGCCCCACGAGAAATTGGGGTGGTTCCTCCAACCTGCATTATAAGTGTTACTATGTGGATTGTTTTGAGGTCGAGGATTATTACCCATGTAGTTTAATTGCTCGTTATCCATGTTGTGGCCATAAGGTTGGTATTCCGAATGGTTTTTTCCATCTCCACTTGCTTCGCACTGCATTACTAGGTGAACCTGTGGAGAACTATATCAATCTTTTTATTTAAGAGTTCTACCTGATTAGAGAGCATGGTGACTGAATCGGCGTTATAAACGCCGGTTATTTTCGTTGGCTTTGTCCTCATGACTTGCCACTGATAGTTATTCAGTGAAAACTCATAGGCATCTTCCGGTGTTTTATTGTTGATGGTTTCGCCAGCAGCTACGTCAACAATTTGCCGAGTTAAAGGATTCAGACCATTGTGGAATGTTTGAACTTGGAGACAAAGCGGTAACCCATGGTGGGGGTATATTCTCAAAAGGTCATTGTATCTCTCTCATGCATCGTAGAGTGTTTCTAAATCCATCTGCACAAAAGAAGAGATATCATTACATAATTTAGCTGTTTTAGCCGGCGAAAAATATTTTAGTAAAAAATTTTCGGTCATTTGTTCCCAAGTAGTAATTGACCCTCGTGGCAACGAGTTCAACCACTGTTTAGCTTTGTTCCTCAATGAAAAGGGAAACAACTGAAGACATATGGCATCATCAGAAACGCCATTAATTTTAAATATATTGCATAGTTCTAAGAACTTGGCTAAATGAGCGTTGGGATCTTCATTCTACAAACCATCAAACTGAACAAATTGCTATATCATTTGAATAATGTTAGGTTTTAATTCAAAAGTATTTGTAGCTACAGCAGGTCTAACTATGCTTGATTCAGTTCCTGTTAAAGAAGGTTTAGCATAATCATACATAGTGCGTGGAGCAGGATTTTGATTAACCGCAATTGCAGGAGGTAGCTGACCACCTTGGTTTTCAGCCATCTCTTCCGTTGGGGGTTGAGTACGATTGATTTCTTCGTAAAAAAGTAATGGTCCCGACGGGTTTCTTCTAGTCATAAACTATAAAAACCAGCCAAGAGAAAGAAAAAATAGGTTAATAAATAATAAAAATAAAAAAATTAAATTAAATTGCAAGAAAAATAAATGGCTAAAGTAATAAAAATTAAGCGTTCATAATATCTTAGTTCCCCGGTAACGGCGCCAAAAACTTGATCGCGTGATTTCGTGATAGGTTTTAAATATTTATAATTACTCGTTCTTAAACAAACTATTATCGTGATGTAGGCAAGTGTACCTATCGAACAGTAGTGTAGTTTTAGCAAGACCGGATTGTCAAACCCAAAGGAACTAAAAGTACTAGTAATGACTGTCTTTTTATTATCTAGCCTAAGAATAAAGAGGTTTTGTTTTAATTAACTAATTATCTAAACTAAGAACGCATAGAGAAAAGAATTGGGGAATTGCTTTTGGGAAAAATCAATTGACTTAAGACAATACCTAAGGAAAAATCCACCTAGACTTTACTTGTTATTCTGGCCCCGAATCAAACGATTTATTCATTCAACTTATTCCGTAGAGATCTCTAAGTTATGTTATTATCCCTATTCAAGACTAATAACGTCTAATCCCTAGATTGAATAACCGTGACTTTTCTCTAATTAAGGATTGCATTAACTCGATCAATGGATCCCCTTATTAGGTTTCACCCTAATCCGATAAAATCTTGTCACCCTATGTCTAGGCGCGCAATCAACTCCGCTTAATTATGACAAATGTACTCTTAGACAGGGTCTATTCCTCCTCTGAATAAGAGCATGTCTTGAATCAGTATCCTGGGATATCAAAACAAGAATTAAGAACACATAATTAAGAACAAGTTAAATATTTATCATACGATTCAGAAAATAATAACAAGATTCATCTTAGGTTTCATTCCCCTTAGGTATTTAGGGGTTTTAGTTCATAACTAAATAAGAAAACATCTCAGAAGAATAAAGCATACAAAACATAAAGAAAACCCAAAACTCCTGAAGGGAAATTGAGGAGAGATCTTCAATCTTGATGATGAATCCGATTTCTGAGATGGATCAATCGGCTTCCTTGGAGTAATTCCTTACTACCCCTTCTCCTTCTTCATTTTTTTCATCCTTTCGGGTGTATTTATAGGCTTTGGAATGCCTAGAAGCCCTCAAAATTAGCCTTTTCCGAATTGGACTCAACTTGGGCTCAGTAAGGACACGCCTGTGGCACACGCCCGTGTTCGATTACTTCAGGCCGTGCTCGAGCCTGTCAAATTGACACGGCCGTGTAGTCTACCCGTGTGAGGAGGTCCAGGCCGTGTTGATTTTGTACTTTGTCCCATTTTCTCTGTTTTTGGCCCGTTTCTCGTTCCTTTCGCTCTCCTATGCTCTCTTAAGTATAAAATATGAAATTAAAGCATTAGGAGCATCAAATTCACCAATTCTAATGAGAAATCATCCATAAAATGCATTAAACATGGGGTAAAAATATGTATAATTTACGGTTTATTAAAGATTTATTGAGAATGTGCCCTCACCATGGGTTACCTCTTTGGCTACAGGTTCAAACTTTCCACAACGGTTTGAATCCCTCCACTAGGTAGTCATTAGAACAAAACCGACCAAAGCAGCTGGTGTTTTTAACGTCGCTCGGTTGCTATGCTTTTAAATTAGGTAGAACTCTTGAATAAAAAGATTGATGGTTTTTTTGGTTCTCCATAGGTACATTCAGTAATGCAGTGCGATGCAAGTGGAGGTGGAATGAGCAATTCGGAATACCCACTCTACAGCCCCAACATGGAGAACGAGCAAATAAATTATTGGGTAATAATCATCGACCTCAAAATAATCCTTACAGTAACACTTACAATGCAGGTTGGAGGAACCACCCAAATTTCTCATGGGGAGGCCATGGGAATCAAAGGCCACAACATCCTCCAGGTTTTCAACGACCACCTTACCAACAAGAGAAGAGACCGAACCTTGAAGAGATGCTTACAAAATTTATCTCGGTGTCAGAAGCTCGTTTTCAGAATACTGAAATAACACTTAAGAATTAGCAAGCGTCGATTCAAGGGCTCAAAAATTAAATAGGACAGCTTGCTAAGTTGATCTCTGAATAACCACAAGGTAGCCTACCAAGTAACACTGAAATTAACCCAAGAGAGCAACTTCCTGCCATTCCTGTGCACAATGATGAAGGGTTAGTTGAAGATGAACCGAAACCGAGGCAAGACAATGTGGTAGATAAATGTGAGGTTGATGTAAGCAATGATAAACAAAAATTGGTAAGCAAAGAGTATAAACCTCGTGTGCCATACCCCAATGTGACAAGGAAAGACCACACGGACGAACAATTTGGTAAATTTCTTAAATTATTAAAAAAATTACATATTAACTTGTCGTTTATTGAAGCTCTTTCGCAGATGCCAAACGTAATTAAATTTTTAAAAAAGATTTTATCAATCAAACGGAAGTTAGATGAGTCATCACATGTGGAGTTAAATATAGTCTGCTCAGCTATTCTACAAAACAAACTACCCAACAAACTGAAAAACCTAGGGAGTTTTACGATTCCTTGTTTAATTGGTAGTTTAAATGTTAACAATGCTTTAGCTGATTTAGGGGCAAGTATTAATGTTATGTCTTATAAAATGTTTAAACAACTAGGACTTGAGAAACCCAAACAAACTAGGATGAACGTTCAATTGGCTGATAAAACCATTAAATTTCCTAGAGGTATAATTGAAGATGTGCTTGTTAAAATTGAAAAATTTATATTCCTAGTAGACTTTGTTATTTTAGACATAGATGAGGATAGTGATATTCCTTTAATCTTAGGACGACCCTTTTTAACAACTGCTAGGACTATTATTGATGTCAGTATAGGTGAGTTAATACTTAGGGTAGGCGATTACCTGACTAAACTCCAAGCTCATGATTCTATCAGAAAGACTAGTGATCGAGATGATTACACAAGTTCTTTTAATGTGAGTAACCTTGTTGTTTAACCTTCTTTGCAGGAAACACACCCGAAGAGCACAAATGAGCAACGTTTTAGTTCATGTAACAACAACGGAACCATTTACAAAGAGTGAAGGCTATAGATCAAGGAACTAGATGAATGGCAAACAACGGTTAAGGAGAAACCAAGAATACACGATGAACCAAAGCATCGCCATGACGAACTTAAGATTGAAACAAATCAATTTAAGGTTGACAAGGTACTGTTGGATAACGCCGACCCTCATATCATCACTTCAAACTCCAATGTAGACGGAGCAACTCCCTTCATGGTATTGAATATCTTCCCACACGGTACGGTCGAGGTAACACATACTGAATTCAGAACTTTCAAGGTAAATAATACTCGACTCAAACCTTATTTTGATAGAATTGGTAGTAGGGATAAGGAGTTTCAACTCCTCAAACCACCGTGACCACAGGAAATTGAGGTGAGTCGAGCTTAGACTCTAAATAAGTGCTTTTCAGGAGGCAACTCAAGCACTAAAACCATTAACCCGTTTATTTTATCTATTTTTCATTTGTTAATATAGGTACTGTGACCCACACGGCCAGGACACACGGGTGTGTCCTTGGCCATATGGAAACAGGGTTAAAAATTCCCAAGTATCAACATACACACGGCCATAAACTCGAGCCATATGGCAGTGTGACACGGCTGTGTGAAGCACACGACTAGTACACACGGGAGTGTCCTTGGCCATATGAAACCTGGAGCTTAATTTTTCAAATTTTAACAAGTCAGAGGCCAACAAGGGAAAGTGCCACAGCCGAGTGAGAGACACGGAAGGGACACACGGGCGTGGGAGAAACGAAAAATGTACTACACGGCTATGCGACACAACCGTGTGAACCACACGCCTGGACACAAGGGCGTGTGCCACGGCCGTGTGGAAAACTAAGCTATCAAATTCACGATAAACACGGGCTATAGGACGAGTCACACGAGCGTGTAACACGGCCGTGTGGCCCAACACGAGGCCTTAACACGACCGTACCACTATTTTAAATCCCCAAACCCTAGCTTTTTCTTTTGTCTTCTTCCCCAGCCCCAGCCACCTCAACAAGTCGTTTATACTTTTAAACTATGTTTATCTTTATGGCTATTATCGAGTAACCCTTTAATTCTCTTCACAGTTATGTTTATTTTCTTAATAGCAGCTTTGACTCATACACATCATTGGCCATATTTATAATTCTAGCTTTCACTATTCCAAGGATTTCATCCAAAAATTTAGGCCAGTTTCGCTTCTCTCCCTCTCTTCTGATATCATGCTTATATTGTTATTATTTATCTTTGTACATTAAGGACAATGTACATCTTAAGTGTGGGGAGGTTATTTATATGATTATTAGAAAATCCCTGAATTTTTATCTCGTTCTCAAATAATTTTCTCATATTATGATTAGAGTAAATTCTGATTGACTTATAATTTTTATTGATATGTTTTGAATTAAATCATAAGTAATTGTGCATTGATTGTTTAAACTTTAAGACATTAGAGAATCAAGCATGATAAGTTGACTTTTGAGAATTAAAATTGCTATGTTGTTTCTCTGAATTGAGGTATTATCTTGAAGTTTTGAATTTACAAGATTGACATCAAATACCCATAATTTTCGTGAAATCTTGAGCCTTTTAGAGCATATATTTTTCTTGCTCACTTATTTTATTGGTTATGAATGTTGACAATTTTTTATTCTAGAACTCGCTTAGATTATGCATGTCAAGACCACAACTTTGATTTGATATACTGAGATGATAAAAGCACTTAGGTTTTAACTCACTTACTTCATAAAAAGCCTACCCACATATTTCACCCTTAGTAAACCTCTTTGAGCCTTAACCATTGTTTCTTGATTTTCCCCTTAATGTTAACCCATGACTTAACCCTTTTTGATTCGTTAAGAATTTCTCCCTTTTTATTGACTCCCTTTTTATCGAGATTTGATTTGATTAGTTACCTAACTATTTTCGTCCATTTCAGTTGCTGAATTATTTTATACTTTCCATTATGTTCTTATTCTTAGTAAAAAAAACTCGTATTTTTATATTCATTCAATCACATATTGTTTTAAAGAGCTTGGATAAATTAAAGTTATTATATTGAGGGGAAGCTTACTTCATTTTGGAAAGTTTTAATTCTGTCACTTGTTTGTAATTCAGTAATTAGCTTTATTCTAAGTTGGGTAATTTATTAAATTAATCTTGATTCTAACCCTCTTTTTCAGCATTTAACTACACCTTTAACCCAAGCTCCATTACAACCCTGTTAAAGACCTTTTGATTTGTGTATCATCTCATTTATAATGGTGGCGATTTGATTTTCATGAAAGCCTATGGTCATAATTTTTCATGTTTGACTATTGAGTGCTTAATTGTTGGACCTTAAAAAATTTGAGTGATTTTAGTGAATCTTTAGTGAGGATGTCAACCCTTGCCAATTTGGAATTAAAGGTTATTATTTAGATAAGGGGAGATACCTATGATTTTATGATTAAAATGCTCAACTTAGATTGTTTAAAACTTTGATGTTCTTTTAGTTAAAATTCTCAATGTATGATTATTTGTGGATTATTTCGAAACATTATTGATGAGAATTATAAGTTAAGAAGAATTAATTTTAATTGTGAGTTGAGAATTTTGCTCAAGGACAAGCAAATGCTTAAGTGTGGGGATATTTGATAAACCATAATATATACATATTTTTACCCCATGCTTGGCATATTTTTGGAAGGTTTATCATAAGATTTATTGAATTTGATGCTTCTAATCCTCTAATTTCATGTTTTATACTCAATAGAGCTTAGTATAGCAAAAAGAGCAAGTAACGGGCCAAAAACGAACAAAATGGGCCTAATTTAGTGTTTCATACAGCCTAGATAGTTCCACACGGGCAATCCAAATGCCCGTGTGTGACACACGGCTAGGCCACACGCCCGTGTGTAATGACTGTGTCAGCTAAAAACCAACTCAGAATTACACACGGCTTGAGCACCTTCACATGGGTGTGGCACACGGTCGTGTCCCTGTCAAGCCCAAGTCTAATTCTACTCAGAAAAGGCTAATTTTTAGGGTTTTAAAGCATTCCAAAGTCTATATAAACACCCTAAAAGAGGATCAAAGGGGGGCCGCAGAGGAGAAAGCAGAAAATACTTGAAGACAACCATCAGAATCAGCTCGGAAGCAGGATCTACTTCAAGACTGAAGATCTCCATTTAATTTTCTTAGAAGTTCTTTGGGTTTCTTTATGTTTTGTTGTTTTCCTAATTTTGAGATGTTTTCCCCTATCATTATGAACTAAACTCCTTAAATACCTAGGGGAGATGAAGCCTAAAACAGATCTTATTATTATTTGAATTATATGATAAATACTTTTCTTGTTCTTAGTTATGAGTTTTAATCCTTGTTTTAATATTCCATGATATTAATTTAAATCTGATATGCTTATTCAGTGGAGCAAAAGTGTAACACCCTCTAACCCCAAACCGTCATCAGAATAGGGTTACGAGGCATTACTGGACATATACACTAGCATTTATACAAAACCAAGTCATAAATTTTACATTCTAGATCAATTCTTTTCAAATTTCATCATAAAGTCCCTAATATGGGCCTACGGGGCCCAATACATGTTTTAGAAGTGGTTCGGGACTAAACTGGCAACTTTGAAAATTTTTCCTTGAAGATAGGGGCACACGCCCGTGTGGCCAGCCTGCGTGGTTCCCATGGCTGTGGGGCCAGGCCGTGGGCAGATCTGACTTGCACACACGACTGTGGGGACAACCCGTGTAACATAAACAGAGAGCCACACGGCCTGAGCACACGCTCATGTAACTTGGCCGTGTGAAAACCTGACTTTTGATCATTTTAAAACGATTTTCACATGTTAAACACACCTAATTCACGCTCAAACATTTACTAATAGTTCTTAAATCAAATATCTTTCATTATGCCATTCAAACTTAGCAAATATTCATTCATTCACTTCAATACCTCTTAAGGATTATGTACCACAATTCATATCAAAATTATACTACATTATCATACTAGTCAAACTCATGTAAGTTTAACTTCCAAAATATGCAAATTTCATACCATGCTTCAACAACTTTCATGCTTATTCACTATCATGTACAAAATAACACCTTAACAACCTAGATACATGCCATTTTACCAAAAGAAAAGTATTCACCACTTTAAGTCCAGGATTGGCTTGGATGCTGAGTCTTTAGCTTTCTTTTGTACCTAGTCCTGTGCACGGAAACATACCGTACGCTGAGTATACACACAGTCGTATTTCTATAAACTAATGCTTAGAACAATAATAAGCCATCTATATGTATTGTAACTCAAAAAATTTACTTTCATAACCTTAATAGCTTAATCTTTGGTCTTCATCTTATTGCCCTTAAATATAATTAAGCGATTCTTTATATATATTTCATATCATTCGATACCTTCTAATAATCATATAACAGTCACAGTCACGTAATCAATAACAATCGGACCTGGATGGATACACGGATCCAACCCACACACTGAGATATCACACAGTGTTTCATCGGCCGAAGCCGAAATATATCGTAAGGGTAACAGTAACAGTAACAGTAACAGTCAGGTACAGAGTACCTCTTCGGAACGAATCCGAAACAGTAACAGTAGTAGACACATATAGTGACTCATCGACACACAATCGAAATATCCCTTAACACTTTCAATCATATGGCATGCCAACTTTATCCATCTAGCTTGACACTGTTAATAGGGTATTCAAATCATTTCATTTTGATACAGAAATAGTAACAATTTTCATCATTTCATTTATCATACATGCTAACAATTAAAAATAGCAATTACTTTTATTAAATTATTAAGCATAGTTTATAGAAATCAAACCGTAGTTCTCGAGTTTACTCGATATTCTCGTTCACTTTCTCTTTTCCCTTCTTTGACGATGTTTCCGGTACTACGTTAGCTACGAGAAATTAAACAATTTAAAAATTATCAACATACTATATCACATTACACATTTCAATTTCTACACAACTTTTGCTTAAATTCCAATTTAGTCCTATCACCATAACCATTCTTTTCTTCAAAATAAATCATATATTTTCATTCAATTATCACTTTAAACCATTCCAACTCTTAAATTTTTCAGCATAAAACATTAATTCTACAATTTAAACAATTTAGTCCCTACTATAACAAAACTTATATCGATCTTTACAAATTAATCCTTCTCCTACTTCTAACTTAAATTTCTATCAATTAAACCAATAATTCTTCCATTCATTCAACTTAATCAACATCTAAAAATTTAATAACTTCCTAAATTTCTACATAATTCAAATAGTATTTCTTCCTGGGATTCCATAGACACCAAAATTACAAGAAAAGGGATTAAAATGACTTACCACTTAAAGCTTGAACCTTAAAGCCCTATTTTTCCCTTTTTCTTTCTTTCTTTCCCTGTTCTATTTCGTCCTTCTTTCTTTCCTTTTTCTTTATTTTATTTCTTTTTATTTACCTTAATTTATATTATTATATTATATTTTTAATTATAATTATTATTTCTTAAATATTAAGTAAATACATATATATTCATACATTTGTACCAATTAAAATAATAGACATGTATTTATTCTTACCACACACTTGTCACATAAGGCTTATTTGCTAATTTAATCCCTTGAATTTTTTCTATTCTACAATTAAACTTTTACACTATATTCAATCTAGTCCTTTCACCAAATTAGCCTTAATTCACTTAACCAAAGTCTAATTAACTACACTACTAGCTTCGTAAATATTTCTAATAAATATTTACGAATTCATTGTGCAGAAATTATGACCCAAAAATTTAATTTTCCAATGACCTTAAAATTTGGGTCGTTACAAAAAGTCCTTGTTTAAGAGTAGATCTTCCATAATTAAGTGGAGTTGCATGCAATCCTAGACATAGGATGACATTAATCTGCCAGATTAGAGTCAAATCTAATAAGAAAATCCATAGATTGAATTAATGCGACAATATAAGTTTTAATTAGAAAGAGATTTCAATTAATCAACCTAGAGTCAGTTGTTTTTAGTCTCGAGAAAGATATTAACTTAAATCAGGGATTTCTACGGATTAAGTCAAGTGAATAAATCGTCTAATTCAAAAGTAATAAGTGAAGTCTAGGTGAATTCTTCCTTAGGTATTGTCTTCTTAATCGGTTTTCCAAAATTATTTTCCAACTTTAATCTTTGTCATGTTCTTCGTTAATTAGATAGCTTATCTTAATTTAAAAACATCCCTTCAATTCTTAGGCTAGATAATAAAAAGATAGTAATTACTAGTACTTTTAATCCTTGTGGATATGATATTTTTGGTCTTACCTTAACTATACTATTGTTCGATAGGGCCCTTGCCTTAGTCAATTTTTTAGTTAGTTTAGTGACCATCAACCAAAATGAAGAATCAGTTGATAGTTGCAAGAACATAGTAAGCAGTGCAAGGAATAATTATAACTACCAGTGTAACTGCGAAAGAAGAACAAGGAACACAACATAACTATTTATGTAATTCAATTTCCCTACATCTGCAAGGCCTTACCCAGAGATGTAATCCATTATCTTTAACCTTATATGAACAATGATTTAAGTTCTATCATACGCTGATATAACAACCTCACTTTTGCACATAAAATTAGATCTCTCTCTACTAAGTTTTTCCCTAAAAACTTAAATTGTAAATCAAGTGACTCACTTATTTACTTAAATCATGCACTTACAATAATGGATTCCTAATAAAAAGGATAAGTGCTAAACTCTCAATAAAAAACCTAAGTCTTTTGAATATATACAATTTTCGACCTAAAATGCTTTATCAATTACAATCTTAAAACCTCATCAAAGTAGCAATAAAATCAACATTGAAAATATCCTAATAAAGTCCAAGATAAGTCAAGTATCTCCAAAATAATATTTTCAAATAATTCAGTCTAATCTTCTTATAACAAAGGGATCTAATCGTTTGATTTGGTTAGATCTAATTTGCAAAGATTTGTTGCTCGAAGTGGTCGGTCTTCAAGGATGGGCCAACACACATCTAAAATAATAGCAAAGGTCACGACCCAAATATTATTAAAAAGTCATAAAAATAAAAATATTTAAATAATAGAGAAAACAATTCAACTATTTTTTTTGCTTGGTTCAACCGATCTGTATCGATTCAAGAGTTAAATCAATTCAACTCTATCTTCATATCGATACCTCGACTGGTTCCAATTCAACTTGCTGGTCCAGTCCAATTTTGAAAACATTGATATTGATCAATGAAAGAAATTTTGATCTTTCTAGGTCGAGCAAGTAGGTAGTGAAGTTAAAAAACAAAATTAATCACCAACTTCTTGACCTCAGGAGGACCAATTTCGAGCATTGTTGACATTGCTAGACATTATAAAGGAACAAAAAAAAGGAAAAGATAATAATAAAGAAAGAAATAATGTAAAAGAAAAAAAAGAATTTTTTTAAAAAGTTCATATGATGTGGGAGTCTATTATGACAAGAATCTTTTTAATGGATATAATATTTTGGTGTAAAATGGTAACAGAAGACTGTTAATGCTTCGAAATTTCCGATGTTGAATTTTACGAAGTTATAATAACACCATGAGGTTCATCTGGGATTAATTATTGTAAAGTGGTTTTAATACCGAAAAATCTATTTTTGTAGTTAATAATTTCAATTAACATTTTAGAAGTTAATGGATAATGAATTGGACCAAGGATCAAATCAAAAAAATGGAAACTGAAAATTTTTAAGGCTTGGGACTAAATCAGAAGGGGAGAAGAGGAGAGTTTTTAAGAAGGAATAAGCCCAAGGGCTTAATTGCCAATTGGCCATAGCTTTTTAAAACACCAAATCACGTCCTTTTCCCATATTCCGTTCCCCCTATTTTCATTTTTCTTTTTCTCTGTCGCCAACATGGCAACATGTGTTCTTCCAAATACTCTGTGCCTTTGTCTTGTCCTTAAAAAAAGGGTCTTATTGTGTGCCGTCAGCTCCTTGCGGTCTGCTATCGCCATCGCCACCGCCCACCATCGTCAATTCTCCCTTCCAATATAGCCCACGTCCTTGCTCTCACGTAACCATGACAGCTAGCAACTAGCACAATATAGGTTGCACCAGGTCATTTCTCCAGCGCTGCACCTGCCTCGTCTGCATCATGCCTCAACTCAGCAGCCACCAGTGCACCGCTGCTCTCTCACACAATAGCCGCATACTAGCTGCCTGGTTCCAGAGTTGTTGTTGTCGCTTATTGCATGATCCATGGCTTGCAGCTGTCCCAAAGTTTGGTTGCTCACGTAGATTGGACCTTAGACATCTTATTGAGATTTTGACTTGTTGGATAAAGAAAATTATCTTGAGTTATTTTTAAAGGATATTGCTAACACTATTGGCATGGTTGCACACGGCTATTATCCATTGTGTTTCTATTTTCTTTTAATAAACTTGTTTTTAATCTTATAAATATTTAGTGTGTGAATAATGTATATATGTATGTATACATATATAATAATATCATATATGTATATAAAGATTTTGCGACTGAAACCATGGGAAGACGTGAAAAGTTAGGTAAGCCTACCATTCTTACAGTGGTTGATTAACGTATATTTGATTGGGGTTAATTTTCTTTTGTAATGACTTTTATTTCTTTAACTTTGTCTTGTTAAGACATGTATTTGGTCGATAAATGATTTGATTTATTCTTAATAATTGTTTTTGGCACATTTACTTAGTATTAGGATGAGTTATTGATTTAACTTAATTGCAGACATGGATTTACAGTTTTGGTTGTTACGTATAAATATGATTAACCATGGCTTTTATTATAAACTCCAACAATTATTATGGAGTTTTAGATTCTGACTGGACTTTTAGATTAAGTTTGAGTTTTATACCATTAATATTACCTCATTGTTATTTTTTGTCTAGTCATGTGGAAAATTTTTAATGTTATTTCTTCATTCAAGTTTCTCAAAATTTCATTTTGTATTGGTCTTTCTATAGTCCTTTTTGGTTGGTTTAGAAATATATTTGGAAAGGATTCTTGAACGATATGAAAGATAGTATATTGAGATGAAATTCAACAAAATGTAAACTCAACCCTCTTGTACAAATCTTTAATTTTTTTTAAAACATGTTTTTTCGGTTTCATTTTGAAAGGGAATGTTCATGGATCAGACCATGAAAAATTTGAAGACATCAAATCTGTTCTACTTGTTGACTTGGGATGATTTCAATATGTTCTTTTATAGGGAAACTAGACCTGGGAACATGCAAAACTTAAAGCTAGAATGGAGACTTTATAAAGAAACCTGAGGTACCCCCAATGGCTTCAAATTTCAGATACATTCAAGGCATGCATCTTTCTCCATTACGAAGGAGAAGATATCCAGAATTTGAGTCTTAGAGAGCTTCAAAATTTGGAGCAACAACTTGACTCTGCCCTTAAACGCATAAGATCTAAAAAGGTTTAAATCACTCTCCAACAATATATATACTAAAACATTATTTTCCTTAGTGTAAAAGATTTTCATGATTTATATTTTAAATTGGTCCAATATTTTATCGTATTGATTAAAAATAGCGTCTCAACCACATAAACAATTAGGGGTGAATTCAAAAATCTTTTAAATAGACCATTTTTCAATTTTGAAGAGTCAAGTCCTTGCTTGCCTTTAAATTTGCCCCTCTAATTAAATTTTTTTAATAAACTCAAAATTTGAATATCAAATCTTTTGTACGAAGAGTTATGCATGCATGCATATAATTTTGCAATTCTGCAGCAACATAACTTGGCTGTTGATAATGTTTAACTCGCAGAATCAACTTATGGTTGAATCAATTTCTGAGCTTTAGAAAAAGGTATGACATGGTTTCTCTTATAAATACCTAATTCCTGAGCTCATTTTAAATATTCTACTGAACCAAAAATGTCAAAACCCGCTTTCATTGTATTATTTTAACATAGATTGTGCTCTGATTTTTTCATTATTTCTTTTTAAAGAATCGACACCTTATATTAAAAATATATCAGACATGATATAGGATATAATTCTCTAATAACTCTCCAAATATATGAAAAATCTCATATTCCTGTCTAATACGAATCCATGTCTTATAGTAATATCCAAATCCAAGTAGCATATAAATGAAATTATGAACTTAAGCTTGCTTGATTTGTTCCATATGTAGGACAAAGCACTGCACTAACAGAATACCAATAATAAAAAAGATTGATATAAAGCTTTATCACTCTTATCAATCACTTACCAACTCCTTGATCACCATGTTTTCCAAAGGTAAAGTCATTGATTATATACATAAATTCCTCAAAAGATAAAAAAAAATACCAAAAACCTCAATATTCAGCTTGCTTTTTTCTTTTTCCTGTCATGAACAGACAAAAAATGTGATGAAGATGATTATATTCTCACCTACCAAGACAAAGAAGGAGAATGGCTGATTGCAGGCGATATTCCATGGCAGTAAGAATATTTTTCCTTCCTTTTCTTGGTTCCTTACTCTAGTTTTCTTATTACAAGCAATCTTTGTGAATAATAGTAATCATGGAAGGAGTACAAGAAAAAAAAAACATAAATTTATCCGACATTTATAAACATTTGCAATCCTTTTACATTATCTTCTCATAAAAAATAACTTTAATCAACTACATGTTGGACCGAATTTTAAATACATACGCAAGTTAAGGTTAAAATTGAATTTACGAATAGAGTGTCTAAACATGTAAAATGAGTGAAGTAGTCGTAGATATTCTAAAAAAAGTGGGAGGTATATCTTTTCTACCTTCACTATAAGTTTTGTGCTCCATTATGTGTTCTATTGCATGCTGGCTGATCTTTAAAATGATGTTAAGGATATCCTTTTTCTCATTAGTAGACATCATGCAATATTTTAATTAATACTATTAGCATTTACCATATGCTTTTTACATGAATCCATATGATTTTTGGGTTTTATGGAAGTGTGCATCTCTTAAACTGGAATAACAACCATCAATATGAGTTTCTATTAATATTCTCTAGATATGAAATCAAACCACTGAAAAATGTTTGTGTATTCTTAATATCAAACTCTAGAGTCTAGAATCTAGGCACCTCGGTGTGGATAATAGATTGTAACTAGATTTATCTGCCAAAGTGACGATGAATCTGATCATTTGGTTTTGCATCTTTTAGATATTGAAGGTGAGGCAGAGGATTCAATCTCTTCAAGCTGGAAAAGCCAAGGCTTAACACTTCTTCAAGTGGAATGTTATTTAATGTTGCATTCCATGGTCATTCATCTTAGTCGAAACTTGAATTTTGTGTTATGAAAACAGGGTTTTGTAGCTACCTTGTGTACTAGCTTCTTTAACCATGATAATTAATTATTACGAGTCTTGTAGCTTCTTTTATAATTGGCCGAGTTAATATAAATCAGATGAGCTGTGAGGTAGATTGCTCATTTATTTAAACATAATATTTAAATTCTAAATTTAAATTCATTAATTTTTATATTCAGTTTTAAAGTTAAAATTTTAATAGAAAATTTAATTTAATTAATATTTTTTTATTTATCTTTAAAAGTATATAGTTTAAAGTTCAAATTTCAAAAATAAAACATAATATAATATTTATCATAGAAATAAATATTATTTAATTAGAATTTTTTTTAAAGGTCATGTTCTTTAGCGGCGTTTGTGGAAAAAGCGTCGTTAAAGGTCTGTTTTATAGTGGCATTTTCGAAAAAAGCGTCGCTAAAGGTCATGTCTTTTAGTGGCATTTGTGAAAAAAACACCGCTAAAGGTCATTTTTTTAAAGGCATTTGCTAGAAAAGCGCACTAAAGGTCTATTCTATAGCCGTATTTTCGAAAAAAGAGCCGCTAAATGTCATGTTTTTTAGTGGCGTTTGTGAGAAAAGCGCCATTAATGGTCATGGTCTTTAGCGGTGTTTGTGGGAAAAGCGCAGCTAAAGGTCATATTCTTTAGCAGTGCTGTTTTATATAAACATCGCAAAATTTAGCGGCGTTTTTTGCGGCGTTTGTAAAAGCACCGCAAATAGTTTTAGCGGCGCTTATAAACCTAAAAAACGCCACTAAAAACCTGTTTTACTGTAGTGATATCTTTAGTTAAAAACATTTAAAAAAGAATGAAATACCAAAATTGAGTTATAATCGAATGAAAAATGGCACCAAGGATAGATATAAGATTAATCTAATTGATGATGAAGTAAATTTATAATATTTATATTTTGTATTTAAATATTATTCAATTTAAAAAAAATAAATTTCAGAAAAGAATTTATTTCCATTATGCAATCTTAATTTAAGATAGCAAATATTTTACAAAGTAGTTTAAATATATCAAATATTAGCTTAGTTTTGAAAACAATATATTTATCAAAACTAATTATAAATAAGACTTTGACCCTGAGACTTCACCTTTAGGTTGCCCCATGGTATACATATTATGATTAGGAAGCACAACTGTCCAGATACGATGGATTCTGGTCTGGTTTGGTCCCTCAACGAACTATTGAATTCCTTTATTAGCTACAATATATAATGTTACAAACATAAGTTCAAATGAACTTAGTGAGTTATTCATACCTTGTATTAACAGAATGCTAACAAGTTGACACTTATTGATTTAGAATTAATGTCTGATTGTTTATACTAGGACGGTTTGCCAGTCTCTTTGGCATGGTATTTACTTCGCATGATTTAGCTCATTTGTACTTAGTACCTTACCCTCATTAGTTGCCTCTGCAATCTTATATGCAACTACTTCCTTGAGAGGAAACCTTTACATATTTTTACTTACAGATTTATGAAAGAAAACCCTTAAATGACTCTTATATCAGCCTTTGCCTCAAATAAATATAGATAATTTAAATAAGGCAAATATTAGAGGATAGTTCTAGTTGCGAACTGTTTTTAATTGCTTGTTCTGCCAAACTCAGATTTATATTACGATCCTGATGGATTCTTGTTTTAGACCCAAGTTTGTGGTTTCATGCTTTACAAAACATGGCGGTTGATTCATAAGGAAAACCCTCATTTCGAATTGATAAGTAAATCAACTCATCGTAATCAAGCTGACAACTTTAGCGGATCGTTGAGTCCTGCCTCTGTTTCGCAACAACAAATATCCCATTCATAGTGGTCCAATTTTAACAACAATTATCATGTTCGCAAATTCTTAAAAGTGAATCCCCTATTGTGGAATTATACATATGAAATAGTCATTTCAGACTATCATATCTTTTATTTATGGATTCACATAAACATATAGCTTGCACGTGGTGATAGATTACAAGAGAACAAACTCCTTTACGGACTCATGCAAGTGGATCCCTTTATTGTAGAATTCTACTTATAAGATAGTCCTAACGGACTTCCACATATAAGATAGTTCTAACGGGCTTCCACATCTTTCATAACTTTCATATGCCTTGGCCATGGACTTTGCGTACACATATGAGGCTCAAAGTCTTAGATTCTGCAGAGTCTCAAACATTCATAAAACCCATGTTGGGTTATCATATTCACTTGTGCGTATATCTTCGTACAATCCAACCGAACCTCCACAAAGTCGAAAATCATGCATATACATTCTCCGTACTATCCGTCTGAACCTCCGCAAAGCTAGATAACACATGGCACAGAGTGCACAACGTGACATTTCTTCATCTTTCATTTGCCAAAACAACTCTGCGCACACTGCATCTCATGCATAAGCATTTCATACACAGGTATTCCATCAACACTATTGTTCATACACGACACACAATATGCTAATATTGCATGCATTTCCATATCAACACAACAGTCCTCACGATACATCAATATTCAGTTATAGAGTATTACATTGTTGCACAAAATTCATCCATAGGATGACGTATAGTTTACTCAACACTTAACCAACATAACCAGTAGACATCATATCAAACATCTCATTTATACCTCATAGATAGACTTATAACCAACCATACAAATTTCATGTCTACACACACTATACATCTTGATATATCATCACCCAACCATAGAATTCATCATCTAGGATAGAAGTTACAGACCTAAACAACAATACCAAAACGTAAACATCTATTTAAGACTTGAGTATTGGAAATTACCTGGAAGTTGACGCTAAAACCTTCTACTCAGCTTCTTCCTTTGCTACCCGAGCCTCCAACAACTTACAAAACATAACAAGTAATTCAGAATCTTCAACGAATATATTTCATTATCATAAAAACTATAATTTGTTTGCATGTAGAGGCCATTAAAATGATTATCCACAACTTAATCCCATACAAAACAGAACTGATAGACAACTAAAATCCTCAATTTTCTTTCATTTACTTAAAGCGATAACACAATAAGGTTAAGAAGCTTAGCAGCTTAATAAATAATTAGTTACTTATACACAAACTTTAGCTACCTTCATCCATGCAAATCGCTTCTTAATCTTTCTCTTTTTCGATCTAGACTAGTGAAGAAGATGAAGAAAGAACTGAAAAATGAAGAAAACTACACGGAAAATAACATCTCACACATTTCTTCACCTATCCCAAACTCAACCACTAAGTATACATGTCCAAAACCATCATGTCTCCCACTAAAATGCTCCTAGTTAAAACTCAATGAAACAAAGATTGAGATCCAACCTTTTCACAACTATTCCGCCACTTTCTCTTATTTCCATAAGAACTTGTTTAATTTGTAAGCATTTCAAATTAATCCCCAAATTCACCTTTCCAACTTTGACGTTTCAGGGTGTGACAGAATTACACTTTTATTGTACTTCAAACTATTCAAAATTATTGATAAATAATATCTTATTATTTTAAATTATTTATTACTTGAAATTAAAAAATATATATTTTTGATACTATTTTAAAACTAATAAAAACTGAATTAGAAAAAGTAAAATAAAATATTTAATTACAATTAATACTCATATTAAATTATATTTTCATTGTAATTTAAACTATTGTAATTTAAACTATTTGTACTCACATCCTAAACGTGTGATAACCTAGTAATTATAAACGTTGTTACATGATTATGAACTTTTATGAGTTTTTTAACATGTTCTTCTTATTTTATTTATTTAGTATTATATTATTCTAAACATATTCTTTGGATTATTAATTTAGATTTATCTATTATTTATCTTTTTTTAAACTAAAGTAATTCCTATCTCTTTTATTTATCAAAATTATAAAAAAATAAAAAAGGATATGAAAAATCAAATTTATAAAATAAAAATGAAAAATGAAAGTATTTAAATATTAAATAAAACTTTATCAACTAATACTCTCTTAATTATCAAATTCTTCTTTTATCTCTCATATAAAAAATAAATTTTTTATTAATTTTTTACCATTTAAAAAATCCCCCCTTCCACCTACCCTACAACGAGTGTATGATACCAATCTTAGCATCAACTCAACAATTAATTGAATCTCGCCCGACCTATTAAAAGAACTTTCACACCAACTATTATTTCGGTTAATTTTTATTTTTTGTCACTAAACTTTTAAAACTTATAGAGATACCACTAGTGTTATTGTATTATTATACAGATACCAATCTACTGTTTAGTGCCGTTACTAGTAATAGTATCTGGCGTAACACGTTAAATGTGCCACATGTTAAAAAAATTATTTTCTTTCTTTTTTTTAATATTAAATAATTTATTTTCTTTATTTTCTTTTTCCTTTAACTTTTTCCTTCTGTTCTTCCTTTCACCTTTTTTGATTTTTAGGACGGAATAAATCTAGCATTTCAATACTCAGGAAGGGAAAAAGAAATTGATTATAAAGTTTCGCAGGTATGTCTCTTTCACCTCAACTTTTTCTTTCGTTTTCAACAATTTTCAACAAATTTTTCTTCATATTCTTCATCTTTTTCCTTCTGATTTTTTTGGGGGATTTTTCGTTTATTTTTTTTACTTTTGGTATTGTTATCTTCAAATTTAAGGAATAGGACAGTTATTTTTGTGTGATTTTTATTTTGTTTTTTTTTTAATTTTGAAAGCCAAATTAGGGTCTGGTTTTGTAATTTTTGGTATATATACACAGACTTTTATAAGGCAATGATCTTGGGTAGTTTTTGAAGGCAAATGTTTACTTTTTGTCCTTTTAGTAAGCGTTTTTCTTCCTCGTAGTGGGTGCTACAATTCGGGTATCTTCATGGGCAGGTTAGTAAAAAAGATAAGTTCTTTGGGTTTTGTCGAAAACAAATAAGCTTGAATTTTTTGTTGTAGATGCTAATAGTGAGATGTATTTATAAAGTTTTGATCTTTTCTGGTCTCTCTATAAGGTTAAATTGAACTCTATTTTTTTTTTTTGGCTTGCCTAACTACAAAAATCCTCAAAATCTAAATGTGAGTTAAATTGGAGAAAATGATTCCAAATTCGGGTTGTTTTGACTTTTGTAAGCGAATCAAAAGCATTACAAGCCTACTCATCAACATTGAAAGTAGCCTAAAAGATTGGTTGTTTCTGCTAGGATTTGCTAGGAAGGAAAATCGGGTGAAAAGAAGAAGAAGAAGAAAAGGAAAAAAGAAGAAAAAAGGAAAAAGAAAACAAAGAAATAAATAAATTAAATAATTTAATATTAAAAAGAAAAAAAAATAAAATATTTTAAAAGTGTGCCACATTTAATGTGTCACGTTAGAGGCTGTTACCTAAGTAGCGACGGTAAAAAATGAAGTGACATCTTTGTAATAATGCGATAACATTATTGGTATCTTTATAAATTTTAAAAGCTTAGTGGCAAAAAATAAAAATTAACCAAAGTTCAATGGGGTTTGGTGAAGTTTACCCTTTTTAAAAGCCTTACTCTCAAATCTCAATCAATAAATTCTCGAATCCAGTCTGAGAAGCCAGGGAAGCCGATCAGAGATTTTTAAATTAAAAGAAAAAAGGGACAGAGAGAGGGGTAAAGACGTAAATTTATTATTCCTCTCTCCTCTCCACACCGCCAGTAGCAGCGGCGGAAACGGAAAAGCAATCCACCACTTTCCCACGCAAACGTTTATCTCACCCCTACGTGAACATCGGCTTCTTTCCCTTCTCCCAAATTTTAACATCTTCTATTCTTTCACACCTACCAGAAGCCTCTTTCTTTCTTTTCTTCCCTTCTTTTGTATTCAAAGGGTTTCAGATCGACGGTCACATTCACAGGTACGCTAGATCTTGAATTCCGGTTCGATCTCTACCGTTTATCTCTCCGACATTCATTTCATTTGATTATCAATTTGGATTTTAATTTGAAATATGTTATATTTTGATATTCGATGTTTCGATCTACGTTATCCTGATTTAGGTTAATCGGATATTTATGTGTCCATATACCTGTATTTTAGGAAAACTGATGAGTTAAGATAAATTAGATTCTGATTGCGCCTTATGTTTCAAATTTTAAATTGGTTTTCAACAATGGTTGCTTTCCCCCTCTCTTCTTTTTTTCACTTTAACTTTTTCTCTGGTTAGAAGTTAGACCATATATATTGTATTTATGGTATCATGTTAGTGTTTATATGTTGCTTCATCGGGACTTTTCTTTTCTAAGTTTTGAATAATTCTGCAAGTTTCTTTGTTTGCTTATGATTCAAATTAGTGATTGGGATTTTAACTAAACACCAATATTCTATTCCATTAGTTTTGGCTGCGAGAAAGCATTTGTTAATTTTAGTGGTTATTGAAGCATAATTAGAAAGGTGAGCTATTGCTTCAATAATTTAAGAGTTGCACACTTTAGCTTTTCAAGGATTAATGTGAAACGACTTGGTATTGTAGTTCAACTTCAGAGAATAGTTTTAAATTGGGGGCTTTTATTTTCTGATGCTAAATACTAAATAGTTCATTATTATTATTTGTTTGTTATAATGTATACTCAAACAGTAAAAAAGCAAAACCATTTTTGATTACATATTGTTAATATTTCAATTTTGCTTTCGGCTCTGGTTACTAATGGGAAATGATTCAACAAGTTCTTGCTGTTATGGTGCAACTTCGAAGTATAGATTTACGCTGGGAAGTGGTAACATCCATTTTCTGGTGAATAGTTTATTCATTTTTTTGTTATAATGACTCAACAGTAAAAAGTAAAGCCAATTTTGTTCTATATTCTCAATATTTTTGCAATGTTTAGCATGTCACCCCCAACCCTTTTTTTTTCCTGCTCTTAATCTTTGCTATCTAGTCCATATGATGGTGGAACTGCTGCTTATTGTAAAGTTCATTTCCATCTTTTCCTTGGTCTCCAACTATATAGATTTTAGTGAATGACCAGTCCTTTTGTATTGGAATGATTTGTGATTTTTCAAAAGCATTTTTCTTGTTACATAAGCTGTGGATTATTGGTAGTATTAGAATAATTAAGATCTCAAGAACACTGTTGATCTTCCGTTACAAGTTGAGATACTTTATTAAAAACATGGTGGATAATATCTTTGTGCTTTACCTCTTTTTAATGGTTTGCTGTTAAAGCTTTTTTAACAATAAATTATTTTGGAGACAGGTTCTATAGAGTTTAGAGTTTGATTCAAAGTCACTTATTTTCTACTCCTTTGGCTGGTAACACTTTAAAATAAAGGAATTGGCAAATTTTGCAGTCTGAATTATTGGTTAGTAATGCTTTAGTTGTTAACCCTGTTGAGCAGGCTTTCTACTATTCTTTAAGGTGCATAGAATCATTTTTTGTTTAATTTCTTAAAGTTATACAAGCTTCATATTAAGCTGAACTAGGCATTACATTGAAGCCTATATTTGTCCTTGAAACTTGTAACTTAGAAGGAAAAGTTTTTTTATATAGTTTGATTTTGGTTTCTAAATTATTTATAAAAGGTGCAATGCAGATTAAATATGTACTTATATCCACCAATTTTTTTGGTGATCTTAATTGAATATCACCAAGAGGTCAAGGCTTCAAACGGTTGGACCTTTTCTTGATCTGGTGGATGCTATCCAATACATGCTATGAGGTCAGGTTAGAATAGCCTGATGTGTAGGGCTAGGTAAAAGTGCTAACTGAATAATTAATAAAGAAAAGGAAATGGTGATGGTGATGGATTTAAACCTTTGTCCCACTTTCATATTTTGTTTGGCACTTCATTACTCATTTCATGTCAACTAGGGTTTTTTTTTTTTTTGAGACATGCACAGAATGTTCTTTGTTGTAATATATAAACTCCTGATCTGGCTCTTTTGTATGCTTGCCTACATTTTGTGATTATTCAATCTGTCACGTAGAACATATAGAGAAGTTAATTGATTCACACAAATAAATCAGCCCTTCTATTAAATTGTTTTGAGTGTCTTTTTGAAATTGTCAGTGGTAGTATTATCAACAATCATATCTCATCTTTTGAGGAAATAACATGAATGCTTGGACAGTAGTTCAGCTTCATTGTTTAGTTACTCAATAAGTCCATTAATATTGCTTGAGATATATATATCAATTTGTTGGCATTGGGTTCTGTTCTTTCGTAGGTTATTTTTTCCCAAGAATACGCACCCATTCTAACAATTAACCCTCTCTCCCTGGTGACATAGCGACTTTGTTGTCCTAGGCTTTATTCCTACTTTGCCATCAAAACAAAGAGCATTGTTATTGTTATTCTACTCATTTTGAGGTCTATAACAAGCATTAAAAGCATGGACTACACTTTAGTTTAGCCTGCTTGAAAATTTTAATAGACTCACTCATCAGAAGATATGAAATATGTGATCACATTGTTCTGAATTTTATATAAAGTGATAGGCATATATTAATCATCTTGTATTTGTTACACAATAATTAATGATATTGATCTTTTCCTATCTCTCCTCTGCTTTAGGTTAGAATTGCAAATGGCCAAAGTTAGCAAAGTGCGAAAGACTGACTCTTGCCATAAAAGTGTGAATCCTCACCTATTGCCATCTTGTCCTAAGAAGGCTGGCAAAGGCTACCAAAAGAAGAAGTGTTCCAAAGATTCGGAGAAGAAAGATTGGGAAGCTGCAAAATGTTCAGTTTGTCTGGAGTTCCCGCACAATGCTGTCCTCCTCCTTTGTTCCTCTTATGATAAGGGTTGCCGCCCTTACATGTGTGCTACTAGCCGGCGCTTTTCCAATTGTCTTGAGCAATACAAGAAGGCATACACTAAGGCGACTTCAGCTGACAATGGGTCGGTGGATAATGCAAATGTGGGACAACCCTCTGAAAAGATGGAAGTACCAGAGCTTCTATGCCCGCTTTGTCGTGGTCAAGTGAAAGGTTGGACAGTGGTAGAACCTGTACGGAAATATCTCAATCGGAAAAAAAGGGCCTGCATGCAAGACAAGTGCTCTTTTGTTGGAACTTACAAGGAGCTTAAGAAACATGTTAGGGCAAAGCACCCATTAGCACGACCTCGAGCAGTGGACCCTGTACTTGAAGAAAAATGGAAAAAGCTTGAAAATGAGAGAGAGCGAGATGATGTGATCAGCACAATTATGTCATCAACACCAGGGGCACTAGTCTTGGGTGATTACGTGATTGAGCCAGGCTATCGTGGTCGTATCTACAGAGATGAATCTGATTCAGATGACTCTTTTGGCAATCCTTTTGATGATGATTTTATTCGGCTAGACTCTTCTGTTCACATGCATGGTAGATTCATGGACTATGACCTATATGAAGAGGATGACTTTGGGATGCGCCGTGCTTTCCGTGCTGTTCCCCCAGTAGCTCGAACTTGGCCTGCTCGCTTGTTGGGTTCAGTGGGACTAAGGCGTATCCCCAGGGTCCGAGGACGTAATGGTGGCCGATAACTTCCATCCACCTTTTTCTTATCTGCAATTCAGAATACCTAAATCTATTTGAAGCTTGCCATCACAAGGTGAAATTTATACCTCAACGTGATGCAACGTTAGGTAGCAGGTAAATGAACAAACTGTAGGGAAGTCGTTCATTGGTAATTAGATGTTTAGTTGTCGAGGTGAGCCGAAGGTATTTTTGCAGTCAGTTCCCTCGTGCATTGCAGTCATTTTACAGCAGTAGCAGCATAAATCTAAAAAACTTTGTTTTCCTGATCTATACGCTTTTGTTTTAGAAACTGGCAACATTTTGCTGATGATGTTGCATTTGAAGGCGCCCTTTATTCTCCAGAATATTTTTTCTGCGATGTACAGCGTTAAGAAAATAGATTCAGAGGAGAATTAAATAAATTCTTTAATGGTTTCTCTTTTCATGATTGAGCTTACTGGAGAATTAAATAATCCTTTCAATGGATGATTTGAGGTTTGCTTATTTGTTTGTGTCCTAATCCTTTTTCTCTCCTCAATCCGAGTAAGAATCACAAATAGTATGACAAAAAGATTTACGATGTTAATTTAATTGGCTCGAGTCATTTTTGGTGCCTCCCTATTTGCCGAGTCCTATTTGTATTGCAGCTATGTCGTCCCATAACGATGTGATTTCCCAATTGACCCGAATTTCATCGCCTGCAAATTCTTTCCCCAGCAGTTTGTCTTTAATCCAGGATACTACAGATGAAGTATCCCTTCGGTAAAAGCAATCAGCAGCTTGCCTTTGATTCCAATGACATGCCCAAAAGTTTTCTTAAGAATTTCCTTCGTACTCCCCTTGATGAGAATTACCACACTGGTTCTGATGTTATTTTTCTTGTATCCAATGAATATGTTGGATCCTGATATTGGAACATTTTCCATTGGCATCCCCATATTTATTTGCTCAATTGGTCTAAATTCTCTCCGGTTCTCATTAGCTTTAATCACTCTAGTGGCATAAACTTTAGCCATGTTAATAGTGGCGACTGGATTTGGGTTTTACCCTAAAAATAACCTTATTTCTGTGATTTCAAATGCACCATAATATAGAAGAAAAGGTTATGAAAACATTCCTGCCTCCTCATCTGATGACTTCGTTTGCCTTAGCATTTTAAGAATCCAGTCCATAAGTGAGTGTGTACCCTCAAAAATAACCTTATCATTAATTTATAGCTAAAAGGTCTTTATTCAAATTTCAAATTTGTTACAAAAAAAAAAATAGTAAATTAATATATTTATATTATTATTTAAGTTTTTGACTGGGCCGGTGTAATGAGTCAATTGGGTAATAATTCAATTACGAAATTAATTTTCTTTAAATAAATTAAGATATATAATTTAAGGGAATTTTATTTTTTTTATTTTAACAAAAACTAATAAAAATATAGATATGGGTTAAATTCATGCTAATTGAATTAGTAAAATCTTATATTTACCGTTCAACCAAAACTTCATTTTGATTTTTTTATATATTTATTTATTACATTAATCAATTGTATATTTATACTATTATTTAAATTAATGACTGAGTTGGTGTCACTGATCAATCGAGTATCTACTCGGTTAGGAAATGACATATATAACTTCTATTAAATTATTATTATTATTTTGATATATTTTGTATTTTTTTACTTTTATATAATTTTTAAAATAAAACAACTAAAATTAGCAAATAAAAATAGATCTTAAATTAAAATAGATCTAGCTAGCAGAGTCAACTTTCGATTTTCTCCCATTGCTGCTGCTTCATTTTAGCATTGAAATGGACCCAAAGCAAGACAAAAGAGAAACGGAAGCCGATATAGACACAAGAAAGGACTGAGTGATCATTAAGAACACCCATTTGGCCATTTCCCATTTGGGATTTGGAAAGTATAATTAAAGCAATTTGTCGTCGTAGTGTATGCCTCCATAAAATTTGAAGGATAACTAAAATGGGTTTGTAAATGCATTGCTGGTTCTCGGTTCTCGGTCCTCAGTCACTCGCCCAACCAGCTAGCCCTTTACAACTTCATCCTTATCCTAAACTTTAGTCAAACTTTTAAAACTACAAGCAATCATGTTTCTTTATTAACCCCACAACCGACAAAAGGGGACTCTTTCGTATTTCAAACGTTTAATATATTTTACATACCATACTTACACCAGCTAGGGTTTTTCTTCCATCTTTGTACGGGGAAAGAATATTACTTATTTAATGCGGTCTCAATTGTTCAAGCAACGTGAACCAAACCCTACATATCATTTTCAATTCAACCTGCAAATACCCAATTTCACTTGTCTCTCTCCCTTTATATACACACATTAAGTTAGTGGTTGAGAAGAGAAAAGTATAGTGGGGGGGAATGGAGAAGATAAAGCCAGAGATGAGAATATTTGATAGCAGTGACGAGCTGTCGTCAAACCTTGCTGACTACGTGCTTCAAGTTGCTGAATCTGCTGTGAAAGAAAGAGGCTCTTTTTCTCTTGTTCTCTCTGGAGGAGACATACCAATTCGTTTAGGGTACTCATTATCACATAACCTTTGCATGCAGCACTCATTAAAATTTGCCTTTGTTTCCTGGTTTGTTGCTTGATACATGGTTTTGCAATGCAGGAAACTTAGCAAGGCACCATATGTGAGACTAGTGGAGTGGTCGAAATGGCATGTGTTGCAGGCCCATTTACTCGGTGGCCCACTACCCGTTACAAGCCCAAATGACATTACAGGCCCAAACGGCCCAGACCCAAACCAACCATGGCC
Source organism: Gossypium hirsutum (assembly GCF_007990345.1). NCBI lineage: Eukaryota > Viridiplantae > Streptophyta > Magnoliopsida > Malvales > Malvaceae > Gossypium > Gossypium hirsutum. The sequence continues at coordinate 6,674,594 of NC_053429.1, forward strand.
TAACTTAAAACAATTTCAGCAAAAATTAAAAAACCTAACCCTAGGGCGCCGCATGCTAGGACCTGTTGCCACCGCCCTTGTCCCATCGCCGCACGTCCCATCTGCACCAGTGCCGTGTACCTGCTCCATCTGCAAAAGGAGAGAAAACACCAGGAATGAGAAAGAAAAAGCAGAAAGAAAAACGATGTAATATGGCTATAAAGAGTTGAAAATAGGGGAGAAATGGGGGCTTCATCACGGGATTTTGGGGGATTTTTTTTTCTTTGTAAAACCCACATCAGAAATCAAAAGGAATAGAAATTTTAAAAGGTTGAATCCTTGCTATTTCTTCTTGGTTTTCTCTTATTTGTTTGATCTTATTTTGTTTTTTTTCTTTGCAAATCTATTCTAAAGTAATTAAAAAATCAAAAAAGAGAAAAGAAAAGAATACCTGAATCGGCCCTTGGACTGGCCGGCGATGGTCCTTTGCCGTCGTCGGATTCGGCTCGAGAGGGGCCAAAGGTCTTGTTTTCTCCTCGACTCCCCTTCCAAAAGTTCAGGCCCTCTGAATATGCTTCAACTGCGCAGACCGGGAACTCCGTCGCGTGACGCCGGCCACCGGCCATGGCGGCGATTTGGAGCGGTTGAGAAAAGGGATTGAGGGGTATGGGATCTTCAGTTTGTCTGAAAGAAAAGAGAAAGAAATGGGGGCTGATTTCTTTTTTAGGGTTTTATTTATTTATTTATTTTTATTTATAAGATTCCATACGGCGCCGTTTGAAAGGGAAACCTGCGCACTTTTGCCCTAATGGGTAATTTTGCGCCTTCGGTCCCTCCATTTCGCGTTGAAATGCAATCTGACCTTTTTATTTATTTATTTAAATTTGGGATGCGAGTTCTGTGCCTGTTTCAATTGGGTCCTTTGACCATGTGTGCCCTTTGCACTGAAACGCCGCGCACAAGGGGGCTTGGGATATTTTCTCCTTCGCTCCCTCATACTTTCAGCGTATGGCGAATTGGTCCCTCTTTCCTTTGTTTCTTTTAAATTTAACCCATTTTTCCTTTATTTTTTGGTTATCTTATTAATTAAATTGATAAATGTGATATTATTTTTTTATTTACATACTGTTATTATCCTTATTTTTTATTTTTATTTTACTTCAAATTTTACTATATATATACATATTTAATATTTATATACACATACGCTTACATTTATATATTATAACTTACATACATATATGTATTTGCCTGCATACTTTAAATTTTTATATATGTACATACTTATATATCCTCTTTTATTTTCATAAATATATATACACGCATATTTATACATATTCTTTATATTTTAAAATTTATTTCTTTTTATGTATTTTCTATATTTTATAATTCATAAGCATACATTTTAATATATATATATATAAATATACGTTTTTATTTTTTTAAAATAAACATATATATATGCCTATCTTTAGGTTTTATTTTATTTATTCATTCACTATTTTAAATATTAATTTTGTTTATTTTAATCCTTGCCATTATTATTGCAATTTCATTCTATTAATTATTTATTTGTCATCTTCAAATGTTTTAAAATCTAAATCTATTAGAATTGTATTTGTTTTGTTATTATATTAATATTATTGTTATATTGTTTCTTACATTATTATTCATGCATTTCGATTTATTTGTATCTATGTTATGTGTATACTTTATGATGCATATTATGTTATGGATTTTAAGTCTATGTTGCATATTCATTATAGGTCGTGTACGGCATTCTTTCCCTTCTGAACAATTTTTTTTTTCAAATATAATCAAAATCGCACGTATTTGTTTTTTAAAAATTCCACTAAATCATACTCAAAATTCAAAAGGGTAAAATTTCGAAGATAAATGCAATATTCCGTATTTAGAAGATTCGAGAAATCGTGCCCTAACTTTCTGAGCTTCGATTTTTCTCGCGTTGATTTTAAAATTAAAATAAATGAGGTTTAAATAAAAAATGAAAAAGCAAGCTTACTCTCAAAAATACGATGTGTTGTGTCCTAACTTACTGGATGTGACATTTTGTTACTTCGAGATAAGAAGGCATTTTTTTATTTTGATTTATTCGAGTAATTTTAAAATAACATTAATAAGAAGGATCGTATTTTTAATTCTTTAAAGTTCTCAATTTTCGATACCAAGACATTAAGTAATTAATTAGGTACCAATTTTGGGCGTATCGAGGGTGCTAATCCTTCCTCGAGCGTAACCGACTCCCGAACCCGTTTTTCTGAATTTCGTAGACCAAAAGCGTTGTTTTAATAAAAATTAAATTGTTTATTAAAAACAACCACTTTTCGAGGTGACCCAATCACACCTCATCAAAAAAGATTGGTGGCGACTCCCATTTTCGTTTTCTTTTTCAAAATCCAAGTCGACTCCGTTTTGTCAAAAAAATGGTGTCAACAGCATGTATTTTGGGCAGAGGAAAATGTAGTCCCTAAGCGACACCCTGATAGTTACTATTGGCAAGCCAAGCAATGGTTTATCTCCAAGGTTTTCATATATTTTTCATCCTTAATTTCTTTCAGTTTACTTTCCCTCTGAATAGTTGTCAAACAGTTAAAGAGCTCGATTATAATACCAGTAAATATAGCGAGAAATAGGATGGTGGATCATGCTTAACCTCATTATCATGAAAATTGGCATGAACATTCTTTTATTTATTTATTTTTGGAGTCATATTACCTCCTATTGAACTTGGGTAGAGTTAGCTTGGATAAAATTTTTGGTGGTGTTTTTTTTTTCTTTTTAAATTATTGTTGATTTAATTTTTTATATTTTAATTTAATTAATTTTAATTTTTATATTTTTAAAATTTGAAATCCGAGGCATAGCATTGAATTTTACTTTTTATAACTTCAAAATTTTAAATTTCAATAACTATTAAATTCATTAATTTAAATAAAATAATTTTTTATGGGTATTATATAAAAATAATAAATTAATATAATGTTAAACATGAAATGATATATTTGTAGGCATAAAATTGATATTACTAACTATCATTTAAATTAAGATTGAAAATAAAAACATAAAAACTAAATTTAGGCTTTTTTATAAAAATTATATTAAAAAATTAATTAATTATAAAAATAAGGTGAGAAATAAATTAATTACAAAAATAAAGTGTTTACTACAATAATTTTGAATGTCACTTGACACATTAATGATATCAGTGAATTTAAAAAAATAAATTTGAAAGAAAAAACTAAAAAAAATTTAATTGGTGCCGCTAATTTACTAAGCGACAGTAGATAAATAAAATTATAATTTTAGGGGTTAAGATATTAATTGTTGAGAAAAAATTATTTTCAACAGCAGACTGGCTTCTCTAAATTCATTAATGATGTCAATATGTTAGGTGGTATCACAAAAAATTATTTATTTCTTTTTTCAATTTTTTATCAATTTTTTTTTTAAATTTACCGATATTACTAATGTGTTAGGCAATACATAACGTTACTTTAACAAACACGTTATTTTCATAATTAATTTGTTTCGCAATTAAAATTTTAATATTATTTATAAAAAGGACAACTAACAACAAAATTTAACTTTATATTTCATCCACAAAATTGAATTGACAGCTAGAAAGGGCGTTAGGAGAGTGTTGGAAGTAGTGTAGAAAAGCCAAAAGGTTTTTATGAAGTGACTGCCTCTTTTGTCCTTTTTCTCCATTATCATTATCACTTATCCATAATTGTTCTTATCCATTTCTTATTAATCCAAAGCATTTAATTAGTGTAATTGATTACGGATTCAATATGCACAGGTTCCTTTACTGCCAGCACACGTTAACCCAGTGAGCCCCGGACTATCAGCCGAATCAGCAGCCAATAGCTATGAGTTTGCCATCCGACAACAACTCAAAAGTCGAACGGTCCAGGTTTCCCGATCAACCGACTGTCCCAGATTCGATCTTATCCTTCTATCTCTAGGTTCCGGAGGCCACGTGGCGTCTCTCTACCCCAATCATCCGGTGCTGGAAGAAGAGTCTCAGTGGGTAGCTTGCGTTTCCAAGGACGAGTCATGCGAGAGCGTCACCCTCACTCTCCCCGTCATCAACGCAGCTGCCAACGTGACCATCGTGGCTTCTGGGTTGGATACCGCCCGTCCTTTCATGGATACTATGGTGGGTCGGAAGCCCATTCGTTCGCACCCGGCCCAAATGGTCTTGCCTCGAGATGGAAACCTCGTTTGGTTTGCGGATGCTTCGGCTGCTTCCTTGTTCCCACGTGCCAATGAACCTTACGCCACGTCAGCTACAGACTCCTAACCTCAAATGTTATTTGCTCACTAAAAATACACCCTTAAGCCTTAATTTGGAAATGTGATAAGCATTTAACACTTATTAGTTATTAACATCAACATGATGTTGATAAAAATATTTTTTCTATTAACACTTTTATCTTTATTTTAAGTTAATATATAATATTCAGATAATTCCTTAAACTTTTTTTTAAAGTAAAACATATTAATAGAAACTATAAACAATAAGATATAAAAACGATAAATAAGACACTACACATTAATGCACACAAATGTCGTGTTCTTGATTAAACCGTTGAAAATTGCATCTTAGTTGTTCCATTGTCAAACCACCTAATAATGAACTCTAGTAAACTAAAAAACCAGTGCCAAAAGCTCAAGAGAAACGCCACATCAGTGATACACAAAAGACCAAGTCTCAAATAGACTATCTTTATCATCTCATATTCTAATTTTACAAACAACATCATTATGCTCTATTATGATAAAGCCCTCTAAGAATTGTTTCTCATAGATCTAGCAACACTTTTACCTAGACAAATTTCATATATACGTTAGAACATATCTGCAAATTAAAAACTAAAACTAAAATCATTGGTGCTTCCAAAGAAAATAGAATGAACAAAACAAAAATCGTAAAAATGTGAATTAAAATTAAAAATAAAAGAAAAATAATAAAATATTGTTGAAGAAATTATATCTTGTTAGAAAACAAATCAACTTTCAAAGGTCAAAAAGTGCAGTTAAAGAAGTTATTTTCAAATTGGCTTTTACATCATGCAGATTGGATAATACTGGAAACTTCAAGGATGATGATAGCACATTGAAAAGTCTTACATGGCAAGGAAAAAAAAAAGTCGGTCGACTATGTCTATATATATGTATGTATAGTTCATGTGTGTGTGCTGAAAAATTAGTAAGTTTGAGAGGAAAAAATGTGTGTGAGTTACAAAAGAAAAACTAGTAGCTAGTGTAGAGAGAAAAAAAAAGGAAAAGAGAGTTTGTTTTGTGTGTAATAAAAAATTAGTATTTGAGTTAATTTTATTATGCTTCCAACAAGTGGTATCCAAGTTAGGTTCGTGTTGACGTCACAATGGCAAACATGATTCAACCGCAGGTCTCGAAATTAACAAAGACAAATTATGGCAACTGGAGCATCCAGATGAGAGCTTTGCTCGATTCTCAAGATTGTTGGGACATTGTCGAAGAAGGATATGTCGGGCCCAAAAATACAGCTGCCGAAACGGTTTTGACAAATGAAAAAAAAAGATGTAATGACCCAAAATTCACGGGCATCGAAAAAGTAAATTATCGGGCCTCCGTCTTAGTGAATTAGATTCATAAACAATTATTAGAAATATACATTATCGGGCCTCCGTCTTAGTGAATTAGATTCATAAACAATTATTAGAAATATTTATAAGCCTAGTAGAGTGTCTAATTATGTTTTAATTAGGCAAATTTAGTTTAATTTGGAGAAAATAGAAAAAAAAAAAGATTAAATTGAATTAAGGATAAAAATTGAATTATAGAACAATAGAAAGTAAAAAGGGTTAAAATGGAAATTAAGCCAATTTGCTATAGTTGAGGCGGCATAAGAGAATAAAATCTCAGCTTTTATTTGTTTTAAATTATATAATTAATGATATATAAATATAATTTATATAATATGAATTTATGATAATTAAATTATAAGGATATTATATTATAAAATAAATTTAAGCCAATTGTGTGGATATGATAAAAATACATGTGTAATGCTTGTATTTATACAATTATAAAATATATGTATATTTTATTAAATAATAAGTAAAAGATATTTATTAATTATTAATTAAATTATTATATTATAAGATTTTTATTTAATAAATTAATTAGATTAAGACAAATGTATGGTATACAATTTATATATGTGTAAAAAAATTATATTAGTACAATTGTAAAATAAATAATTAAATTACTTCTTATTTAGGTTAAAGATATTTATTAAATTAAATAATTAAATTATATGATTTTTGTATAATAAACAAATTGAATAATGACAATTGTAATAAGAATATTAGTACATTTGTTATAAAATAATTTTTTTACTTAATATTAAAGTAATAGATAATTAGAATTAAATTATTAATATAAAACAAATAAAATAAAATAAATAAATAAAAGGAAAAAGAAACGAAAGCCAAAAAATAAAAAACAGAATAAGAAACAGAGAGCATTCGAAAAACAGGGGAAGAAAAGGGAAAGAAAAAAAAGGGAAAAATTGGGATTTTAAAGCTTTAATTTTGTTTGGTAAGCTAAATTTAGTCCTTTTCTCTTAAATTTGATGTTTTAGAAGTCTGAAAACAAGGTTTTGAGGAAATTAATTTGATAGTTTGAAAGTTTATAAGCTTTTAAACAAAGTTCATGTTGAAGAAAAAGATGAATTAGGGATTGAATTGAATAAATTTTAAGTTAGAATTAGTAAAAGGATTAAATTATAAAGTAAGCTATAAGTTTTTTATTAGAGGGATTAAATTAAAAGAAAATTTAAATTAGGGTTATATTATGAATACTTGATAGTTAGGATGAATATGAAAGAAAAATGAATAGAATTGAAGTATAAAATAAATGAAACAAATAAAAGAGTCAATTAGGATTAAATTTAAAATTAGACATAAATTGAGTAGAAATTTAATTAATTATTTAAATTAATTCTGTAATTAATAATGTAAAATATTTTTATTATTTTTATTTTCGTAGCTAACAAGGAAAACGAGGCACCGACATCCAAAGGAAAAGAAAAGATCGTTGAGGAGTAAACTCGTGTTCCGGGTTTGTATTACTATAACTCAAACTATTTATTAAATGTATATTGAATTTATAGTTATGGAATAATTAAGATAAGGTAAGTATTATATTTGAAATTAAATATGAGTATGTATGAAAATTAATTTGTATATGAATTAAGATAATAGATATTTGAATTGATTGAGTATTGAAATTTTTTGTGGAAATGAAATTGAAATTGGAAAAGTAAAATAATACCCTATTAACTTGTCGGACTAGATTTGATACAAATGGCATGCCATTGGATTCGTGATGTGATGAGGACATTTGTAGTTTGGCTGAGAAGATGTTTCTGTTATTATATACTTCGGTTTATCCGAAGAGGCATTTAATGCCTTATTGGTGTGTTATGGAGGATTTATAATATTCTGAGTGTGTTTGGGAGGATTCCATGTATCTGTCGGAGTCCGAGTCTTGTTAATAGGGTAAATTGTAATATCCCCTACCCGTATTCATTGCCGGAATAGGGTACAAGGTATTACCGGAGTTTACGATTTTTTTTATATTCAATATAGCCCCTTTATAAATATCTAACCTTGTCTGCAATATTAAATCGAGACCAATCCACTTCAACCAAACCAATTCAACATATTTTCAAGATAAATTCATGCATATTTATAAGATAACGTCATTACATACCCAAAACCAGGTTTGTTAACCATACTAATGGCTAACTTTATATTCATTTCACGTTAACATTTACTTTATTAGCTTATACATGCCATTGATTTTCAAAATAAAGTTTCTTTATATACCGAAATCCTGAGGTTGATAGTGTGATGTGTCTCCGACCAAATCAGACCTCCGAGCTCTTAACACTACAAAACAGGGAAAAAGGAAACGGGGTAAGCACTTCGTGCTTAGTAAGCTTATGTAACAAGAATTATACTTACCTAATATTTTCAATACAATACAATAAACATTCATATATCCATTTAATGCATTATTACTCTAATATGCACAAACTCAACATTCAAGTTAGTACAATAATTTCCATGTACCAATAATATATATCATGATTGATGAGCTCATCAATATCATAATTTCCATTTCCTTGTTATTTTTCCATATTTATCCCGTTGAATTTATCGGAATTTCGATGGATTTTTAGAGGTACACTTTTAGTGTACAATTCCGGGTCCGTCAATTCATATTTATGTGCGCACATTTTCATTTGAGAGAGCACACTCCCGCGAACCTCAACCTTGCAGCGGGATTACCAGTCCAGACTAAATTCCCTGCAATATAAACTCATAGAGTATTGTCGGGATTACCAGTCCAGGCTAAATCTCCTGCAACGACAATTACTCTAATGAGCTTGGATCTGAATTACCAGTCCAGGCTAAATTCAGACCCTTATTCAGATTACCCGTCCGGGCTAAATCCATTTTACACATATTCTTCGGGAGGGCTATATCAAGATAGGATCACCCGTCCGGGTTAGATCCTTTTTACCGTCAATTCCTTTTTAGAGATCCATCGGATTTTCCTTTCATTCAACCGGGATTTCTTCCCATTTTATCAAATATATCAATGTTTCATTAATTTTCATACAATGAACATTCAAATCATATTCACATCAATAACATACAATCTCAAGCATTTAAGAATATAATTCAAGTTACACGAACTTACCTTTATACTTGTTTGTAAACAAAAAAAAAATCTACTAATCCCGAACTTTTTCCTTTCCTCGATCTAGCTTCGTATTTGAATCTTTTGGATATAAATAAATAAATTTAATTATCAATTTAATACATTTCATGTTCATATGCAACATTATCTATAATTCAACTATTATTATTTATAGTTTATTCAAAGCTGTCTATTTGAGTCATAGTCACTAAATTATTTATAACTCGAGCTACGGAACTCCAAATTAAGATACGTTAATTTTACCTAAAACTAGACTCATATATATATTCTTACCATAAAATTTTAATAATTTTTGGTTTATCCAATAAGTATAGTTTATTCTTTAAAGTCACCCCTATTCTGCTGTCTGATAGTTCTGACCCTTCTTCACTAAAAATTAATTATCTCTTCATACAGGATTCAAATGATGTTCTTGTTTGTTTCTCTTAAAAATAGACTCATTCAGGATTTTATACATATAAATTTAAGCCCCTAATTATTTTTTTTCAATTTTTTATGATTTTTCAAAGTCAGAACAGGGGAACCCGAATTCATTCTGACCTTGTCTCACAAAATTAATTATATCTAAAAATTTACAAATCCATTTCTTACACCATTTCTTCTATGAGAAACTAGACTCAATAAGCTTTAATTCCATATTTTGTTCATCTTCTAATTCGATTTCTAAAATTTATGGTGATTTTTCAAAGTTAGTCTACTGCTGCTGTCCAAACTGTTTTTGTGCAAGCTGTTTATTACCATTTTTCCCCTAAGCTTTTAATAAATGATAATTTCGTCCCTACTCAATTAGCCTCTCAATTGAGCTTATTTTTCTCAATTAACATTTTATTCTATCAACTTAAACTAGTTTACAACCTTTAGGAATCAGAATTTCAGCAATAGACTTTAATTCCAAGCATTTTCACAATTAGGTCCTAAAAATCAATTTCTATTGAAATTACCTAATAAAATCATCTCATAAACAAATTAAAGCTTTAATTTCATTCTATTTCATCATAAACTTACAGCACTCAACCATGGTGACTTTCAGTTTCATCCATGAAATCAAAAACTAATGAATTTAATAGTAGGACCTAGTTGTAAAAGTCTTAGAAACACAAAAATTACAAGAAAAAGGAAAGGATTAGCTCACTTAGTGAAAAAATTATGGAATACCAGCTTATAGAATCCTCCTATGGCATTTTTAGCTGCTGGAATTGAAGAGAAATGAAGAGAAATCTAGATATTTCCTATTTAGTCCTAGTTTTATTTAATTAATTTTGCAATATTCCAATTTTTCCCTTAATTTATCAATTTTCCTGCTGATTTCATGCCCTTGCCGTCCAGCCCAAATAAATTTTGGGTCTAATTTCCTTTTAAATCCTTTCTCATTAGACTCTTAAGCTATTTAATCATTCTAGCAACTTTTACACCTATTACAAGTTAGTCCTTTTCATTTAATTGACTACCCAAACATTAAAATTTCCTAACGAAATTTTAATACCACATTACTAACATTTCATAAATATTTATAAAATTATTTTTGACTCAGTTTTACGAGATAGAGGTCCCGATACCTTGTTCTACCCAATTTCTTCAATAATTTCTTTTTCTAACTAACCACTAAATCGGTAAAATTTTTTCTATCAATATTTTTATACGATTTTCCTATCATATCAATTTTCATGCAAAAATATTGAAATAAATTTCTCTTTAAATCGGATTTGTGGTTACGAAACCACTATTCCAATAACCTTAAATTTAGGCCATTACATAAATAATTGAAATGAAATTTTGAAAATGAGATTAATTATTTTGGCACTATTGAAAAGTATGAGAAAGAATGTATGAGTTAAATTATAAATTGAGTTAGTATGTGAAAAATAAAATATGAATTTAAGAGTTATGAAGTAATATAAATATATATAATTAGTTTAAATGATTATAAAGTCTATGGTTGATGTTTGTAATTTATTAATGTTAAATAGTTTTGATTTATAGTAATACCACTAAGTATGAAATACTCACCGTACGGTTATTTCCGTGCGCAGGTCATTAGAGTTTCGGATCCGGTCCAGCATCCAAAACAAACCTGACTCCAACAAGAAGATTTTGGTGATGTATTTCTTCCTTTTGTTAAGTGGCATGTACTAGGTAGTTGAATATGAATTATGTATATTCATTTAAGTTAAATGATTTTGGTTGTATATAAATGATTATAATTTTTTGGATTATGAATATGATATAAAGTTATGAAATGGTAAATTTGGTATTAAATAATTGAAATGAAATAAAAGTTATTAATTATACATATATACTAACATGTTATAGTGTTTAAACTAAGGTATTAAATTATTATTTTGATAAAAATTGGATGTGTTTGAGTATACCTAATCATTGGTTGGAGTATTGATATTGGATTGTTTTGGGTTTGAAGTTTGCAGGGGGTTTTATGTAAAAAGAAGCAGAAATACTGTCAAAATTTTTATATAAAAAAAATTCCGGAGAATTCGAACAAGTTCCGTTTCACTTTTAATTTACATTTTAGCTTCGAGCGTCTATTATTGGGACTTAACTATTAAATTATACTATGAATGCTATTTTATTTGTGAATTATTTTGTAAGTTGTCTGATATGTCTGGTAATGCCTCGTAACCCTATTCCGGTCACAGTTTGGGGTTAAGGGGTGTTACAAAAGAGTATTGAAAAAAGCTCGTAAAAATGATAAGAGGGCGCTGTTCTTTATTTTTCAAGGTGTTGATGAATCAACCTTTGAAAAAATTTCGGATGAGAAGACATCAAAAGAAGCATGGGCTCCCTTCAAGGAGCGGAAAAAGCCAAAAAGGTACCTTTATAAACCCTTAGAGCCGAATTTGAGATGTTGAAAATGAAACCTTCAAAAAAATTTGATGATTATGTCATCCAAGTGAAAGCGGTGGTAAATGAAATGAAAAGGAATAGAGAAACACTTGATGATGTCAGAGTAATGGAAAAAAATTTACAATCATTGACACGCAAATTTGATTATGTGGTGGTTGCCATTAAAGAGTCAAAAGATTTATCACAAATATCAATCGTGTAACGACCCGAATTTTACGATTATTGGAAAAGTTTATTTTTGGGTCCCCGTTTCTGAAAAATGGATTCATAAATATTTATTAAAAATATTTACGAAGTTAATTGAGTGATTAATTAGAGTTTAATAAGGTGAATTACCTTAAATTAAGGCTAAATAGGTATAAGGATTAAATTAAATAAAGTGTGAAAGTTGAATTATAGAATAAAAAAAATTGAAGGGACTAAATAAGAAAATAAGCCAAAATGAGTACCAAGTGTATGGTAAAAATAAAATACATGTGTAATAAATATTATACATACATTTGTAATACATGTATGTATTTACTTATTATTTAAGTAAATATTATTGTATTAATATTATTTTATATTAATTAAATAAAGTAAATTAATTAATTAATTAATTAAAAGTTGACAAATGTGTATATAATGACATGTGTAATACTAATATACATACAATTGTGAAATACATGTATGTTTACTTATTATATAAGTATATTATTAAATTATTTTATTATAATATATATAAAGTAAATGAAATAAAAGAAAAAGAAATGAAAAGAAGGAAAGAACCAGAATAGCATGAAACTAAACAGAGAAGGAAGGAAGGAAAGAAAGAAAAAAAAAGGGGAAAATTGGGGATTTGAAGTTTTAAGCTTTAATAGGTAAGTCAATTAAGTTATTTTCTTTTAATTTTGATGTTTTAAAAGTTTTAGAACAAAATTTTGTAGAAATTAAGTTGAGATTTTGAAATTTCTTAGGTTTTTTAGTATAATTCATGTTGAACAAATGATTGAATTAGGGATTAAATTGATAGAATTTTTAGTTAGAATTGATTAAAGGATTAAATTGTAAAAGAAGCTATTAGTTTTACATAGTAGGGACTAAATTGCAAGAATTTCGAAATTAGAGTTTTATGATGAAATTTAGATAGTTATGTACAAGTTTGGTTGAAAATTGAGTAGAAACAAAGTATGAATTGAGATAGAAAAAGTAAGTGAATTTAGTTAAGATTAAAATTGAAATTAAAGTAGAAATTGAATAGAAATTGAGTAACAAATTTAAATATTAAATGTAAATTAGTATTGTATTAATGATTATGAAAATTATCTTAATTTTTCGTAGCTAACATTGCACCCGAGGCATCTACGAAGAAAGGAAAAGAAAAGGTGGACGAAGAATAATTCGAGAAATTACGGTTTGTATTTCTATAATCCGAATTTAATTATTAATTGTTATATTTTAATTTAAATGTTTATGGTAAGAAAATTAAGGTAAATGTAGTATATTTGATATTGAATTGAGTATTTGTGAAATTATAATTTATATGATATTTGAGCATTGATATTGAATTTAAATTGAGTTGGTAATTAATCTGAATTTTAATTATTAACTGTTATATTCTGGTTTATATGTTATTTTAAGGTAAATATTAGTAATTGTTTTTGAATTGAATTTATATGAATATATGTGGTTGATATGAAAATTGAACATTGGATGTATGTTATATTTGAAAAATATATTGATTGAAAATGTGATGAAATTAATTATGAATATGTGATTATTGTGAAATTTAAATATTTGTTATTGAAAAGTAAAGTGAATTGTATTGATTTGAGAATATATGTGATTAATTGAAATGTGTATTTGTTGAAAAAAATTGAAAGTGAAATTGAAAACCTTATTAACAGTATTCGGGCTAAGTCGAATATAGTTGGCATGCCATATGATTGGAAGTGTTCAGGGATACTTCGATCTTGAGTCGATGAGGCACTATAAGTGTTGTACTGTTACTTCGACTTTAAGTTGATGAGGCACCTTGTGTGTCGTACTGTTACTGTTACGTCGAATTATTCCGATGAGGTACTCTGTACTGTACTATTACTGTTACTGTTTACTTCGGCTTGGCTGATGAGGCACTATGTGCCGTACTGTATTGGTGTGATTGTTGGATCCGTGTATCTGTCAGTGTTCGAGTCATGTTAATAGGGGCAAATAAAAGTACTGAATGACTGACTGTTACTGAATAATTGATCGTTACTGAATAACTGATTGCTACTGAGCAAATGATTGTTACTGAATAACTAATTGCTACTGAATAATTGAATGTTACTAAATGAAACTGATAAATTGAGTGATTGAAAAATATTGACTGATATTGAGCTTGGATTATACGGGTTACTGAATGAAATGTAATAGTTGAATATTATTTACTGAAATTGAATAGTGAACAAAAGTGTAAGTGAGACATATGAATGGAAAATATTATTGTTTTAAATAATTTGTGAATTTATTTTGAAAAGCTAACCGGGTTAATAGATGATAAAGATTGAATGAGTTATAAAGAATTTATCCATGAAATGAATAATTGAATATTTATGATCATTATATGATTTTAAGTGTATGTTATGTTATTAAGTGTTCAGATTATAGAAATACCACTGAGTTCATACTCAGTGTACGGCTTGTTTCCGTGCGCAGGATAAGTTAAAGTCAGATCGTTGAATCAGCATCCCAGGTTGATCACAAACTGTAAGTGGAGAAGTATGTTCATTACTGGTAATGGCATGTACCTAGGATGTCAAAAGTGATTATTTTGGAAAGTTATTGTAAATGTTGTTATAAATGATAATGGTTGAGTACATAGCTTAATTAAGTTTGGTATAAAGCTGTAAATTTGGGAATAATTATAAATAGGTTAGATTAGTAAATTATTGCTAGGTTTTGTTGATAAAAAATGTGGTACCAATGAAGGTACATTGGCTAGACACTTAAGATGGTCGATTTTATATGTTTTAGATGTGTTCGATCGTAATTTGAGTAAGTTAAAAGATTAGGAATTATATTGTTTGTGGTTTATGATTTGCAAGGTTGGTAAACTTGAATTGTAAGACTTATTTTGAGTCCACACGGCCTGGCACACGGACGTGTGTCTTGGCCGTGTGAAACAAATTTGTTCATAAGTAATAAGTCAGAGAGTTATATGGGTAAAGGACACAGGCGTGTCCCCTAGACCACACGGGCGTGTGGGTATTGTTCAATAGGAAAATTTTAAAATTTTGAGAAAAATTCATAGTGATTTTAAATTAGTCTCGAATTGATTTTACTGTTCATATTGGACTTCAAGGGCCCATTAAAGGGACGATACATTAAATTTAGGATAAGTGTAAACCATTATATTAAATAATGTCCGTAATTGAACTGTATTGATTGGTAATGCCCTGTAATCCTGTTCTGGGGATGGATAAGGGTTAGGGGGTGTTACAAATCGATGAACTTGTGGGTTTTCTCTAAGCTCACGAGGATAAAATGAAGCTAAATGATGATACTAGAAATTCAAACCGAGTCTTGTAAAGCAAGTTCTCCTTCAACAAGAGTGGAGCTAGGGATAACTTTAGACAAGGTACGAGTAATCGTGGAGGATACCGTGGAGGATATAGAGGCAGAAATAGAGGTGGACGAGGAACACGTAGATGAGGCAATCAATCATATGGTAAAGTCCAAACAAGTGAAGAATATCAAACATTAAGTTGTGGACAAGGAGCTTGAGGCCGAGGTCAAGGCAGAGGTAGATTTCAACAAGGAAATAAATCTCAGGCACAACGTTATAATTGTAATAAATATGACCATTATAGTTACGAGTGTAGATTAAATCCCAAGATAGATGAGAGAAATCATGTAGTAGCAGCTAAAGAAGAAGAAAATATGGAATCTAGTGTATTCTTTACTTATAAAGAAAGTGAAAAATTAAGAAAAAATATTTGGTATCTTGATAATTGCGCCAGCAATCACATGTGTGGTCGAAAAGACTTATTTTCAGAGTTGGATGAAAAAATTCATGGACAAGTAACGTTTGGAGGTGAATCACATGCCACAGTCAAAGGTAAAGGCAAAGTTACTATTACACAAAAGAATGGAGAAAACAAGTTCATTTCAAATGTTTATTACGTACCAGCTTTGAAAAGCAACATCATCAGCCTTGGACAGCTTCTAGAAAAAGGATATGAAGTACATATGAAGGATTCCATACTCACCTTAAAAAATAAGAGTGGTGATATAACGCATAACCGTCTATTTACTATTGACATTGAATTTGGAGAGATGAAATGCATGAAGAATGCAATTAAAGATGAACCATGGTTGTCGCATTTAAGGTTCGGGCATCTTGGATTTTTCGGTCTAAAGCTATTGTCAAAAGAAAATATGGTGAATGAGTTGCCACAAATTAATTCTCCTGATCAATTGTGTGAAGCCTGCATTAAAGGAAAACAACACAGACAGAGTTTTGAAGCAGGAAAAACTCGACCAGCAATGAGACCATTGGAGATCGTGCACTCCGACATAGCAAGTCCTTTTGATATACCACCACTTGGTGGAAACAGGTACTATGTTACTTTTATTGATGATTTTAGTAGAAAAAGTTGGATATATCTTCTTAAAACAAAATCAGAAGCCTTTGACAAGTTTATCGAGTTCAAAGTCATGATAGAAAAACAGAGTGAACATTTCATTAAGATACTCAGAACTGATAGAGGTGGTGAGTATACTTCAAAGCTATTTGAAAGCTTCTGCAAGGAAACCGAAATTATTCACCAGTTGACAACTGCGTACACACCACAACAAAATGGAGTCGCTGAAAGAAAGAACCACACTATTCTTGATATGGCAAGAAGCATGGTTAAAGGTAAGCATTTACCAAGAACTTTCTGGGCTGAAGCTGTTCAATGTGTTGTTTATTTGTTGAACCGATGTCCAACAAAAAGTGTGAAATACATGAAGCCAAACGAAGCTTGGAATAATCAAAAGTCAGAAGTCAGACATCTCAAGATTTTTGGATGCATCGCATATGCTCATGTTGCTGACCAGACGAGAAAGAAGCTTGACAATAAAGGAGTAAAATGTATTTTCATTGGTTATGAAAAGAGAAACAAGATTATACAACCTTCTCACCAAGAAAGTTATTATTTCAAGAGATGTTGAATTTGATGAAACTGATTATTGGAGATGGAGTGAAGAAGAGAAGAAAATTGAATGATTATTTTTCAGTAATGACAAAAACGACGACTTCATTAATCAAGAACAAGGCAACGATCAAAGCCCTCCTCCAAGTCCTGTTGCAACAACTCCTACAACATCATCATCACCAACCAGTAGCAATACCAGCAACTCAGAGGAAGCACCTGCAAGATTGCGTAGTTTATGCGATATTTATTTGGTTACAGAACCCATAGAAACAATACTCGATTATTCATTATTCTGTTTAATGACAGAATGTGATCCAATAATATATGAAGATGCAATTAAATATGTCAGGGGGAAGAAGGCAATGGATGAAGAAATTGCAGCAATAAGAAGAAATGACACATGGAAGCTAACAAGTCTACTAGAAGGACATAGTCCAATTGGAGTCAAATGGGTGTACAAAGATGAAGACCAATAAAGAAGGAAAAGTGGAGAAATACAAAGCAAGACTAGTTGCAAAAGGCTACAAGTAAAGATATGGTGTAGACTATGATAAAGTATTTGCTCTAGTTGCCAGAATTGATACTATAAGGCTTCTCATGGCAATCGCAGCACAAAATAAATGGAAAATTTATCAGATGGACATGAAGTCAGCATTCCTTAATGGTTATCTGGAAGAAGAAGTCTACATCGAACAACCTCCTAGATGTAGCAAACAAGGACAAGAAGACAAAGTTTATTGCTTGAAGAAAGCTTTATATGGATTGAAGCAAGCTCCGAGTGCATGAAACACAAGAATAGATGAATATTTTCAGAAGAACGAGTTCATGAAAAACCTATATGAGCATGCTCTATATACGAAGAAAAATGAAATTAGTGACATCATGATCGTGTGCTTATATGTGGATGATATGATTTTCACGGGAAACAATCCAGGTATATTCAATGACTTTAAGAAAGCTATAACTAAAGAATTTGAAATGACAGATATAGGAGAAATGCCATAGTTTCTTGGAGTCAAAGTGAAACAAATGAAAGATGGAACATTTGTGTCTCAAAAGAAGCATGCAGAACAAATTTTAAGAAAATTCAATATGAAAGATTGCAAGCTAGTAGCCACGCCAGCAGAACCAAGCATGAATTTAAGTGTTGATTCATCCAGAGATCCAGTAAATCCAACGTTGTTTAAAAGTATCATTGGAAGTTTAAGGTACTTGACTATCATGCGGCCAGACATCATGTACGTAGAGGGAATAGTTAGCAGATACATGGAGAAGCCAAAACAAGATCACCTGATTGCAGCAAAGAGAATTTTGAGATACATCAAAGGTATGATGGATGAGGGTTTATTTTATACAAACTCACAGAGTTCAAAATTGATTGGTTATTTAGATAGTGATTATGGTGGTGACTTGGATGATCGCAAAAGCACATCCGAATATTTATTCCATATTGGCTCCGCAGCATTTTCATGGTCATCGAAAATGTAACAAACAATAGCTCTTTTAACATATGAAATAGAATACATGGTTGTTGCTACATGTACGTGTCAAGCAATTTGGTTAAAGAATATTTCGGGCGAATTATCTATAATACAAGAAGATCCAATTACAATTTATGTTGACAACAAGTCCACAATATCTCTTACAAAGAATCCAGTGTCTTATAGTCAAAGCAAGCATATCGATACAAAGTATCATTTTATTCGAGAGTAAGTGAAAAATAAAAATGTGGAGTTCGTTTATTCAGAACAGAAGATCAATTGGCGGACATTTTTATGAAGCCATTGAAAGTGGACATATTCCATAAACACAAAGAAAAACTTGGAATGAAAAGTTTAGTTTGAGGGGAAATGTTAGAAAACAAACCAACTTTCAAAGGTCAAAAAGTGCAGCTAAAGAAGTTATTTTCAAATTATTTTTTACCTCATGCAAATTGGATGATGCTGGAAACTTCAAGGATGATGACAGCACATTGAAAAGTCTTACACGGCAAGGAAAAAAAAGTCAGCTGACTATGTCTATATATGTGTATGTATAGTTCATGTGTGCTTGCTGAAAAATTAGTAAGTTTGAGAGGAAAAAGTGTATGTGAGTTATAAAAGAAAAACTAGCAGCAACTAGTATAGAGAGAAAAAAAAAAGAAGGGAAAGAGAGTTTGTATTGTGTTTATTTGTGTGTAATAAAAAATTAGTATTTGAGTTAATTTTATTACGCTTCCAACATATCCAACAACCAATCTAAAGATTAACACCATCGTGGACAAATCAAAGATTTGATTTAAAAATGTTGAGCAACTGAGGTTTTTTTTATGAAAAGGTGGAGAAATTTTAAAATTAATTTTTTAAATTATCTTATTTGATGAAATAAAGTTGCCTCTCTTTTAATTTTTTAAATGATCTTATTTGATGAAATAAAGTTGCCTCTCTTTTTTTTCTCGTATTTATGAATAACAAAAAAAAGAGAGTAAAATAGTAGACTTCCTCAATTATTTAACAAACTAGTTGAGTTTGCAGGGGAGCGGTGAAGTGGTTACTATGGGGGATTGACTTCAAAGTATAGACCCAACAACCTAGCATACATGCGCATGGAAAGAGCACGTAAAGGCAGGGAAATACAACTTTCTCGTGCGTGCATTTTGAATGGCTGAAAAATATAGAGGCTAGGTTAGAAGAAAGCTGCTTGGAGATGGTGGAAAAAGGAAGAAGGTTGAGATGATAGAACAAGGCAATGCATGGGCAACGAGTAAGTGAAATAGTAATGGTAAAGGTGAGGGAAATTTTTGATATGGTTAGATAGTTTTAGTAGTTATTCAATGTAGTAGAAAATTTGTGTATATATACACTTTTGACACCAAGTAAGGATGGAAGAGTAAGTTTATTCAACACCCTTTCCTTAAAGCATTGTTATCTTTTTCTATCTCCTATCTTTTATATATTTTGGAATCTTCTTTGATCTTCGTAAGTATTTCCTTTTTCACGATATTATGATTTATGTATTGATACAATAACATCTACTATTTTTAGTGTTAAATATACAATAGGCAATTGGAATTATTGTTGAAATTATATTAGCTTATGACATTTTTTAACATATATTAGTGTTGAATGTACATTAAAAACTAATAGTTATTACTGTTGAATATCTGTTGGTGTTAATATACAATATAATGTTGAATAATTATTTTTTTGTTCATTAGGTTGAGGAAAAAAAAGATTATGACATTGTCTTTTTTTTTTGGTTCGAATTTTGACATTGTTGTATTGTTGTATATCTATGGTGAAGGAAAATATTTAATTAGCATAATGGTATTTTGAATATAGAACAATGTAGTGTTGTTCGAATTTCAAAATCTATTGAGATAATTGTATTATGATATGAGAAATGTTTATGTTTTAGTTAAAAATATTATATTAGTGAGGAAAATATTATTTTTTACTCGTTATATATTAATTAATTTTTTTAATTTAAATCGATATTATATATAGGAATTCTATAAAAAATAGTCATAAATTTTATGTTGCGGTGAATTGTAATAGTCGAATTCGTGATACGAATTTCAGTGTAATCTTTGAGTCTAAAAGTTTGATTAACATAATGTTCAAAAATGACATCATGTTAGTGGAGATGAAATGCAAAATTAGTAAAAAATTAGATAATTCAACTTACTCAGAATTGAGGTAAGTCACTTAATATTGAGGTAAGTTATACTATGAATGCCACAAATGAATTAATCCATAAATGGACCTAGGATTAATTAAACTTGGGTCTTGTTAATTCAGACAATTACATTCATGTTTCTATCTTTTGTGAGTCAACCGCTCAGATACCCTAGATAATGTATCTCTCTTGGACTTGATAGACGACATACTGTCCTTTAATCGATTTTCTCAATGCCAATTTATCAGACGATGGAACTTTTAGGTTACCTACTAATATAAGGTATCTTCTCGCATTACAATCTGACCACATAATGCAACTTAGTATTAGTTAAACATTAGGTCATCAATGAGTCAATGTTTGCTTACATTTTGCTTTATGTGTAAAAACTGTCAATGACAAATACAAACAACATTAAAGTGAATAGTGGGATTTTATTTAAGTTAGTCTTTTCATACAATTATAAGTACAAATGATGAATAAACTACACTTAAAACACTAAATCCTAATAGACACATCTCCCGATATAGAAATGCAAAGGCAACTGAACCCCAACTGTAGCCCCTACACTCTTGTAGATAGGCTAACAATGGGAGATATGCCACATGAAATAAATTACCAAATTTATCAGACATTAGCATCTCTCCTATCAACCGCAAATTTTGCAATGAGCATAATTTGTTGAGACTTGATCAATCATTCATTACAAAATTTTGTTCTAATTATGTCATATTCAAACAAAGACCTTTTGCGTATTTGCTTTCCAAATGCTTGCCCAAGTACATGTTGTAGATCTTATAAATTACATCATTTTTGGCAACATGGTTCTCAATTTGAAAGGCCAAGTTGTAGAATCATGCCCTCAAATGTGATTGTGCATTCTCCACATAGAAAATGGAATACGCGTATCTCAAACCTGCAACACCATAACCAATGCATGAATCCTTTTCTAATATCGAGCACGAGTCAGATTGTAAAACTCGAACTCATTGAGATATGACTCCATGGCTGTATGAGTTCCTCGATACCCAAATTTCAATGTTGGATGTTATGCCTGTAAAGGTACTTGTAATTAAACAAATATATTGATTATTTCCAGTTTTTTGAAAAAAAAAACTTGCTAATATAAAATTAAGATAAAACAATATTTGGCATGCGAAGAAGTTTCCAATTACGAGATTTTACTGATTCATGTTGACGTGTAGAAATATATGTATCCTTAAATCTCAACAAGTTTCCACTAGTGGCCATCTTTAGAGTTTCTGTAATTTAACTCCAAGTAATAAAACAACATAATTTGCAATATCATATATATTAACTTTTTATTCTAATACCCTAAATTTCACAACAACATAACAAATAAACTAAATTATAATAATATTCCAATACACTAAAATATAATAATATAATAACATTTAAATAATATCTCAATATACTAACAACATTAACTGAAAAATAAACTATATATTTTACAAACACTTAAAAATAATATATAACATTCCAACTAATCCTAATCACTAAAATATCACCATAAACTTAAAATTCACACTTAAAATAAAAATATTTAATAAAAATACTTACTATAAAGGAAAAATACAACAATATAATAACATTTAAATAACTAATAATAAATCATAAAGTAAACTATTTGGTCGTTCTTTTCAACTCATATATATATATATATATAAGTGAATAAAGTTCATACTATTCCATTGTAATTAGCATGGCAAAGACATGTCAAAACTTAGCCGTCATAGCCCAGGAGAGGGACTAATCTCGGGCTTATCCAAAAGGTTTGGGCTATAGGGCAAGACTACAAACAGATCAATGCTTTAAGTTTTCATCGGCGCTCCCAAGACTCAACAGCCCAAGTGGATCTTTGCTCTTTGAACTCCCAAAGTCCTGAATGATAAACAAAACCCTTGCAAAAATCCCTCTTACCAAAGTTGCAGGCTCTGATTCTCGTCAAATCTAAACTCTTTCAGCGTCTAAGAATGTTGGGGTTACGGTGTTCTGTCGGAACACTATCTGATGTCGGTCATCGCCTCCTTCAAACCATGACGGTCAGTGCCTCTCCTTATTTCTCGATATCCATAATATTTACGATCTTAAGAATTTTTTTCATCCATTGACCTCTTGCCAAGGATTAGGATTATATCATTTTTAGAACTAATGATTTCCTAATTAGTGTTTATCAGCTTTGGGTTTCTGGGTTCATGGATCTGTCTGTTTCTATTAGTCTTTTTCCATTTACACTTTTTAATCAAGGAAAATTAGAAGTTGGTTTTGATATTTTTTTGTCCTTGTTCCATTAACATGTTGAAATCTAGGAAGTAAATGTTTTTCTTAAAACAATATGTAAATTAGATTTTGGTATTAACCAGTCAAGACTTTTATATCAGTTTAATGGTGTTATTGTTAAATTGGGTTTCTTTTTTCTTTCCCATTGAACTGCAACAAACCTGATAGGATCTTATAGTTATGTTGTGCATTTGTGTAGGCCAAGTATATAGTTCATCTGGGATAAACTCGGTTTGATAGTTGAAATCAGGGTTTCATTTGTTTTCAGAAAAAAAGAACTTATATGTTTTATGGTACCTGCTGGGAACTTTTGTTCTTTCACTGTTTCATGCAGTTTCATGGAATAAGAGTACAAGGCATTCGTGTGGGAAGTGCTGAAATTCCAGACCACAAGCGCATTGCAGTTTCTCTACAGAGCATCTATGGAATTGGTCGTAGCAGAGCTCGCCAGATCTTAAGCGAGCTCAATATAGATAACAAACTCACTAGGGAATTGACAGGAAGAGAACTCATGGCTCTTCGCGAGCACGTCTCTTCCACATACATCATTGGAGAAGATTTGGTATGAACTTTTTTCCCTTCTCTACTTGCTTGATAAAACTTGCGTTCTCAAATGTTATACATTTCTTTGGTAATTTAGAGGCGATGCATCAATGCGGACATAACCAGATTGAAAGGTCTTCAATGCTACAAAGGGATCCGGCACGAGGATAAATTGCCTTGCCGAGGACAGCGCACAAAAACCAATTCCCGGACCGCAAAAAAGGGACTAACTGCTGTTTCAGAAAGACACAGAGCTTCTTATGCTTAGGTCTAATTTCTCGCCTTAAGTTGCAACTTATTTTGAAAATTTTCAATTAGACCTGCTATATCAGCTCAATAACTTTCCCCCCTTGAATTGAATCCAATTATGCATATTGTTTAACCTAACTGGTTCAAGTTTCTTATGTTGGGTGGAATAATTGAATACCCTTTAGCTATTATTTATGGAATCCTTTTAGAACATGGATTTGATGTCGTACCATCTGCCATTTCTTCATGTCTTACTGTTATGTGATCGTCAATCATTAATTTCTAGCACTGCCAAGATGCTTCCTGTTTACTTTTACATGAACATCATAAAAATTGGTCTAAAACTACCGAGGATAGTATTACTTTATTTTCAGGTTGTCAACACAATAGAAGTTGTAAGTGTCATGTAGGCAGCTCTTTTGATGCCATTTGATATGGTTTTCTATTAGGTTCGGCATGCATGCGCTACTGTATAACCCGCATTGAGCACCTAGAGTCTGAAACTCCCCCCGATTTTAATTCCAAAGACCCATTTATTTATATCGATTGGCCAAGATGAAGTTTGTTGCTATGGAAGCTGCGAATCAAAGGCATAAAGTGGCCAGTTTGAGCTTATCTTTTGCAGACGCAAACAGTTGAATAATGCCCTTTATCATCAGTTCAATTGCTGGGAAATCTAAAGAGCACAGATTACTTAAAAGGTATATCTGATGAAAGTGAGACAACTCTACAGAGGCAAAGATTGGTAACTCCAATAAAAGATGCATACACGAAGATTTTAAGCCTGGTTTCCTTACAAAAATGTTACGGCTTTTCTATGGTATCGCGTACTGAGCTCACTAAAAAACAATTTTTTTTCTTCCTATTTTTTAATTTTCAACTTTATTTTTAATAAATTATTAATTGTTAGAATAAACTAATTTCTCTTTTGGATTATAAATAATCTCTTAAAAAGACCATAACTAGCCTAAACACCATATATAGATAAATTTTTAAAAAGACAATTTAATTGTTACTACACTACGACTTATGGTACAAGTTGTGCCCACATGACAAGCCACAACTCGTCTCTGCATTAGTTTTATCATTGACAAATTTGAACTTTGTATGTATTCTTATTTTTTAAGTTGGATATTTATACAATATCTATCTACATGATGCAATACATTTAGAAGACTCCAAGATAGAAAAGTTCAATTCCACGTAAGATAACTGGGCAGCATGTTTTGAAAGAATCCTTTTCCAAACATGAGACTTAAAATTAAGGATACAAGTTCGGTGATAATATAAAGGCTTGAAGATAAAATTACATGAAATAGAGATGGTTCTAAAATTATTTGAAGTCATGAAGATAAAAAGGGCTTATATGTTCATAGTAAAGAACTTAGAGGCCATTTGATATGACGGAATGTTATCACTTTCCAAAAAAATTTAATTAGTTGGAATGTGATTTTATTGTTTGGCAAGAAAATATTAATTTACTTTCATTGGAATGTAACATTCTCTTAAAAGTTACTTTCTAAAAAATAAGAGAAAGTGATTTCATTGATAAGTGGTGGAAAAACTATTTTCCTGTACTGATGGAAAGTAAAAAGAAATTGGTAGGACAAAATTAACCTTTCTTTTATTTGTGCTTATGGTATTAATTAACTTATTCAACGGAAAAAAAAAGAAGCAAATTTGCTTGTTTTGTTATTTTCTAGTTTCTACAACTTTGATTCATTATTTCAAAATAATTAAAAAAAATAGATATATGTTATTTTGTTATAAATAAATTTTGTTCTCTAGCACACAAAATTTAAGACAAATTTTAGAATTAAGTGTGTGCAAAATAAATTTATTCAGAGATGATATCTCATTATTTCATCTATACCATTCGCATCACCTATTCCCAAATTTAATTTTCGGTAGACTATAAAACTACTTATGCATGATTTAAATTATGTTTTAGTCACTGAACTTTATTTTATTATGTTTTGATCAATGACTTTATTGATTTGTAACTTTTTGATCATTATGTCATTATTCGACGTTAGTGGTATATGGAAGTCTAATGTGACATAAATTGTGCTGTTAAATACTGACGTGTCATCTACTTCATCACATTTAAATAAATTTTTTTAAAAAAATTTAACCTTATTTTTAAATCTTTTTCTACTTCATTTCCTTTTTTTTTCTTCCCTTATTTCCCTTATTTTTTTTCTTATTTTTTCCATTCTTCTCATTGTTCGCCTGTCTCTCTCAACTCACCCTCTCTAAAGCACACTTCCTCTCTCAAGCTTCATCCGCACTTTTTAATGGACATGATTCAAATAGTTAGTTAAATATAAATTTAAAAAATAAGTCTCATTTTTTCTTGGAACTATAAGAAAAGAAAGTAGATTCAATAAGTCGCTCATCATCTATCAAACTAAACAAGAGAATGGGAAAATAATGGAAGATTATCATAGCAACAATCATTAGTCCAACTTTCAATTTGCAACAACATTTCCCAAGATCTGATACTAGCAAACAATGTCACATTCACCAATAACATCACTCATTCACCAAATAAACCTATATTCAAATCAACTAAAAACCCAAGCAAACAACAATCAATAAGCACAAAAAAACCACATTGAGCCAAATATCAGACTATTAACAAAGAAAAATCTGCAAAAAATAGAAGAGAACATCAAAGCAAAAAAAAGGTTTGAATTTGGGTCAAAGAGTTGGAGATAGTCTGTTGACTTGCCCGTTGATCCCAATGACCAAGAAAGAGTTATAGGTGAAGAGAAGCACATATAAAAAAAAATTAAGCTGATTTAACGACAAATGATGGAGATCCGAGCTTGGTGAGAAAATCTCTTCTTCTATGCTATATTGATAATGGAGAGAAAATCTCTTCTCCTAAGGCTTAAGAAAATGTTGTTACTTCCTATGAGACAGATAAATCTCGATAACCTACATGTCATTATTATGGAAAGGTCGGGCATTTTAGACCTCATTGTTATAAGTTGATTAATAATCGAAGGTGAGTAATACTAGAGATGCTCCAATTTCATATTACCACATCTTAAAAGAACAATATCTTAACAAGAAGTATGCAATAAAAAGAAATGTAAACTTACATGTCATTATTGCGGCATTACAGGTCAAATCAAACCTCTATGTTATAAGCTACTCAAGAGCCAAATTTAAATGTTGAAACCTCATGTAAAAGAACTTTTAAAAAAAAAAGAGTGAGAAAAAAATCAACCACATATCAAATTTAAAGATCAACAAAAGATTGATGCACAAGTAAAGCATCAAATTTAAACATCAACAAAAGATCGATGCACAAGTAAAGCACGAAGTTACAACGCGTTGACAATATTGAAGACATATCAACCTTACTGAATACTCCATCTAAGATTCGTGGAAAAAGTCTATGTTGTTCCACAAGTTACAACTCTTGTTGATGCAAATTGACAAGGGGAGAATGGAGTAAGCGAAAAATAGTAAATCTGACTTGTTGCAGAATAAGTTAGAACATCTGGTACCACAATTTTTGCAGAAAGTGTTACGATAAACTTGTATTATTGTTGTTGTTAAGGGGAGTAAATTTCCTTTGATTTGATGGTTGTTGTGTTTGTTATCTTATTACATATGCTCTGTGATAAGTGAGTAGTTTCATGTGTTTAGACTCATTTATTCTATTATGAGCTGAAGAATGTTGCACATAACGTTGGCACACCTGTTGCCACAACTACTTCGGATTTTTGCCAAAACTGAGAGGGAAAGAGGAAGTTGTTGGTCAGGGAAAGACTTTATTTTCTACCTTCTGTTTTGGGCTTCATTCATGCATTAAAGTTTGATTTTTAGCATATGATTTATGCTTTCTTTCATGGGGATTAAATGGTTTTGTCGCAAAAATTGTCAAAAATGTTAAAAGACGAGATTTTTAGTACTCAACAAGAAGTTGGGCCCTCGTGACAAACTACAATTTATCTGTGCATCAAATTTATTATTGACAATTTTTAACTTTATATAACCTTATAATTATCTTCTACGTAAAACAACATGAGATATATGTGAGTTATCTGTCTATTCAATGCAATACATCAAAGAATTTAAGATAGATGAGTTAAATTTAAAAAATGTTTTGTTTTTGAAAATTTCTTGAAACAAACTAGTCAGTTTGCATCTTGTTCTAATTACTATCTTAATACTATATTTAAACACAAATTTGAATAATATAATAACCAGAAAAAAAAATAGAACAAATAATGAGAGATAAGCACAATGTTTGTTAATGCAATTCGAAAGCAATCCTATTCTATGAAGCTTTGTTCATTGAATGATTTATTCAACTGTCAATCCAACCATCTATTGGTTACAACCCAATTTACTTTTAAGTAATTGTAATTCCGATAAATAGTCCTAACTTGCTTAGACCACTCGCCCAAATTTAAATCTTACAAATAATGCTTATAAAATAAATACAAAAAATATTAACAAATAAACACGATACTCTCCAAAAAGACACATCTTCACTAAATGAGGCAACTTATTAGATCATTTCAAGCAGTGTGGAGTTATGCCTCATTTTTTTTTTTTTACTTTTCTTCTCCCAGTTAAACTCTATTTTTAGTTTCCCACTTAAACTTTAACCTACAAATTTAGCTTATAAATATGCCCTTTTTCCACCCTAGAAAAATAACTCATAATATTTATGAGCTTTTAGAGAATTTTGTGTTTATATTTTGATGGTTCTTATTTCGAGTTTCTAGTTTACTTTTATCTCTATCTTTTGTACTCTTTATTTTTTCCGTTTTAGTGAAATTATTTTTGCATATGATTTTTTATCCTTTTCAGAGGGATTTTTCCACATAAAATATTTATGTTCAATCTTTTCAATTTCTTTATTTTTTTACTTGTTCATTGCTTAATTGTGTTTATCTCCAACAAACTAGTATCAGAGTTAGTTTGATTTTTGCAATCAACCCGTTTAGAGATGGTAACAATAAGGTTTAATATTGATAAAATTCAATAGTATCACTAATTTCAATATGTGACAAGTTTGGATGACGGCAATTCTGATTCAGGGCGATCTTGAAAAGGTCCTCACAGAGAATAAGCTTGCAGACATTGATAAATCAAAATATGATAGCTTAGATAAGAAGGCTCAATCCATGATTCAATTATGTTTAACAAATAATGTGTTATAAGAGGTTTTGATGGAGAAAACGACGTTCACCTTATGAAAAAGGTTAGAAACCCTCTACGAGACTAAGTCTCTAGCTAACCGAATAGTGTTGAAACAATGGTTGTACAAGTTTCACATGAACGAAGGTGAGCACTTTAAAAGATCACATTAATCAATCTATTACTCTTTCGAATGACTTAAAGAATGTTGAAGTTCAAATTGATGATGAATGTCAAACTATACTGTTTTGTGCTCTTTACCCTTTTCATACAAGGCTTTTAGAGAAATATTGATTTATGGTAGGGATAACCTCTCATTCGATGATATAAAGGGTCATCTGTTGAGCAAAAACAAACTCGATAATGAGCTTGGTTCAGATAATAGGTTAGATAAGCAAGCCTCGATTTTGGTAGCATCAAGTAAGCAAGACAAGAGGTTTTGCTATTGTAAGAAGTTAGATCATGTCAAGGCAGATTGTTACAAATTGCAAATTAAAAGGACTATTGAGAGCAATGAGGAGGATTTAGCTGGTGCTAATTTGGCCAATGACAAGGGTAATGATATCTTGTTTGTGTCAAAAAGTGAAAGCTCCAAGCTTACATCCAAATAGATCTTGGATTTGAGGTGTTCTTTTTACATGTGTCCTAATAGGGACTGATTCTCCACATACAATTCAGTTGAAGGTGAAGTTGTGCGCATGAGGAATAACTCATCTAATAAAGAAACCGGTGTTGGTACTGTTCAAGTCAAGATGCACGTCAAGACAATCAGGGCACTGTCAAATGTCAAACATATGCCTGACTTAAAGAAAAATCTCATTTTAGACTCAACTAGTTGTAGAATTAGCATCGAGTCAAGCAACATTAAAGTATCCCGTAGAGCTCTTATTGTAGAAGCCCAAATTAGCCCGGGCCTTTTACAAAAATAAACCATTACAACTAAAATTAAACCCATACAAATAAACCCAAGACCAAACCCAAATTTAACCCAATTCAAATCCCAAAGGCCCAAAAACCTAACTACTTAGCCCAAGCCCAATTAGCCCATTAGTCAAACTAGGGTTTCAGAAAAGCTAAAACCCTAGGGGCCTTTTACAAAAATAAACCATTGCAACTAAACTTAAACCCATACAAATAAACCCAAGACCAAACCCAAATTTAACCCAATTCAAATCCCAAAGGCCCAAAAACCTAACTACCTAGCCCAAGCCCAATTAGCCCATTAGTCAAACTAGGGTTTCAAAAAAGCTGAAACCCTAGCCACCTTTCGGCCAACTACCCACTGACCGCCTGCACCACTGGTCACCTCAGTACCGCCCATGTCAGCCACCGAACTCTAGCAAGTTGCACCTGCAAGACAATAAAGAGAAAGGACAAAAAATAGTAGAAAAAGAACTTGTAAAGGCTATAAAAGCCAGATCTAAACATTTTGTAAGAGGAGATTTTTGGCAATTGAAAAATACATATATTCAATTTTTAAGAACACAAAAAACAGTGATAGAGTATTACCAAAATTAGAAGAACGAACCCAAAATCAGAGAACCAAAAAACAAAAAATCAAAATCGAAAACAAAGGTGATTTTTTTTATTTCTAATCGATTTTTTTTTCTTTTCCTACTATAAACATATACAAATATATATATTTAAAAATAAAAAAATAAAAAAAAATTACCTTTTCCGGCCACAGTGTCCGGTGGCTGGCGGCGACGGCCAGCGACGGTCCGGAGACCGGACGGTGACCAGCCCTCTGGCCGGAAATCCTCCCTCTCCCCCTCGCCTCTCTTTTTTTTTCTTCACTCTGCTGCAAATGAATTTTTTTTGAAAAAATTTAGCCTTTTATAGCCTCTCAAAACGACGTCGTTTTGGGGGCTGCCTTTTAACCCCAAAACGACGTCGTTTTGGAGCTAACCCGCGTGTTGACCTGACCCGCTTCAAGGATCGGCGTGTTTTTACTTAAGGGTCTAATTGCGCAAATGGCCCTTCCGCCTTTTTATGTTTTCGTAATTAAATTTTTAATATTTCTTAATTTGGCCTCGAAATTTGTGGCGCTTTGTGATCTGGTCCTATGCCATGTGCTGCGTTTTAGGATGAGGGAATATTGCGCTTTTGGTCCCCCCAAGTTACGCGCATATCGCTTTTTAGTCCTTTTCTCTTTGTTTCTTTTTAAAATTGCCCCAAAACTTCGTTTTTGTTCCGAATTTAGTCTTTTTTTTAGATTTAAGTTGATTTTTATATTATCTTTGCTATTTTATTTTATTTTAAATATTATTTATATTATTCTTATAACTTTATTTATTAAATTTCTTATTATTACTATCATTTTTATTCCTTTTACTATCTATTATCAATTACTATAGCTACTATTATTATATTATTATCATTATTATTAATATTAATTTTAATACTATTATTACACTTATATGTATATATATTTATATGTAAAGTTATCAATGGTTATTTTAATATTATCATCATCTTAATATTAATATGTATTTATTTTTAACAAATATATGTATATATTTATGAAGTATTATTAATAATTGTTTTGTAACATTATTATTATTTCTAATACGTATGTATTATGTAAATATTTTAACACTATATTATGTATACATTTTATATATATATATATTTTTATATTATATTTTTATATATTATTATGTATATATGTTAATATCATTAGTTATATATTTTTTATACTACTTTATGTATATATCTTTAATACTATATTATTTATATATTTTTTCTTACATATTATCTTACGTATATATTTTAATAACTATGTTATGTATATACTATTACTATGTATATCTATTCATATAGCATTATTAATGGTTGTTTTTACTATTATTATTATTCCTAATATATATTATGTATACATTTTTTAAATACTATATTATATATATTTTTAATACCATATTATGTACATATTATTATTATATCTATTTTTACCCCTATTATATTTATTTTTAAAATTAATATATATTTTATTATACGTGTATATATATACTTTTTATATAGTATTATTTTTATATATCATTATATTCATTATTATACTTATTATTTTCACTATTGTTACTTATTATTTTATTTTAATATTATTATGTATTATTTGGTATGTATATATCTTTTTGTACATATTGTTATTTTTTTATTATACGTATATTATTTTATTATGGTATTAATACATTTTTACTTTTTTTCTTGTAAATATTATTTATTATGACTCTAATATCCTAATATTATATTATAATACTTTTTATTAATCATCTTATTATTTTGCATCGTTTATTTACTTAATGAATTTTTGTTACAATAACATCGTCAATTTTTTTTCTTATCATTATTTTAGAAACATTTTTATAAATAAGGCAACGTACCGATTTTAACATTAAGTCTGTGATTTCATCGTTATGTTGGATGAATCACGTTGGCTCGTGTTAAAAACGGGACATCCTTTGAAAAAACCAAAAACTTGAAATTTCTCGTGTTTTGGTCGGATCATGATTAAATGTTACATTGAACTCGCATTTTTGAAAATTAAGACAACACATGTTTAACGAGATACCAATTTTGGGCGTCGCGAGGGTGCTAATACCTTTCTTGTGCGTAACCGACTCCTGAACCCTATTTTTTCTCTGGCTTTTGACGTAGACCTAAACTTGGCCTTCTTTTTGTTTAAAAAATAAATTTTCTTTTACAAAAAAAAGAGGATTTATTAGGTGTCCGATCACACCTAAAAAAAAGGATCAGTGGCGACTTCCTTTTTTAAAATCAAAAGTCGATTTTTAAATTTTCAATAAATCGCCTCAATTAGTGACCAAAGCGTAATTTTTAGGTCGCTACATTCATTTTGATGAAAGATAAAATAATTGGCTGTCTTTATGTTTTGAAAAGATCAACGATGACCAGTGAAATTGACTCATTTGAAGTGAGATAACTTGGTCATAGGAGGGAAAAATGTATTACTGTTTCGTATAAGAAAGGTTCTTGTTTGTATGTAAGTTTTGAAAAGATAACACACTGCATTCGTGAAAATCAGGCTTAGCTCAATTTCGATTTGACAATGGACAAGTCGAAGACTAAAAGTCTTCTACTTTTGAAACACAATTTCGACTCAGCTAATATCCTGTGTAGTTCAAGATAAGTCCATGACAGGTTTTGACCGAAAAAGTGTTTTAAAAATAAGAGTCAATGTGAAAATTTACGAAATTATACCTCATATTTTTTTAACTTTTTTTCTGTCAATTAAATTCTATTTTTAGTTTACTATTAAACTCTGATTAGTGTAAATTATTTCAATTTTATTTAACTTACAAATTTAGTCTATATCATTTTTTTCGCTCTAAAAAAATATTCAAGTTTCTCCATCTTTTATATTCTTTAATTTTACCGTTTTAGTAAAATTATCTGTACTTATAATTTTTTAATTTTATATTTTTTTGAAGAGATTTTTTCATGTAAAAGATTTATTATCAATCTTTTTAATTTTTAATTTCTTCATTATTTCACTGAATTTATTCCCAAAGAAATAAAAAACATCCTTAGCAGCATAATAGTTTTGGATAAATTACCTTCAAAACTTATCTCAAATAAATCATTATAAAAGCTAAAAGATAAATATAAACCTAATCTAACGAGGCATGTCGATATGTATGAATAGTATATACGTTCATAAATTTATTATTATTCAACAAATGCTTGGGAAAGTTTTACTAATGTCAAGTAAAGCCGAAAAAATTGAAAAACTGAAAAACAAAAATAGAAAAAAATAATTATTTTCATGTGCTTAATTTCATTCATTATTTAATAGAATTAAAAAATAAAAAATTTAAAAAATACATAATCTTAAATTAATATGTACCTTTTCTCTTATTTTCAATCACTTATTTAAAAAACATAAAAACATAAATTAATTTTTATGCATTAAGATACAACATAATTCTCTCTTATTTTCTTTTTCCACACTTTACTACTTCCTCCCATCGCTCCATTTTTCCACCCCGCCAACAACACTCTCTAAATATATGTTTTCCCACACACACTCTTAAAAGTAATAGCTACACCAAATTGCATTACCAATCTACTTAAATTTATTCTTATGTTTTCACTTTTGCATTACCATTTACCAATTTACTTGTGTTTTCACTTCTGTATGAATACTAGTGACAACCTTGAAACCACATCACTTACCATAACTCATACCCCAACCTATCCAAAAATTAAACTTCTTATCCAACATTCAAATTTTGATATAATTTTAAACGCCTAAGTTACACAAATTTTACCATTTTAATAATAAAACTTAATAGTTATCATCTTAATTATCTTAATATATTTACTAAAATTGTTAATAATATAGGACAAACCAATGCTAATACTCAAATCTCAAAGCACAAAATAGCCTAACATAGTTATGTAAAGGCTTCTTTTAAAGGAAAAGAGGGAAAGACTTGGATCCTTAAACTACCAAATGCATAGGAAAAGCATAAATCACAAGGGAATTGGGGCTCATGCTATGCTAATTCAATAACATAAGATAACACATTTGAAGGCATCGAAAAACTTAACATTGAAACAAGCTACATGTCAAAAGACCCTAACCCATGTTTCCATTTCACCCTAGACCTTCAACACCAACAACAGCCATGAAATCCGCCTAGGGAGAGACAATGAAAACAAAGGAAGCAAACCCTATCATATTTGGTGAAAAAGGATCTATGTTTCCACTTCACCCCCGATGGCTCATCTCATCGGGGGAGAGAATGAAAACAAGGGTCCACATGCATCATATGAAGTACTGGTGCACTATATATATTGCCTAAGATTATCGATCAAAAGTTTATAAAGAGAGCTTAAACCTAAATAATGTGGAACATGGAGCAAAAAGGGAAGTCAGTCAAGCTTCTTTTTTGTTCTTCCTTTGGGTCATGATCATCACCTTTTGATCCTTTGGTGTCGCAGTTACGTGGATTCGTCTGCCAACAACAGTTGGGTTAGAGCGGTTGAAACCATCCCGTGGTGGGGTATAAACCACTGGCAAGTACTTGTTTGTATGACACGCGAAGTAAGAGTGCTCAAAATTTTCTTTCAACGCATCTTTTCCCTGGAAAAATTTTTCAATCAAAAAGAATATGGCATGAAAATCAAACCCTGAAGTATTTAAGATATCGAGTCATGAAAAAAATTGAAGAGGAACCAATTTCATTGTTACCAGGTAAAAACTTCAAATAAAGCAAATCACTATTTCTAAGCCATAAGAGATACTTTTCAAACTACAAAGTTAACATTTTTAGTTTAGTTCTTTAAACTTTCAAAGTTCAAATGATAGAAAATGATTAATATTACCTGGAATTTGGCAACACTAATTTCACAGATTTTCTTCCTGCCAAGTCTAGAGCTCCATTCTCGGTTGTTAAAGTCCTTATAAAACCTCAATGCAGCAACAGGACTCGTAAAATTAACAAATGCAAATCCCAGATTTAAGTGAAACCTGAAGGAAAATAATGGTATTAGGGTCAAGATAAAATTGAAAGATAACTCAATAATCCCATAGAAGTAAATGAAAAGATCACCCAAAATCCATTGGAAGATAAAGGAAATCATATTCAGATTTGCAGAAATAAGAGCCCGGTTGAGCTTTTCTATTTTCTGTCCCGCAGTGATCATCCAACACGCGCTGCAAATCAATCCTTCTGTTTCATTTTATCAAAAGAAAAATGTGTACAATGTCAATTAAAAACAAAACATTGTAACATGAACATGCAGTTACATTAATGGCGAACTTTACGATGTCATGTTATGGTGGAGTAAATGATCCATGCATACACTACTTTCATATCGTAGACAGAAAGAGACAACAAAAACTGAAGACCCCAGCTTTTGCAGAGACCATTACCAGATGGTTCATTTATGAACCCCAGGGAAACTTAAAGATAGTGATAGAGATGGATCATGTATGCCAAGACTCCATGGGAAATTAGTAGCATGAAAACATAAAAAGGGTAAAAGAAAATGACAAAGAAAAAGAGAAACTACTGAAAGTGATTGGGGACGTTTTTGATCATTAATGAAGTCTTTCTATCAAATTTGGCTTGTTCCTCAGCGTGATTTGAACCAGCTTTCACTTTTTTGACCCAAACTTCTTGCCTATGCATTGGAAACTCCTTCGCCGACTTCAACCGTGGAGGAAGTAACCTCCATTTACTTTTGTTCCTATTCCCAACAATCCCTTCAGACCCATAGTTTATATGTTTTGGGGCATTGAACACTTCAATCCATGGAAGTGGCTGCTTTCCTGAGTTATATATATTTAAATAATGAAAGCTTGGAGGAGGATGGCAATGGAAGTAATAAGGCGACTCAGGGGGAAAATAGATATTTAGCGGTTGAGGACCTTCAGGTTGGTAGCTTTTAGCAAAAGGGTCCAATGGCCTATGATTTGAGGTTTTCCCCATAGAAGATGAAGCAGCTGACATCTTTGAAACCCCTTGAAGAAGGAGGAGGAGATAATGGAACCAACTTTTTTGGATAGTAAGCCAATTCTTTTTATGGACAAGTCAAATAGGATGATTTTGTGGAAGGAAAAATTGGGAGGATAAAGAATACACGAGAAGATGAAAACAAAATAGAAGATATATTATATTCAGGGTTTTTAAAGCATAGAAAGGCTGGGGGTACTGGTAGGGAAGTTTCACCATTTTGGCTAAGGGAATCACTGCAATGATGAATATTGGAATGGGAGATTTCTAATAATGAGGATCCATTAAATGCTTTTTCAAACCCAAGGTGAGCTTTGGCGGCGTGAATGGAACGAGAGAGTCAGAGGTTTAACCTTAGGCTCCATGCAATCTGTTCTGTCTGCCATGATTCCCATTTCAGCTCTGTAACCTGCTCTCATTTTTTTTTTCCTTTCAGAATTTTGCTACGGTACATTATCGGACAAGATTTTAAACTTTTTTAAATTTGTGAAGTGTCTTGTATGTACGATCACAAGTGTTTTTATTTAAATAAAATATTACCATATATTTGAACCATTTTAGCTAATTATATCTTTATGTTTCTCATTAAAAAAGTAATTAATAGACTACCAATTGTTTTATGCATTTATATTATGCATTTATATTGAAATTTTAAAATTTAAGAAGTATAAAAATTTAAAATTTTTAATGGAGGTATTAAAAAGGGAGAAGATTTGGAGGAAGATATGGTAATGTTGAGGAGGATTAGTTGGTCCGAGTTAGGCATAGAGCCAGAGGAAGTTGGTGGGTAAGGTGACTAGGATGCTTAAGTTTTTATCCCTTTTTCATCATGCTATGGGATATTTATAAGTGAGGTTTCGTATTTATTGGTGGTAACGTGATAATTTTATTATCAGATCATCATTAGGATGTATAGAAATTTTTTTTGTGATGATACACATTCTATCATTCTTTCTAAGTTGTGGGGCAAAGTTGATGACTTAAAAAATCGTGTTCTCAAAAGAAGAATAAGTGGCTATATAATGGATGATAACCTTCCAATAGGAGCAGATAGCTAACTTGCAAGGATGGGAGGCCGACTAGAATCAAACCTTTCGAGTTACTGATCTTTTGTTGATGGGTCTATTGACAGAGAATGGAGGGATGTTTCCCAAGCCGCCACAGGTTCTAGGCTAGAGAAAGTATTACAAGAATAATTGAATTGAAAAATACGGGCTAAACTTACAATTATATGTATAATTTATGATTAATAATTAAATTTAATTAAACGAATTTAATTTTTATTATTAAATCATGATTAAAATTTTAAAAATTAAATA
Organism: Gossypium hirsutum; assembly: GCF_007990345.1. Classification (NCBI taxonomy): domain Eukaryota; kingdom Viridiplantae; phylum Streptophyta; class Magnoliopsida; order Malvales; family Malvaceae; genus Gossypium; species Gossypium hirsutum. Next base: position 6,712,112 of record NC_053429.1, read on the forward strand.
TATAAATTTCACAAAATACAAAAAACTAAGTTATGTTCATGAAATGTTAAAATAGAAAAATGGAAGAGATGAGTATAATGATTGAGCAAAATATTTTGGTTAATGTTGTGAAAGTGTGATTTATGTAGGTGTTGATAATGATAGGTTGAATTAATCATGAAAGTTTACTTGGGAAAGATGGAAACCAGAAAGTACGGACACCTTCTGCCCACTCCCTGCCTATCCATCGTTTTAACGTCAAGTTAATTAAACGTATGTCAGTCCTTTTGCCTTTCCCTTGACCCTATTTTATAGGTTAATCAACTTGGGAGATGTATAGAAGTTGGATTAAATTAATTTCTTCAACACAGTCGGTCACTTATTAGTATTTTTCTAATTGTTAGAGAATTCACGACTATAATATTATAATTATACCTATAAAATATTAAACTTGGAGTTCAATAATCACGTCAGAAAAGAGAGATGAATTCTACTCTATTAGTTTCGAAAGTTGGTTGAAAATTAATATATCTGATTCTAAGCATTTTGCATGCCATCTTTCTAAATGGTAACTCCATTTTGGTGTTATTTGCTGTCAACTTTAGGTAAGGAGAAATAATTATGTGTTTAATACAGATTTTATTGAGAATGAAAGTGTTTTGAAAAAAAGTTATTCTACGAGGAAAAGTTATCTCTGTTCAAACTTTGAATTGATGGAAGCTTCAAGTCATTCAAAAGCTAAAACTTGTAAGTTGATTAGATAAATTTCACCAAATGATAAGTGGCATAAAGTGAATACTGATGATGCAGTCTGTAAAGTATTCAGGAATGCTACTGTAAGTGGTCTAATCTGCAATTAGCATGGAACGTAGATTATTGATTTCTCAAAGAATATTGGTCATTGCTCAATTACTGATGTTGAATTTTGGGGAGCTCTGAAATGTCTCCAACTCACCTAAAATCTTGGGCTGAAATGAATAATTCTCAAATTGGACAGCACTAAAGCTATTCAAGTGATTCAAGAAAATGTAGCTAATCAGCATTATTCAGTTGTGACACGTACTATTAAGAACATGTTGCAATTTCTTTGGATGTTAAAGTTATTTATATCTTCAGATAGGATATATAACAAGGTGACTGATGGATTAGCATCAATGGCATTCTCAAAATCGGTGAGTGAATACTTTTTCATGCAACCACCAGATAAAATCCTATTATCACTATATGATAATTATTTCGAAATGACTTAACCACAAATAGTTTAAGTTATGGTTTAATCATTCTCTTTGTAAAAAAAATTATTATCAAGTTTCATCAATCCTCAATTTTATGACAAATATATTTGAGTATCATTACAAAGGCTTATAAATAAAAAAAGGGATAAGAGAACATCTAAAAGGGATCTTCTTCTTCAAGCTTGATCTATTCTTTATTTTTTTTTCCATTAATATACAAGTTAAAACTAATTAAAACCTGGCCAAAGTAAGAACAAAAAAGGAGGATTTCGTAGATTTTGTGTCAAAACACTTTCTATATTGGTGCACTGTCTACTCCACCCTTCCACATCGTTTTTGTTTTGCTTCATTTAGTCAAAGGTTCTTGTCTTACTCTTCACCTACACCCAATGAGCCATGGACTAAATAAGCAAAAATCAGACCATCAGCCGGCTCTGGGAAAGGCTGTTTAGCTTCACATATTAGCTATTTATCTGATTGAAGCTACTTATGTGGGAACTGGAACCCTACCAACACCCATGGTGGGTTTTTAGCTTTGCTTTGGGGGTTTAGGGTTTGAAAATTTGGCTAATTCACTCTTTGTTTGTCGTGTTGTGGGAGAGTTGAACCATGTCACGTTCTGTCATTTCATGCCATTTCTTAGCTTAGAATGGGAACCCCCAAGCTCTCTTTTGTCTGCTGCTTTTCACAGATAGACACAGATAACACGATTTCTTTGGTTGATCATAGCCTGCTGTTTTTTCACTGGACCTGTGTCTCCTTATTTGGGAATTGAGACTATCTACAATACCACTAAGGTTAATGTTTAATACAGTGTATACTTTTTATATATTATCAACTAATTACAACATAATTCTTATTAATAATGAGTTGAATAACTTGCTAGGGCGTCTGGTCTCATACCTTTCGTATTAGGGTTTTATTTTTCATATTCCGATTAAAATTTAAAGAGGTTTACAGAGTTTAGGAAACATCTCAATGAGTGGAGTTTTATTTTTCATACGGCCGTAATGTTACATTTAAAAATGAGATTGTAATATTTGAATTATTTAATGATCTTGTAATCTCATATTATAGAATAATATCAAAATATTGTAATATATGATGTAATTTCATTAAGGTGAAATTTAAATTTTAAAACAAAAATATCATTTTATTTTATTATATTAATCAATATAATTTTAGTAGTTAAAATAGTAATGGGTTATGTATTTTGTTTTTTTTTGTTTGTTTGTTTATAAGTATATATAGTCTCATACTTGTTCACGGGTCTAGTTATTTACTCAAGTCTAAAGATCTACTCGAAATTTGGTCAAAAAATTTTAATCCAAAATCTAACTTATTAAGAAAATAAGTCTTATTTTTTCGACTAAACCTATTTTTCAAATTTATAATTTACTTAAATTTTTTTATTTTTTGAGTGAGCTTTCGAACTTACGCGCGTGACTAAGGGTGGGTTTGGATGGGCAATTAGGTGCGGTGCGGTGCGTTTAGCTTATTTTTTGTCTCACGCTACAGTATCGCTACAGTATCTAATCTCACCGCCACCGCTATTTTTACACTAACCGCAGGTAAACGCACCGCCCATCCAAACTCACCCTAAGAGTTGTATTCGGCAGAACGCGTAGACTTTATCCCTTTCACTTGTTTCAACATTATTCACTTATTGCCCTGGAGTGGTGAATTTTACTTTTGCCATTAGTGTCTTACACATTATCTCTTTCATTTATTACATCATTATTGACTTATTACCCTCTAAAGGGAATAAAGATCAAGATGAATTTCTTTTGTTTTTTGTTTTTAGTTTGATATTATTATAAAAATTGACAAATTAAATTTAAAATAACCTAAAATTAGATTATCAATTCCAATTAATTTAAAAGATGCTGTCTTCTATTCGATATGCTAATTTAAACTTTAAAAAAAATGAACTTTAAACTAACGTCATCTAATATTTTATCACCGAGTAAATAAAAATATTTTATATTAAAAATATATTTATAAAAATATTTCAAAAAAAATTTATTGCTGGGATAGTAGGAGATTTTTATATAAATTTATTAGTTTTGTGTTAAGTACTTAAATAATATTTTTAGTTATTTTATTTAAAGACTATATAAAAAAATGAAAAGATAAAAATATCTTCAAATAATATTTATTATTTTTTAAAATAAAAATATTTTGATAATTTTATAATTAAATTCATATCGAATTGACTTATAACACTAATTTAATTAACTACTTTATTTTCAATAATGATACCGAATAACGTATAATTATTACATGTTAAAAAAGCCCAGGCTTAAAATCTTGTGAAGTTTTCTTTGTTGAAGGAATAGTTAAATTCTTAAAGTATAGATAAGCTAATCAAATGTAGTTTGTTTTTTTTTTCTTTTTCAAAAAAATTTCTTCGAATATATATATATTTTGTGGAGCACCTCCACACGTGTGGATGTTAAGTTTAGTTTAAGTATTTTTATTTCTAAATTTCTTTGAGATTGAGAAGGTAAGACCTAATATTCAACCGGTCGTCAGGTTCGAACTATAAGTGTCATATTCGTTGCTATACTAACTACGAACAAATTATGATCCAATTCACAACATTAAACATTCAAATATAACTAAAATAGGTATATAAAATGATAAATATTCATTTTCGGGTCTTATACGAGCTTACAAAAGCTCTAATGCTAACTTGAGGTCATATTAGGACTAAACTGTAATGTTTATAAAATTCTTGGTTGACGTCATGACGTTAGGGGTTCCTTGCCGCAACACAACATTTTGACTTGACGTCATTGCAACAACCCATGCTCGACATCGCGTCATGATGTAGTAATTTGATCTCATCGCGACAACATCACTCGACATCGCGATGTGACATACTGTTTCTGGATGGCATTAAAATTTACCTTAACCTGCAAGTACCAATCAACCAGTCTACATATTCACAACACATTTTCAATCAAAATATGCAATCCTCGTGAATCAATTCATGAAGTATAACACTTTATTCAATGATATCTTGGTGTCATATTAACTATAATAAGTTAACTATCTAGCATAATTCTTTCACAATGTTAAACATACATACATATCCATCAATGCCATAGCCAATTGCAACATTTAATACATTTCAAACCATATATTGTACTCGTGAACATATTGCATCCATGTAACCAATTCTATATATGAAACTTCTAATTCAAAAGTTCACATATACATAGTATTGCATCAAAACCAAGTCAAACTAGGTACATGCCACACTTTAACAAAACGAATATATAAAAACTTTATTGTGTCAGGGATCGCACTCTCGAGAATCTACTATACCTGCGTACAGAGAAAATAAACCATAACTAAGCAAATACACTCAATGGTATTTTCATGATTCAAGTACTTTCAATTCATAAGCAAATCCTTACATAATTCTATGCCAACAACTTCCAATACAATGTAAACATACATATAATCATTTTTAACACACTAAATCACTATTTATGCATACTAACTTATCATTTTCCATTCATTTCACATACTACCTTATCAATTCATAATGCTTTCTATATGTACTTATACTTATTCATTTATCACTATTAACAATTACATACATATATTCAATTTCATAATTGCATTTCAACCATTTTCGAGCCTATTGGCTCTTTCATACTTATTAGTCCCTAAGGGCTCGTTTTCGATTCTTTCGCATATTGTCATATATCACATTTCAATCTTATTTCATTTCACATACCATTTAGTCAATTCATATGTTTTTAACCCTATTAACTAGACATAAACTCAAAAGGAATACGAGGATCCGTCACCCCAGGTTGTTCGACAACGGTGACGCTATACATGTATATACAACCACCACCCTAGGTTGCTTGGCAACAATGGTTTTCCCATTCTAATTATTCTGTCACCTTGGGTTGCTCGGCAACGATGACTTTACATGTATAACCTACAACTCGGGTTGCCCGGCAATGATGGTTTTCCAATTAATATTTGACTTTTTATTCTATTATCTGACTTGACTCGAACAGCTAATATGGTAATCAATTTTTGATTCATTATATATAGTTCAATTCACATTTTCCCATTCTTAATTTGTCATCAATTCATCATATCATATAGCATAATTCAACTCAATTTCATACAAATTATCACATATCAAATAGATCATACAACTTTCTATTCTATTCAATTTAGTCATTATTTCAATATTCAACCTCAACTATAGTAATTCAATTCAAATAGTCATTACCAATTTACCTCAATACCATATAATGCATAATGTTATGAATATGCAATAAATAAATTAGTCCTGAATCATTGAAATACAATCTGAATTTCTAAGCTACTTGCCGATAACTTTTGATTTTCCTTTTCCTTTTGACGATTCCATGTCAATGTTAGCTAAATAAAATCACAAAACATATAATATGATCAAATTACACTCAAATTGAAATCAATTACAATATCAAACATATTTTACAATTTATTCAATTTAGTCCCTAAACCTAAGACAAACTTAACTTTCAATTTAAAGCTTCAAATTGAAATCTGTTTTCACATATATTCATTAGGGACCTCCTACTTGCTATTCCTACCAACAGTTCATAATATTTTTTCATTTTATTCAATTTGGTCCCTAATGTACAAAACTAACAACTAAACTTTACAATCATTTTCTCAATCTAAGCTTAATTTCTAACAATTTCACACCAATTTCATCTAATTCTCAACAATGATAACTTCTTAAACCTGTAACAGTTTTACAAAATAGTATTTGGGCTAGCTAAATCAAGCTCTCATGATTCAATTTCCATAAAAAAAAAGGCTAGAGACTTACTTGATTTAAAGGCCTAATAGGTTAAAAACCTAAAATGATGTCCTCTCTTGTTGTTCTTTTTTTTGGTCGGTTGGAGAAGATGATACATTATCTTTCCATCCACCAATTCATGTATATATACTTAGATTAATAGTTGATTAACTTAATTAATCACGTTTTCATTTTAATTAATCACATTTTGCTTAATTAATCAACACGCATCATTACCATCCACTATCTCTTATTTGTGCATGGTCTAATTGCTATTTTGGACATTTGGTTGATTGCAATTTAAGTCCCCAAGCCATTTCCTAATTAAAAATCTATAGTGATTGAACTTTACAATTTAGTTTCTAGGCCTTAATTAATCACAATTTCGACTAAATTAACTATTCAAATTTCAATTCATCTATATATTAACTCCGTAAATATCTTTACTTAATATTTACGGACTCAATTTACAAAAATGAAAGGCCTAAAATTGTAATTTTCGATACCATTAGAAATCGGGTAGTTACATAAGTCAAAAAGGGATAGAAAACAAGATTGAGAAGGTCAAAAGGGAATAAAGAAAGAGAATATTAATTGACCGGTTTGACCAAAGCCTCGATATTCATAGATGATTAGCTTAATATTTTTGACTTCTTTTTGCACTAATAGAGCACTTCGACACCTGTAGCTTCTTTCTACACAAATCTCTATTCCGATCTGTATCAAGTTTGGTTGGACATTTTAACTATATTTTCTTCTTATTTGATTCTTTTCTTTTATTTCTTACTATATATAACACAACTTTAATTAATAACTCTTTTACGGTGTTTCTTCAATTAAAAAAAATTACTCTGAAAAACTTTAAAAAATTGCTAGAAGCTTAACTCTATTTATAAATAAAATCATCAACACACAAAAAACTTAAACTAATATGTGGGATTGTTGGGAGTTTTCAAATTTTACCAATCAAAAACAAAATAGAGTGAAGATGAAAATTAATCTCCCTTCATCTACTTCGTTTGGATTGGTTAAACTTCGAAAACTTTTAATAATCACTATTAAGCTTTTGTGAGTTCATCCTTTTTAAGTCAATATCTCTAGGTTTTTCCATTAAACAAACACCATAAGATAATTTACCTTTGGTTTAAAAAGAAGTAAAGTTTAGGAAAATATTTCTTGTATTCTTTATCCATAAAATTTCTGTCAAAGTCTTCTAATCATTTGTTACAACGAAAATCCCACAACCGTAACCCAATTCCATTAAGGCTCAAACTCAAATCATCAAATGTGAATTGAGAAACAAGTGGATGGGGAAAATAATAATGTATTCATTCGTTCTTCTATTATTTTCTAAACCCTTTCTTCTTCCTTCCTTTTTCTTACTTACATTGTTGTTGTCACTTGTCATGGGGCATTCCAACCTTCTTGGCCCAGCGGATGTGTTGGTGCCCCATCTCTTGTGAGAAAAAAAAAAATTGACAAAAGAATCAAAGATGGTTTAAGATAGGCAACTTTTGTTGTTGCTGCTGGCACTTATTCAAGGATCTGATCACAAGGGATTTGGCCAAAAATATCAGGACATGAATCCCACTTCCTTTGCTCTCTAGCCTCCCAATATCCACCAATATAATGGTATGTCCCACTGTTTTTATCCTTGGCAAACCACCTTGGCTTCCAACCACTCTCTTGCATCTTTCGAGCCTGTATCCCATCGAAAACAAATGAGATGACACCACATAAACAAATATATTTCCTACATCCTTTACAGCAATCTAGAAAACAACTTAATAGGATTTTGTTAATCACTAATCATAGCTATTATTTCCTGCATCTGCTATACCCCAAAGCTTTTTAACGTTTATGTCATTAATCTTTTATTCTGAACAAGTCTAAGACTTTGGTTCGAGTGTTTCTTCCATAATATCATCATGATCTTTGTTCTTCAATGACTGAAACGAGAAAAAACAAATTGCACCACTGACACATGGAGTTGACAACAATGAAGAAAAAGGAACATAAAACTTACCTGTCGTTGCCGCTGCTCCAACCGCAACTTCTCTGAATTTGCCATTTCATACTCCCCGTTTTCCAGATATCTCTGATCAGGTCTCAGCCTTGAATCTGTAGGAGGCAACTTTTCCTGTAATCATAAAAAAAAGATTAAGATCAATTTCCCAGTTACTGCAAACCAGTTCACCAAGTCCGAAGACAGTGAATGATCTATATGAATAGAAGATGAAAACCATTAGTTGGATTTATAAAATACGCATGTATTTAAATTGAAACAACTGATTATCATAATCACCTTTAGACCAGGAGTGAGTTCATTCAATGTGATGGCAAAGCGTGTTAAGTTATATCTGGTGGGATATTTAGGAGGCTTGCTCCGCCGCCAAAGGAGATGACTTTCTGATAAAGACTCTTGACCTTTTCCCCTTGCAGAATAATCTCCATTCACATAATGCATGCTCTCATCCCATTTCCCCAATAATGAAGCCATTGTCTTTCCATTCCTATCTTGAACTATACCATGTACCTGAAGGGTAAAAAAGGTTTTAAAAATGGATAAATATCAATGATGGTCAAAAAGAGGGTCATAGGACAACATCATTCTATCAAAATACAAGTTGCTTATGTAATTGCGTAAATATATAATTGAGGAAGATGAAAGATCACCTGGTGAGGATTTCTATCTATGATAGATTGCTCCTTGAATTTCAGCTTACATGAATATTCACGGTTCCCCTCTATTCGCATGGTGCCATAGTGATCACAGTACAACTTTCCTAATATGAGATTATATATTGATGTTGTCACCTGGAAAAAGGAAGCCCATTTTCAAATTGGATACAAGAAAAAGAACCCATATCTATGCATGTATAATTACGACATAAGTTTTGAAGTTATACCTTACTCCATTGGAACACTTCTCCATCTTCAAACTCCAAGGTCAAAACACCAACTGGATCAAGCTGAATAGAGCGACCCCAAAACTTGCTCTTTAAATTGCTATCACCCCACAATTTCCATCCTGTACCCTGACAGTGGCATGCTACAATCATAGGATGATGACTGACCTGACACCAAATATGGAATAGCTCTCATCAACTTCATATATAGAATTAAAGAAACAAATAAAATAAGAAAAAGAGATGACCTCCGAGAAATATTATTTATATATATGAAGTAGTGCAATGATCTTTTCCCGGTACCCTAAACACTAAAGGAAATTCCTACCTTCCAATAAAGGAAAGAGAATAGCATTCCCATTTATCAACACCCTATTTAATGTTTAAGATAATCTATTAAAACTACACTAGTTTGAAATTGTGAGGTATAAAGACTCTTTAGCATGCATTCCTGTTTCACTTCCCCCAATAATTTGACATTATAGTGGCTGATTCCACTAACAGATGAGTCCACCGGGAGACAAGAAGATATTAGCTTCTTTTATAGTCAGGTTTTTAAAATTTTTTCTATTGAGAACTTAAACCAAAAGAAAAAGCCAAGGAGATGTAAGGTAAAGAAGGAAATCCTCATTCTACCTTTGTATGCACCAAAGCATCAATAATGTACTATATTTGCACGGCACTTGGGGTACAGCAATTTTTACAACAGACCTGGTAAACTAGTTATGAAAGAGAGGAAGTATTAAAGTTTTGAGCAGACTGAATTTGATTGCTAAATTAACACTCTGGGTTGACCAGGTGAACCAGGAATATTCTTCAGTAAAATAGTTGACTTTAGAAGAGAGGTCAATATGCATTAAAGTTTCAATGACAATGTTGCGTAAATGCAGAAAAACAAATGTGACAACAAGGATAGATAATATCCCAAGCACAAACAAACCTTCTCTGAGAAGAAGCGTAAGCCTTTATCTGGGAAGTCAGCTTCATATGTTTCCCCTAATAATGGATTGAAGGGTTTGCAAATTCTCCCTTCTGTTGAAGAATATCCAGACACAGCAAATGCAGCTACATTAAGAATTCTCATGAGACTATTCCCCTGCAGTTTTTTTGGGAAAAATTATAAGTCTCAGGGGAATCTTGTAGAGATTCAGATTGTCAAAGTTTATGAACTGAGCAGCTATAAAAGTTGCAACAAGCCTTTTGCACAGTCAAATTTCAGTAGGTTTAAAATAGAGAAACGAGGAAGGGGGGGGATCAGATAAAGCCAAGACGTATAACAAGATTAAAGAAACAAGTGATATGGTAATGGAGAACTATTACATTAGGAAAACTTTATATAGCACCAATTCTAAAACAAGATAATTTTGAATTTGTACACTCACCCTTTTCCCCCATTCATATGCACGGTCAAGCAGATAGGAATATTCCAGATCCTCAAAACACTTTTGAAGAGAAGAGAGAGGCTCATTGAAGTAAACAGGAAGACAAACTTTTGTGAGGTCTTTCCCAATATTATCCTTAATCATTGACCAAAGACTTACACCTTTCTCCCTTTCAACTGGGTCAGGCAACTTTTTTCGGCGTTTAATGTAAGGGAAGTTACTTCCAACTGATTTAATGTAAGGATCAATGTCATCTTCAGAATCAAAACCATTAAGACCATCATCTGAAGAGAAAGATGATGTCCGGAAATCAGATCCATTGCTCTTGAAAGAGCTTGATGACAAAAAGTCACGAGTATCAAAGAAATTGTGCTCATCTTCATCAGTTTCTTCTTCTGCAGCATCAACTCTTTCATTATCCTCATCTGTGTCAGTTACACTGCCTTCTGAGTAAAATTTTGAACAAAGACAAAAGAAAAAACTCAATGTAAGTAGAAATTCTATGAAAACAATAAAGTAATAACAACTACTTGAATAAAGATGAAACCAAAGACAACTTAAGCAATCTAATAACCAAGCAATAACCACTAACTATTAATAATCTATAGCAAAGATACAACACAGATTTGGAAATGAAAAAGGAAGTTCTTTATTTTGAAACCAAGTTGGCAAGTGCAGTTTGCCAAGCACCCATCCAGATAATATATGAACCTCGACTTAATGAGCGTTATCAGTTGTCTACAAATAAGTACAACTAAAACTTAGGCATAGAACAAAAAAGAATTTCCTGAACTAATAAGAATGTGAACATTGATTATAAGCACCAACCACATCTCAGCACATAACCATCAGTCCAGAATAAATTAGCTTACCACTAGACTTGTCTTGCCTTATCATAGAGGAGGCCCCCTGATCATTCAACTTGTTCTGGCTCTCATCGACCACTGTATTCTCTAGATCAACTTTTTCTGTCTACAAAAAAGTACAAATAGCTGTTTCTTAGCAGAACATTGAAAAAAGAAGCAAACTTTAGTGGTAAGACCAATTATTGACTGAAAATAAGCAGCCAGGCACCTTTCAGTGCATGCATGTTGCTGCAAATACCCAAAAACACAACCATCTTCAGTAAAGGAGGAAAAAAAAGGAGTAAAATGAAAGTCAATCAGCTTATGCATGTAGCATAAGCTTTGCAACTTGTAGGACTACTGAGATTCTAATTTATACTTAATATCTTAGCAACCCAAGAAAAAAGCTACCTATATCCCTCATATGCTCCTGAACATATAAATTTCTAGCAGTTCAGTAACCCTCTGTACAAGCAATTGGAGTTTCATCAATTCCAAATATTAGCTGCCCCAACAACAGTCCATAAAGCTACAGAATTGTCGGTGTAGCAAGGACATTAAAGGTCTACTCCAATGCCAAGCTCATAACAAACAAGCACCTTCAGGTAAGAATTGATTAAAAGGACAAAGCTGAAGTACATAACCTCTAATTAAGAAAAGATGCATATCTCAAACTTCAACTAGAGCTATACTAAATCTTTTCATGAATAAGATAATACTGAAAACTTAATCAAAAAGGACTCTTTACTCAGTCGGTTACACTTAAATCTGAATGGCGCCAGCAAATTTAAAGAGGGAGAAGAAATCAGGATTCTTTTCTTCAGTAAAGAAAGGCAGAGCTCATCGCAGAGTTAAAGAAAGGCACCTTCAGGAAATAACTTTTAAAAGAAATGGATAGTTTGAGCTTAAAGTTATACACAAGTTATTTTGTATTAGGGATAGATATTGTACATGCTGACATTCTCAAAGTAAAAGCTCATGAAAAGGACACTCCATAAAAGAGAGAAACCCTAACCTTATGCCCACTCCCCGCATTGTCCACCAAGAAATAGGAGAGTTAGACACTATCTAAGTAACTTCCTCAAAAGACAGCCTGATTATATTAGACGTCCTCTCAACTTCTCTAACAGAGAGTCTTACCAAGAAGCATTACTAGCAACAACATGCAATAAAAAGGATATTAGCAGAGAGGTTTGAAAATTACATTTGGCTTAAAGGAAGATAAGTGGGGAAACTAGAACTTTTTTTCCATTAAAAAAATATCATCAAAATATCCCTTCATGAAATAGTTCTCTAATTGAAACTGCCATTCGAGAGACCTTTATAGTTAGAGAAAACAATTACCCTCAGTCATCCCTAAAACATCATATACTTGTGCAACTTCAACATCAAAAAGGCATTTAAGAAATACTAAAGATTTTCAAAATTACAGCCAGATATTTTCACAGCTAATAAAAGTTAATTTACTGTCATCCATCTATAAACATCAAAAACAGAAATCAATAGCAACCGTTAATGCACAACAGACATACACTCTTTCTAGGTATTTATAGAGAAGAACACTATGTTCCTGCTCTGAACAATAGCCATCTCCACGTAGAAGGATTTCAACAGCCTACCGAAAACCACTAGCTGCAGACCAACTGCTTTTCTATATTATCAGATGAAACTAAAAGAAACAGTAATCAAAAGGTGGATGACATAATTGTTCAAGATAACAAATTAAATTTTATTTGAAATATTAATGAATGTCACCTATGATTCAGTGAGTAACATACAAATCCTACATCAACTAACTTCGGATGAAATTAAAAGAAAACAATCACGAAAATACATAAATATATCCTTCAAAAAAACACACCCCTTCATAATTCATAAAAAAATGAATGAAGCAAAGGAATAGCGAACCGATGAAATTGCTTGGAAACAATAATCTTTTAAATTTTTTTTTCAAATTAAATGACTACTCGCAGAAGCATATTATTATCTAATTTCGATAACATGTACCTCCAACTGACGCAAGGTGTCGATCAGAAGCCACTGTTTCTGTTTAAGCAACACCAGCTGCTTCTGCAATTCCGCGAATTCGCTCTTCATAATCTGCTCGCTATCTTGAATAGCCGATTCGCTTATACCTTCCTGCATCAGCCGTTTCCTTAACTTCTCCGTGGAAACCACCACATTGTCCGTCGGAGCCATGAGCTCGCTATTGGACATCCTAGGGAACATATCCTTAACCGCCTGAAGCGCCTCCATCCACGCAACCCGATCATCCCGCGTCTCGGCTCTTAGATGAAGCCTCTTCGTTCCGGTGAAGATCGAGAATCTCTTATCATCTGATCTGCTTTCCCTTATCGAAGAAACCTGAGAAAAATTCAAGAATTCAAAAATCAAATCAATTTTCATTTTGTCCCTTGATTTTATTCATTTATTTTTGGTCAAGCGGTTTCCTTTGCTCTGACCTTCAAGTGGACTTCACCGAAGGGTTTTCGACGGGTTGCAGAATGATGAGAAATGGAATTACGATGGCGGGAGATAATACGGTGAGACTCTTCGCCGATAACTTTGGATCCTTTTCCGTCTCTTGGCTAACGACGATCTTATCAGGACCGTGGATTTTATAATACGATAAAACTCCATCTTGCAAAACGAACCACCTCGGTCTCCAACCTTTCCCGTAATTCACCCATTTGTAAAGCACGCCCGATATCCCGTTTCCAACTATGTCGTTTATCTTTACATCCACTTGCGGCGGAGGAGCCGTGGCCGTCGTAGCCTCTCTTCCCGACGGTATTCCATTCCTCTGAACCACCCGATTCAAATCAACGCTATTGCTACGATGATGGTTTTGATTGGACTGGCACTGGATTTGGGCCGTGGATCGGGCCGAGTTGGATCTGGTGGTGGGAGCCGAAGAGGAAGTAGTAGTAGTTACGGTCGTTACAGTAGGAGGCCTCATGGAGATAACTTGATCGGCTAATGGTTTGACCGGGGAATGTTCCGATACGGTGGAAACACAACAAAAAGGATGCATAAGGCAACTCGGTTCTTTCCTTTATTTCCTAATAAAAACAATTGCAAGATTCCAGCGCTGATAAAAGCTGATGCGACGACGGAGCACGGCGGTTGCAGTTGAACTTTTCATGTTCTTCTTTTTGTGAGAAGAATTTCCGGAGGCGGTTACAAAATGATTAACAGTTGAAAACGTTATCGTTTTGAAGGAAAATGGCGGCCGTTAACGAGAAGTTTGGCGGAGGAAACCGGAATCCGATGAACTTCGGTTTCCGGTTTTTTCGTTTGGTTCAAAACAAATTTAAAAAAAAAAACACGAAATTAAAAAGTCGATAAAGAGAGGGCTTAAGTGTAACTATGAAGCGGTCGTTGGGGGAAGGGGAAATATAAATGATTAATGAAGGGGAGGCGGGTTTGGATTAGGTGAGGGAAGGAGTAGGAGAAATGAGAAGAGCAGACGGCTGGTGAGAGGAAGACAAGTGGAGAAAGGAGATTGAAACACGTGTAGAGAAAGGAGAGGTGGGGAAAGATTGAGGAGAAGAGAGTTGAAAGTAGGCTTTTAAAGCCTGGGTTTCGGCTAAATAATGAAATTTGGATTCCGTTTTATTTATATATGCTGCTAACTGCTAAGAGTGGTCCTATCCTATGCTGCTGCAGTACACGATCCTTTTCACCCAAATGTTATGAGTTTTTGGCAAGTGCCACTTAGGCCAGACTAAGAAAATCCAAAAATATTAAAAACCCTTTTTAATTGAGTTTTATTAAATTTAATTTCATTTCCTACCCATTATATTCCATTTGGTTTGTTTCATGAAAATTAAAATTAAAATTTGTTTTATTTATAATTTAAAAATAAAATAAAAAATATTTTAAAATGTATCTCATCCTAATAATTTTGGAGCACAAATCATATATTTAATCAAAAAATAATAAAAAATAATTAAAGAATAAACAGTCACATAAGCGTTTTTTAAATCTATACTCTAATTTAGAGTTAGTTTAGTATTACTTTTGAGAAGAGTTTTTAAAAAGTGTTGTGAAAAAAAAGTGATTTTGAGTAGTATTTTTAAAAAATTGAATTTAAGATTTAACTATTTAGTATTGCCGTAAAAAAATATTTTTAGTAAATAAAATATTCATTTTAGATATTGTGTTATAAAGTAATAAATATGCATTTAAACAATGTTCTAATTAGTTAATAATATGATATCTTAGTAAGAATATAAAAAATAATTTATTATAATTTGTTGTTAATATTTTTATATATAAAATATAAATTTTAAATATTTTTTAAGCAATTAATATTAAATTATTCATAAAATTTAATTCAAATATATAAAATATATTTTAAATAATAAAATATGACCAATAAAAATTTAAATATATAATATTATATATTTAAAATAAACTTTAATAAGAAAATAATTACATACACCATATAAATACTATATAAAATATATTATAAGGGTTAAAACTGTCATTTAATCCTAAAAATACTTTTGTCAAAAGCAAAAGTTAAAAAAAAATTACTTTTAACTTTGGGTTGAAAAATATTTTTCAAAAACACTTATGATTCTAAAAGTTATCTATTTAGCATTACTTTTACATTAGCTTAACATGCTTCTCAAAAGTGATTTTGGGTAAAAAAAATATTTTTTGAGTAACAGTTAAAATTTTCTCCTTTTGCTTTTGACTAAAAATGTTTTAGCAAAGCATTTTTTTTGTCCTAAAACTTATTTGAAAAGTTAAAAAATATCTTATTTAGCAATATTTTTATTTCAAAAATACTTCTTAAAATTAATACTTAACGAAATAAAATAAGTGATAAAATTATGGTTAAAAAACATTAATTTTTTTTTTTAAAGAAGCATTCCTTTTGATCCAAAAATTGATAATTAAAATCTCATAATTCTGATATGAAAGTTTTATTTTATAGTTGCCAGTCAATGAAATTGGGTTCAATATTGAATTATTTACAACAAATATTAAACATAAAAAAATATAGAGTAACAAAAAAGATAAGGGTGTAAAGAGGCAAACAAGGCAAGCAAGCAGCAGCATGTTGGTTAGTATAAATTTGCTTTAGCTGCTTTGCCACAAAATTCCAAATGTTTAAAGGCTAGTATTCCTTTGATCCCTTTGTCCACAGTTACCAGCAGCAGCAGGCATTGTATTTATCGAAACCGGCACAAAGTCTTCGTTTTTTGTCATTAAAAGAAATAATTACTCAAAAAATAAATAAAATAAATAAATAAAGGGTTTGGAGTTTTATTTATTTATCTTTCCCCTTTTTTAACTCTGTTTTTTAATTAAGAAAAATGAGAACCAAGCAAGTAATTAACCCAATCAAGAATAAAAACAGATATATTAAAACAAAGAAAAGCATCTTTTGATTTTTGAAGGCATAAAGATGCTGCAAATAATATATATCGCTCTACTAAATTATAGCCATGGTAAAAAAAAATACTGATTTATCCTTTTAGCTAATAAAAAATGGTAATAGATTTATGTTTAATTCCTACGCAATCAAAACATAGAATAGTCGACAATCTTTTGACTTAGTGATAAGAGTATTATGTTGTAAGTATGAAAGTTAAAATTCAATTCCAAACAACTTCATTCTCCATCTCAATTATAAAAAATTGCAACAGATAATAAAATATATTATTTGAAACTAATACTAATAACGCACATGCAATATATACGAATTTTGTATGGAAAAGATAAATACATCATATTAAGAATATTAAATGCAGTTCAATTGTTTATATTGTTATTTTCATTTTCCTTAAGTTATGTCAAATCGACTTATGACACCAGCTCAACTAGTGACATTATACATTATGTGAGTGAGAAAAAAATTACTTCTTTATAAATCTATTAAACATGTGTTCGATTTTCGAATATGTTAATTTTAATTCTTTTATATAAAATTAATATAAAGATATGAAAAGATAAAAGTGCTATCGAAATAAGAATTATAATCGCTTAACAAAAATGATATATTAATTATTTTTCCAACTGAATTCATATCTATTTAATTCATTATATCAATTTAATCAAAATTTTAAATGATAGCAAATAAATAAATAGAATGAAGCAAATAATTAAAATATATGGTAAGAGTAGCCGATTGAGTCTTAGTCGATTGGTATGGATATTGTTGTCAATGTAAGATGACGTGAGTTTGAATGCATTGAAACGCATTATCTTCCTATTTATGAGTTGGGAAAGGACTATAAATAGTTTTAGATATTATATCAAAAAGAGTCCGATATGATCAAAATTTATAGTAAGATTGTTAAAAAAAACATGGTAAGAGTAAAATTCAGAGGGGATAAAACTTAAATCATGTGCTTAAGCTAAATCCTAGTGGGTGTTTAATAAAATATGAAGGCTAGAGTAAAAAGAGTAAATACTAGATTTGAAATTGAAAAGGAGCATAATTACAGCTGGATTACATTAGACCGTTCAAAACAAATAGTGAGAGTATGCGTTATTCCTATAGATCTTGGCTGGACTGCAGCAAAATAGAATTTGTGTACTTGTAGGCCGAACATTTGCCCAACAATCAGACGTCTCTTTCCCCACGCAAACAGCATTTCATCACCCACCTTTTCTCTTCATTTTTTTAGTTATTATTCTATAATAAGAAATTTCGAAATTAATCATGAAAAATATAATGTTAATTAGTTATCAGCGTCATCGAACTATTTGGTTAGGTTAACATGTATAAATAAATAAAGGTTCAAATTTACTGT